>NC_043023.1:11022780-11182780 GCF_006345805.1 Octopus sinensis
TTGCCCAAGATGCCACACAGTGGGACTGAACCCGGAACAATGTGGTTGGTTAGCAAGCTACTTACCACACAGCCACTCCTGCGCCTTAACAAGCATTTTACTAACACATTATTTTTATTATTATTGCTATTAATGTGATGAGCCGGCAGAATCGTTACTGTGCTAGACAGAACCCTTTGCATGATTTCTTCCAAGTTTACATTCTGAGTTCAAATTCCACCGAGGTTGACTTTGCCTTTCGGGGTCGAAAGGATGAAAGTTGCGTACTAGTGTCGATGTAATCAACTGGGCCCCTCCCCCAAATTTCAGGCCGTGTGCCTAGAATAGAAAAAATTATTATTATTATTATCATTATTATTATTATTATCATCATTATCATTATTGTTATTATTATTGTTATTATTAGTATTATTATTATTATTGTTGTTATTATTATTATTCATTTAGCGTCTGCTTTCCATGCTAGCATGGGTTGGACAGTTCAACTGGGGTCTGGGAAGCCAGAAGGCTGCACCAGGCCCAGTCTGATCTGGCAATGTTTCTATGGCTGGATGCCCTTCCTAACGCCAACCACTCCGTGAGTGTAGTGGGTGCTTTTTACGCGCCAGAAGTGGCTGGCAAACAGCCATGGTCGGATGGTGCTTTTTACGTGCCACCGGCATGGGGGCCAGGCGAGGCTGGCAACAGCCAAAAAAAATCTGCCCCGGGTGAGGATCGAACCCACGACCTTCAGATGGCTCAACGATAACTTTAGATTATGAGACTGACGCGCTGCCTACTGCGCTACCGAGGCCTGCATTATTATTATTATTATTATTATTATTATTATTATTATTCTATGTTAGACTTTTGCTTTATATTTGTACAAGTTGGCTCCAAGTCTCACCCAGAGACCTCAAGAGACAACAGGTTGGAAGTTCATGTTGTTGTTATGCCTGGTTTGCTATATATTTGGTTTCGTATTTAGTGTTGTACTAGTGAATGTCAAAAAAGAAAGAAAAAAAAACGAAAAGTATGTTTGTTTTAAAACTTGAGATTACATAGAAAGTATTTTGCGTAGGATATGAACAGTTCCCATGAGCACTATCTTTTGAATTTCTGCCATTTTTGGGTTTCCTGGTATCTGAGTTAGGTAGCGATCAGCCCCTTTTGCTATCATTCCCAGGGCACCTATGACAACAGGTATTGTTTTAGTCTTCAGGTTCCACATTTTACTGATTTCTATTTCAAGATCTTTATATTTTATTATTATTATTATTATTATTATTATTATTATTATCAGTGAAGGCGCGTGGCTCAGTGATTAGAGCATCGAGCTTACGATCGTGAGGTTGTGAGCTCCAATCCCGGATCGGGTTGCGTGTTGTGTTCTTGAGCAAGACACTTTATTTCACGTTGCTCCAGTTCACTCAGCTGTAGAAATGAGTTGCGACGTCACAGGTGCCAAGCTGTATCGGCCTTTGTCTTTCCCTTGGATAACACTGGTGGCGTGGAGAGGGGAGGCTGGTATGCATGGGCGACTGCTGGTCTTCCATAAAACAACCTTGCCCAGACTTGTGCCTCAGAGGGTAACTCTCTAGGTGCAAACCCATGGTCAGTGTCTGACCGAAGGGGGTCAACACCTATTATTATCATTATTATTATTACTAAAGGGGCTAGCTGGTAGAATCGTTAGTGCGTAGACGAAATGCTTAGTGGTATTTCGCCCGTCGCTACGTTCTGAGTTCAAGTCCCTTCGAGGTCGACTTTACCTTTCATTCTTTCGGGGTTGATAAAATAAGTACCAGTTACGCACTGGGGTCGATGTAATCGACTCATCGGATCTTTTCCTTTTGAACGGCAGTTTTCAACACAATTTCTAGTTAACTAATCACTTTTAAACTTCGTATACTGGGTAGAATGTGTCAATTTCATATGACACCACTACGGAAAATGGGATTTTTTTCTAGCAGTGTCAAATGAAATTGTCACCCATAATTATAACCCTAGTATCGATCTATTGCATTTCAATCTATTTTAGGGTTAGGTTTAGAGTTATGGTTAGAGGTGGGGGAAGGGTATCTTTTTTCTTCGCAAATGTAAATAAACCCAATCTGTTTCTTAAATGCGGGACATATTCATATGGCACAGAATGTTGTTTACGTCAATGGAGGTCAGCGATTGGTTAAAATTGCCGAAATGCTCAAAATTAAAGTCGAAATATCTTACAAACTATAGAATTTTCTCAAGAAAGCCAAGAGAAAAAGATGTTTTATAAACACATTCTACCAGTATACGAAGCTTAAAAGTGTTTAGTTACAAGGAAATTATTTTTAAAAACTGCCGTTCAAACCGAAAAGACCCAAATATCTTACAAACTATAGAATTTTCTCAATAAAGTCAAGAGAAAAAGATGTTTTATAAACACATTCTACCAGTATACGAAGTTTAAAAGTGTTTAGTTACATGGAAATTATTTTAAAAAACTGCCGTTCAAACCGAAAAGACCCAAATATCTTACAAACTATAGAGTTTTCTCAATAAAGCCAAGAGAAAAAGATATTTTATAAACACATTCTACCAGTATACGAAGTTTAAAAGTGTTTAGTTACGTGGAAATTATTTTTAAAAAACTGCCATTCAAACCGAAAAGACCCAAATATCTTACAAACTATAGAATTTTCTCAATAAAGCCAAGAAAAAATGATGTTTTATGAACACATTCTACCAGTATACGAAGTTTAAAAGTGTTTAGTTACATGGAAATTATTTTAAAAAACTGCTGTTCAAACCGAAAAGACCCAAATATCTTACAAACTATACAATTTTCTCAATAAAGCCAAGAGAAAAAGATATTTTATAAACACATTCTACCAGTATACGAAGTTTAAAAGTGTTTAGTTACGTGGAAATTATTTTAAAAAACTGCCGTTCAAACCGAAAAGACCCAAATATCTTACAAACTATAGAATTTTCTCAATAAAGCCAAGAGAAAAAGATGTTTTATAAACACATTCTACCAGTATACGAAGTTTAAAAGTGTTTAGTTAACTAGAAATTGTGTTGAAAACTGCCGGTTAAACGGAAAAGATCCGACTCATCCCCTCCACTAAACTTTCTGACCTTGTGGCAAAACTTGAAAACATTATCTCAAAAATAAACAAATAATGACGATCCCCAAAACGTGTTGTATATCATCATCATCATCATCATCATCAGTTAACGTCCGCTTTCCATGCTAGCATGGGTTGGACGGTTCAACTGGGGTCTGGGGAGCCCGAAGGCTGCACCAGGCCAGTCAGATCTGGCAGTGTTTCTACAGCTGGATGCCCTTCCTAACGCCAACCACTCCATGAGTGTAGTGGGTGATTTTATGTGCCACCGACACAGGTGCCAGACGAGGCTGGCGAACGGCCACGCTCGGATGGTGTTTTTATGTGCCACCGACACAGGTGCCAGACAAGGCTAGCAGACGACCACGCTCGGATGGTGTTTTTATGTGCCACCGACACAGGTGCCAGACGAAGCTGGCGAACGGCCATGCTCGGATGGTGTTTTTATGTGCCACCGACACAGGTGCCAGACAAGGCTAGCAGACGACCACGCTCGGATGGTGTTTTATGTGCCACCGACACAGGTGCCAGATTATATTAAACCTCATCTTTTGATAAGATTTACAATTCAATAAATGTTGCATGGGATAACTGTGCGGACTATACTGAAATGGCAAGAGGTTGACAGCATTTTTTAGGTTAATAACTGTTTCATCTACAGCTTTATTGATGGCTCTTAATCAAGGTAAAATATGATGGAAAATAAGCCATCCATGACTGTCACATCAGTCCCACTACATATAATCATTAGTAATACTTATAGTCTTACTCTTTTACTTGTTTCAGTCATTTGACTGCGGCCATGCTGGAGCACTGCCTTTAGTCGAGCAAATCGACCCCTGGACTTATTCTTTGTAAGCCTAGTACTTATTCTATTGGTCTCTTTTGCCGAACTGCTAAGTTTACTCTTTTACTTGTTTCAGTCATTTGACTGAGGCCATGCTGGAGCACCGCCTTTAGTCGAGCAAATCGACCCGAGGACTTATTCTTTGTAAGCCCAGGACTTATTCCATTGGTCTCTTTCGCCGAACTGCTAAGTTACAGGGACGTAAACACACCAGCATCGGTTGTCAAGTGATGTTGGGGGGACAAATACAGACACAAACATATACACACACATACATACATATATATATATATATATATATATATATATATATATATATATATATATATATATATATATATACATATATACGACAGGCTTCTTTCAGTTTCCGTCTACCAAATCCACTCACAAGGCTTTGGTCGGCCCGAGGCTATAGCAGGAGACACTTGCCCAAAATGCCATGCAGTGGGACTGAACCCAGAACCATGTTGTTGGTTAGCAAGCTACTTTCCACACATCTACTCCTGTGCCTACAAAACTTTTCACCATCACTTATCAGATAATAATGTATTTATATTGGGTTGTCCGGAAAGTTTGTGCCTATTTTTAAAGGAAAGAAAATGGTCAATAACTACTTGCCATTACATTTTTAATCAACCAAATATGAACCATTTTGTTGCACAATGCATCTCCATCTTTCCTTTAACTTGAAAATACCCTCTTCCCAGAATTGAGGGGCTTTCGTAGCAAAGAATTCATCAAGGCATCTTTTTATATGTCATCCAAAGAATTGAAATTTTTACCATTAAGCTTATTCTGCTGAGACCTGAATAAGTGGAAATCCGAAGGAGCAATATCTGGTGAATATGGAGGGTGGGGTAACACATCCCAGCCAAGCTGCAGCAATTTTTGTCTGATTCCCAAATCATCAAGTACTGAAAATGAACTTTCTTATCTTCCATTTTAAAGGGTTACAGAATTAACACAAGTTATAGGAACATAAACCTTTTCCCACGAAAAGATAGCTTAAACTGTGCTCTAAATGGAGGTGTAGTCAAATCCTATTTTATGGATTCAACCATGTTCTAAAATAAATCAAAAGGTAAGCTACTATAAATTGGCATGAGCTTTCCAGACAACCCAATATCTTCAAGTCTTATTTCTAGTGATTATTATATGGAAAACAATTTGTCTAATGTAAAGTATACTAGCCATCTCAGTATGGCTAACCACTGAGGGTGGGTGTTACTGTAGCTTTTAGCCCCAGGAGATCATCGTCTCCAGCTGGCTTTAGGCACACTTTCTGTGCCCTAATGATATTTGCAAAGGGAGGTCATCCCTCTCTCGTCAACCTAAGTGATACGCATGGACTGCAGTTTCTAGGTATTTGCCTCTTGTCAACGTACGGTAATCACCAGTTTTCGATGAAAGGGGGACCTGTTTGCAAATATTTAATGTTTTACCGAGTAACCTCTGTCACTGATTTCGAAAAACTGTCTGCAAGCAATAATAAATCTCTGAACGAGATGTAAACAGTAACCGCTCAACAACGTAAAGTATACTAGCCATCTCAATATGGCTAACCACTAAGGGTGGGTGTTACTGTAGCTTTATATTTGTCTAATATATTTAATGAAATGTGTGTTTTCAGTGAAATTGTTTGAAAAATGAAGTAAATATTTTATCAAAAACTTTTCATGAAACTAATAAATTTTTCTTTTTTAATTTCAGCTTTGGCTTAAAGGGTAGTGAATTGTGAAGACAAATTTTATTCTGAATCAATGAACAAAATTTAGAGAATAAATAAATATTTGATAGAGAGAGATAATTCTATATTCGTAAAATGGAGAAGATTAATGAAGAAAACAAAATGTTGGCTCTCACTCTTGTTGCAGACAGTGATGCAACACTAATTCATAAGGAAACTATACCAATTCTTCCCCGAATATTACATACACAAAACACAAAGAAAACTGAAGGACGGAAAACACAATACACAATGACAATTGAAAAACAGGAAATGTCCATATTACCAAATTTTCTTCATATTGTGACATGTTACCTAACAATTATCAAAACAGACCACATCAATACGTTTATAGATTTTGTAAAGGATAAATGTAATAACATAGAGTCTATGGGTTTAGACGGATCCTTTATCTTATGTAATATCAAGCATAAAATGCAAAAGTTTCTGGAATTTACCAAACAGTATAATGATTTTGTCCACCAAAATCTCGAATGGTTTCAACAAAGACTCTTTGACATTTATGTCACATGTAACCCATACAGCCACAAGTTTGTTGGGGCACCAAAAATAACAACAAAATTTCGACCACTTTGTCAGATCGTGACACGAGAAGCAAAGATCAATGAATCTCGTAAAGACTCAGGCAACAACACAATATCTAATATTGTTATCATACAAACGGGAATAGTAACGTATTCCCATCACTGTATGACAATATCTTGTATCACAAAAGATGGTGACAGAAATGATGTTCATTGCCCATCTCCTGTCACCGATTTTACCAGGATCGCTCAAGACACTGTATTGGCCACCCTCCCCTTTAAACAAATGATTCTTATTATCAATTCCGTAAGCTTTATAATCAAAACACTTCCATTGGGTTTCTATAAAGTTTCTTACGTAGAACTTTCTACATTTATAGGTGTAGAAATGTTCAGTAAAACCATCTACCTTGTGGACTGGGTTGATAATAAAATTGTAAGTCAATTCCTAGCCAAAGAGGTACCTACGGATATTGCTGTAGGTGCAGGAAATAAATTACTGTTATCATTTCCCAGTATTAGCAGAGTTACCTGTTACAATCTGGCTGGCCTGCAGTTGTTTGAGGTAGAGACACATTATCTGAACTTAGTAATGCAAGTCACGCTGTACCAAAACCATTTTTATGTCCTCCAAGGACATATCATTTATAGGATTTCAACCACAGGCGGTGTGACCATGAGAGACATTGGCATGAAATGCCGTTCTGTTTCTGTTTGTAGAGATGCCATTTTTGTAACAGATGATTTTGGTGTACCTCATATGGTTACAACAAATAAAGACTTTTGGCCCAGGCTGTCATATAACCATCAGCGGTGTTCCCCCAGTTTGAGCAACCATTTTTATATAGAAGATTGCTACAACATTACAAATATTCTACCTATGGCAACATCTTCTACATTAATAATCTACAGGAATAAGAAAGCTTTAGTATTCACTGATACTGGAGAAATAATTAGCAAAAATAATTTAACTTTCCTTGAGTTTCCTTCTGTTTTATGTAGAATAAACTCAAACAGATTCCTGGTCTTTTATCGTGAAATGAAAGGACTTCAGTATATCACCTATCCTGAACTAACCGAAGGCCCTTTAATAAAGGTCCACACTAATTACATTACCATATGTCATATTGTATTAAATAAGTTTTTAGCTCTGACCACCAGTGGAAACAAACATGAGGTACATATCCTATTGATCAAAGAGGACAAAGTTAACGTGATAGAAAGAATTTCTCTTGGACATTTTAATGTCACCATTGCTGCAACTCCAGTTAATTTTGTTGTCGTAGATGGAAGGGAAAACAAACTGATATTTTATTTGACATCTGGTGAAGAACTTTTTGAAAAATACCTTCCATTCTATGGTTCCTCTTATTTCATCTACTCTGATAATATTTATTTTTATGTCCTGTTCAAGAGACACTCTATTGTGATATGTTATGATATATATGGAGACATTAGATGGCAGTGGAAACTGCCTTTCCCTGTTCACCCTGACATTGCTGTTTTTCAGGGGACTATTTATGTGCTGGATACTGAACTCAACAGGGTTCTTCTTTACAAGAATCATGACCGGTCGTCTGGCTGTTTTTTACACTTGAAAAATCCTTATATCAGAAATCTAAATATACGACTCAAAGAAAAAGGGAATGTCAAACTTCTCATTGCCGAAATATGTCATCTGTCCAATGGGCAGTTGGTGGTGTCTGACATCAACCATGATTGCTTGTTATACATTTCTAATGAAGGAGACATTGTGTCTAGATTATCTCTGCCGTCTACAGCTACAGATATATGTCGATGGAACCCTAATCAAATAGGTGTCATCTTACCCCTAGAGAAACAATTAAGGATTATCGAAAACCTATCAGAGACAGTTAGAACTGTATCATTAAGCCAGCCTTATGTACGGGTGTGCAAGCTGGGCAAAGATAAAATTGCTTGTTATTCTGATAAACCATCTCATTTAGATATTTTAGCCATTAAAAATTATAATCAAGTTGAAATAATTCATAGGATTAATATCACTTTTGTAGTGAAATCGTTAGCAATAGAAAATGAAACTCAAAAACTATTAATTGTTACTAGAGGAAAGGCTTTTCAGTACAACACTAGTTTCGGTGATGGTTGTCATAGCAGTGGTGATCGTCTTTGTAGTATTAAGATGGTCCCCAGGGTTTTACTGTCCCAAGTGAAATGCCCTCCCAATTTCTATGCTGGGTCTATTGATAAAACTTTTGTCTATCTGATAGACAACAGCCGTATGTTTGCTATAAACGATTATAATTTGATGGTTAATGATCTCATTACAAATAATCAACTTAATATTTATATCGACCTGGTAGATGTATTTTCCAGAAACATTTGTGTCAGTGAAATGTTATCTTCTACATTATATCTACAGGATCTGACAGTTTCTGATAAGGCTAGACACATTCCTCTTTCTCAGAGTTTCGGAGACGAACAACCGATGAGGATTCATTGTCTGGTTATTACTGAAAATAACCTGATTGCAGGATATGACTGGCAAAATAAAAACATTAAGATATTCACGTTTGATGGTCAAGTTCTGGATTCTGTCAAATGGAATGCTTTTGGCTTTCTCAAAATGTGTCGATGGCAGTCAAACACATTGGTTATTACGGACGGTGATTGCATTGATAATAAATACCAACTGTTGACATTAAAAGTGGAATTTCCATTGTCGTTGGTAATTTATCAGACAGAAAATAGATATGACTGTATCACTTCTTTATCAAACAATCAACTGGTGTGTAGTAAATGGAGAGATTTATATAGTGTCTATGTTGTTGAAATCGATGAAATACATTCGACTTTGAATGAAATAAAACAAATAGCCATACCTGAAACATTATCACCAAGAAACGAACTTGGTAATAGAAATTTTATCACTGATATACATGATATTACAGTTACTGCTGAAGATATCATCATTGTCTTAAACAAAAGATTCATCATTTTCTTCAACCGTGATGGTCAGTATCTACATTCAGTTAGACACTACATAAAGTATGTCGGTCATAATGACATGATGACAGTTGATGACAGTTTATTGTACATTCAAGCAGCATGGGATAAATGTTCTAGTTACTTTGGATATAGAAGCATTGTGTGTTTGACACAGGCTGGGGAATACAGCGGAATACTTTTAAATAAAAGAATTCATCGAGCTAAACTAAGTTACCCCAGTATAAACTGTAAGGGACCAAGGTTTGTTGGAAGCTACTACCCAAGGAATGAATTGTATGTTCAAGGTCTGTTTATTGTTAATCGAGAAAGCTTTTCTGTTGCTCGTTTACAAACAGACGAATGTCCTGTTGAAGTAAAAGATTTTGATATCTCTGATGAAGGGAAGATAGTTGTGTGTGAAAAAGCCAATAATGGAAATGTTAAAATATTTTATGAAAGCGGGGAGTTGCTATGTCACAGAAATATTGCAAGTTTAGTTGGTGGTGTGTGTTTTACAGAAGAAAGAGACATAATGACCACAGTTTCTAAAACACAAGAAATATTTCAACTGAATCGAAAAGATTTGGAGAAATTTAAAGTTTGGCAAAGTCAAGTACCTTATGGTGTAATATGGAGAAAAGTGGGAAATATTTACTGGTGTGTACATATTGAATTAACTGAATGTCATTGCATAAAGATTGATGGGGACCAAGTGAACATTCTGGAATCTGTGTCGTTATTAAATCTTGATTCTGGTCTTCATTTCTCTTCCATTACATCTCAGATGAACAAGGAAATATTCAGTAATGAATTAATTAATAAGTTGAATTACAGTGCAGGATTTGTCAGAGGTGGAAGAAGTGGTAAAACAGGTAAAAAAATTGTAAAAGTAGATTAAAGGTGAGATGTGGTAATTACATAGCGGAGAGTATGTTAGGAATTGATGAAATATCAGTGAGGCAACTGCCATATAGAACAGCAATGGTCCCTCTTTCCATTCCTACATTCGATGAACCTGTTAATTATAATTTTATAGACATTAAGGACCGGAACAGTAAGCTAATTAAGTTAGATAACGATGTCAGTGTGTTGATGTTTAGAGAAACTCTCACGTTAATCAGTGCAACAGGTGACATACTCCAACATAAACAACTGCCACAACAACAACCACATCTGGACATATGTCAGTGGAAAGATGAACAGTTCATAGTTGTCTTTGGTAAAGAAATGATGGTCTTCAACAGAAATCTCTGTCGTTTAAAAACCATCAAAACAGAGAAATACTATAACACAATTTATAAATACAATGATAATCAAATTGTGTGTGGTGGTCATTATATTGGAGATATAACTCAAAACGAGAGAAACAAGAATTACGAAAAAGAAATCTACAACAACAGATTTTATTACTTCTGCAAAGACCCCGATGCCTGCGACTCTTATTATGTGGATGTAGTTGATATCAATGATGGGGAAATCAAATATGAAGTGTGTCGTGGGAAGACGAAGGTGTTGGGAAAATTAGAGGGAGAGGCAGTCGTGTTTGATGTAGGAGTCACAACTTTTGGTGATGTTATTGTTGTGAGGAGGGAGACGAAAAAGATGGAGTTGGGAAGGTGGGCTGATTTATGTTTTGTTGAATGGTACAGAGAAAAGTCGTTGGTCAGAAGGATAGCGCTAGAAGGAAAATATTACGTCGGAGATAATATTCACAGACCTCGTCTAATCGCAGTTGGTAAAAATGTTTATATAAGAGACAGAAAAAACAGTATTTATCAAATACCTGGACATATTGAACAAGAAACATCTGAAGATTCTGAAGATCTGACATTAAAAGATATTAAAAAATATTCACTCCTTAAGCAGGGTGATAATGAGGTCTTCCACGTTCTTGGTTTTGATATTTCAGAAAATTCTTTCATGGTTTTTGGAATTATTCCAGGACGTCAATCTTTTGCTTTCTTTTTTTATGACAAATAAATATTTTCATAAATATTAGACTTTGATGTTGTTAACATTATTATTTAATTGGATTAATCCAGGAATTGAACCTGCATCCCTTACGTTGCATTGTACACATTAACACTTATTCTTGTAACATACTTCAACATGCACACAATCTCTCTATATAAATTTGTATACAATATTTGGTACATGTATATATAAAGTAATGAAAATACCCCTTCGTATGTATGTATATATGTGTGTGTGTGTATACTCTCTTTACTCTTTTACTTGTTTCAGTCATTCGACTGTGGCCATGCTGGAGCACCACATTTAGTCGAGCAAATTGACCCCGGGACTTATTCGTTGTAAACCTAGAACTTATTCTATCGATCTCTTTTGCTGAACCGCTAAGTGACGGGGAGGTAACCAAACCGACATCGGTTATCAAGCAATGTTGGGGTGTGGGGGGCAAACACAGACACAATCATAAACACACACATACATACATACATATATATGCAACGGGTTTCTTTCAGTTTCCGTCTACCAAATCCACTCACAAGGCATTGGTTGGCCCGAGGCTATAGTAGAAGACACTTGCCCAAGTTGCCACGCAGTGGGACTGAACCCGGAACCATGTGGTATCTTTTTTTCTTCAGAAATGTAAATAAACCCAATCTGTTTCTTAAACGAAGGACATATTCATACGGCACAGAATGTTTTCACCTCAATAGACGTCATTGATTGGTTGAAATTGCAGAAAAAGAACAACAAATATCTTACAAACTATAGAATTTTCTCAAGAAAACCAAGAGAAAAAGATGTTTTATAAACACATTCTACCAGTATACGAAGTTTTAAAGTGTTTAGTTACGTGGAAATTATTTTTAAAAACTGCCGGTCAAACCGAAAAGATCTGAATGTTTTCACCTCAATAGACGTCATTGATTGGTTGAAATTGCAGAAATTGAAGAAAAAACAACAACAAATAGCTTACAAACCATAGAATTTTCTCAATAAAGCCAAGAGAAAAAGGTGTTTTATAAACACATTCTACCAGTATACGAAGTTTAAAAGTGTTTAGTTACGTGGAAATTATTTTAAAAAACTGCCGGTCAAACCGAAAAGATCCTTCGTTTGCTTCTAGCAAATGAAAAGAAACTTGAAAAACTTGCACCGAATATATTTAATTATGGATATTCGTTGAATGTGACTGTCAGGGTATCGGTAGAGTTAAATATCGCCTTTCGGTGAATTACGTTAGGGATTTTTAACTTACTACACCGGTCTATATTCAGATGCCTGCTTGGTTTCCACTTAATTAATTCAGCTAATCTAATGATTTTTACGTATAATAATTGTTTATTGTTAAGGTAAACGTTAATGTTTGTGGATAAAATATAGCGAGTTACTTATTTCGAAGTCAATGATCCACCCACTTCGTCGTTTTTAATAATTCCCGCAAACAAAATCGTTAATTGGCTTTTTTAATTGGATTTTTTTACACAAGACCAGGACAGAGGAAAAAGGATTTTCATCTCAGCAAATGAGTAAATAACTTCTCTGAACTTCCTTGATTTTTCAGTTGATCGTCAAATCAAAAAGAAAAAGAAAATATAATAGAACGCATGGACCTTTGTTTTAATCGTACTGTGCAGTTTCTTGATCTGTTAGTAACACACACACACACACACTCACACATCACCTATTAGTTAGTCATCTACATGTGTACCTATGCACATTTTATTTTTCACCTTACACTGTCGTAATAATAATGTAGAAAATGTAATTCTGTTCGTCAACAAAAACATATGTGTGGAATTTGGAGAAAAAAAAATTACATTGCATAATTTCCGTATTTGTAAGCCGAAACTGATATTCTCGACAAAAAGGTAAACCGTATATTTACTCAAGACCAGGACAGAGAAGGACCCATTTTAATTACCAACGAATGAGGGAATAGGTTTCCTGATCCTGCTTGACTTTTCTGTTGATTGTCAATTCAAAAAAACAAAACAAAAGAAATACAACAGAACACACGGACTTTTCTTTCATCCGCAGTGCACAGTATAAATTCATACATACACGCATACTAAGGCACACATATATACATATCAGTTATTAGGCATCTACATGTGTTCATATACACATTTTCTTTCATCTTACACTGCCGTATTGATAATGCAGAAATTATAAGTCTTTTCGCCTACAAGAATATATTTTTGTATGGAAATTGGAAAGGACTGAACAAAACTCTTGTGGTCAGTAAAAAATATATCATTCCCACACTTGTGAACCGAAATCTACGAGTCACGACTAAAAGTTGAACCATTTGAGATAATACTTGACATTTCTCAGATTTTTGTCTCAGATTCCTGAAGAATTGATATGGAAGACGTAATGATAATGTAGAAAATGTAACAAAAATATATGTGTGGAATTTGGAAAAAAAAAATATACATTGCATAATTTCCACACTTGTAAACCGAAACAGATAATATTCTCGACAAAAAGCTAAACCGTAAGAAATAATTCTTTAAAACATTTCTCAGATTTTTGTCTCAGATTCCTGAAGAATTGATATGGAAGACGTTAAGGACTTGGACACTTCTACCACAACTGATTTTACCGATGTAGATTCAGCAACATCGATAGAGAGAGACGAGAAACCTTTATGGAGTGAACTATTTATTAATCAAGCATCGATAATTGGAACTATTCCAAAATATTGCTGTGAGATTTGTGGGAAAACCTTCGATTCTGAACAGGATTTCTTCACGCATAAAGACGCACACAATAAGGACAAACCATTCCATTGTGAAATATGTGGGAAATATTTTGCATATAACAGTTATTTCATAAGTCATCAACGAATCCATACAGGGGAAAAGCCGTATCATTGCGAGATATGTGAGAAGTCTTTCACTCAGAATTCTCACCTTGTTATCCACATACGTAGCCATACGGGGGAGAAACTATTTCGCTGTGAGATATGTGATAAATCCTTTGTTTCCAACAGCAATTTAACAAAACATAGGCGAATCCACACGGGGGAAAAACCGTATCATTGTGAAATCTGCTTCAAGTCTTTCGTCTCAAATTGTAAATTAACCAGACACAAGCGGATTCATACGGGCGAAAGACCGTACCATTGTGAAACGTGCGGTGAATCTTTCATCTGTAGTAGTGTTTTAAACAGACATAAACGGATCCACACGGATGCCAAGCTTTTTCAGTGTGAAATCTGTGAGAAAACCTTCTTTGATCATGCTAATCTTGTCATTCACGAACGGATCCATTCCGGAGAGAAGCCGTTTGCCTGTGAAATCTGCGGAAAAGCATTCATTACTAATTCTAAGGTTACGATCCACAAACGGAGTCACACTGGGGAGAAACTGTTCCCCTGTGAAATCTGTTGGAAGTCTTTTGTCTCTAATAATGTCTTGACGAAACACAAACGAATTCATACTGGAGAAAAGAACTTCCATTGTGAAGTGTGTGCGAAAGCGTTTGGTACTAACAGTGATTTAATCAGACACCGACGAATCCACACGGGGGAGAAACCATACCACTGTGACATCTGTGGGAAATCCTTTACTCAGAATTCTTGCCTTGTTATTCACACTCGTAGCCATTCGGGATTGAAACCGTATCACTGTGAAGTGTGCGGGAAATCTTTTGTTGATAATAGTAATCTAAACAGACACAGACAAACACATGCTAAAGAGAAAGCTTTTAACTTTAAAACTGTGGTAGAGGCTAAGCCTTTTAACCATGACACTTCGGCAGAAGCTAAGGTTTTTATCTATGGAACTTCAGCAGAACCTGAGCCTTTTAACCATGAAACTTCGGTAGAAGCTAAGGCTTTTAACTGTGAAACTTCGGTAGAGGCTAAGCCTTTTAACTCTGAAACTGTGGTAGAAGCTAAGCCTTTTAACTATAAAACTTCAGTAGAAGCTAAGGCTTTTAACCGTGAAACTTTGGAAGTGGCAAAGCCTTCAAAATGTGAAACTTCGGTAGAGGCTAAGCCTTTAAACTGTGAAACTTTGGAAGAGGCTAAACCTTCAAACTGTGAAACTTTGGAAGAGGCTAAACCTTCAAACTGTGAAACTTTAGTAGAGGCTAAGCCTTATAACTGTGAAACTTCGGTAGAGGCTGTCTGATATGTTTATAAACAATGACTTCCACGACAAAATAGAAGGGACCAACCGCATTCACTCAATTTACAAATAAATCAACATTGTACAAAATGAGAACTGAGATTAATTAAACTGAGTTAATTACTATTCTATGATATATTTTATTAACACAAAACAGCACACCTTGGAATTTTTGTAGACATTTGTTGATTCTACATGTGTAGTGTAATTAAAAATTTATAAGCAAATGATAGAGTTTGTGATTATTAAAATTAATTATACTGACTTAATAATCATTTTATAGTATAAATGAAATAGAGCATCACAGTTTAGAATTTTGGCAAGCATTTGGGGATTCCAGCATAGTTTCTATGTGGTCCCTTTCATTTTGTAAAGAAGATTGTTCATATGCCTATTCGACATCTTTATCAAACTTTTTCTTGTATATTTAAACTCAAGTTCACCATGCATATATTGCAGAATGTACATTGTGAATTATACTGAAAAAAAAAACAAACCCCATTGTCTTTGAATTCTTGTAATCTATGAATGTTGTCTCTTTTGGGAGAAATACTTCCATTAAAGATTTGGGAAATTCTTATTTGTGAATTATGAACTATTGTTGTTTTAATGCTCACTTTTCCATGTTGGCATGGGTTAAATGGAATTTGTTGAGACAGGTTTTCTTTGGTTGGATGCCCTCCCTGATGCCAACCATCACACGTTTTACATGCAAAGTAATATTTCTTCGTGGTTGGTCACGTTTCCATTGGAGATTGAAAACAAACAACACCACATGTAGAAAGATGACACCTGTCTGCAACAAACATGTGTCAAGATGTGGAGACACATACACACACTCTCTTCCACCTTCTAAATCCACTCACAAGGTTTGGGCTGACCCAAGGTGCCACACCCTAGGATTGAACCTAAAACCACATGGTTGGGTAGCAGACTACTTAACCATGAAACCATACCTACATTTGTGCTCTCACATACACACATGTGGTGGGCTTCTTTTCAGTTTCTGAGTTCAAATTCTGCCTCCCACCAAATTTTCAAAATCGAAATCGATCAACATCAATGGAAATTGCAGCTGTGATACCAGTGCCAGTGGTACGTAAGAGAACCATCCGAACGTGGCCGTAGCCAGCGTCACCCCGACTGGCCCTGTGCCGGTGGCACGTAAAAAGCACCATCCAATTGTGGCCGTTGCCAGTCTCACCTCGCCCCCGTGCCGGTGGCACATAAAAAGCACCATCTGATTGTGGCCGTTTGCCAGCCTCGTCTGGCACCTGTGCCGGTAGCACGTAAAAAGCACCCATTACACTCACGGAGTGGTTGGCGTTAGGAAGGGCATCAAGCTGTAGAAACATTGCCAAATCAGACTGGGCCTGGTGCCGCCTTCTGGCTTCCCAGATCCCAGTTGAACAGTCCAACCCATGCTAGCATGGAAAGCAGACGCTAAACGATGATGATGTGTCTGTACTCCCTACCCAATCCACTCACAAGGCTCGGGTGGGCCTGGCTCTACAGCCGAAGATATTCAGGGTGCCATTCAGTAGAACTGAACCCCAAATCACAGGGTAACTGAGCAATCTTCTTAACCACAGAACCCTGCCTGTCTTAAATATAAGCAAATACTGTATCTACAGGAGGGAAGTAGTGACAGGGTTTGTTGAAAACATTGCGACCAGAAATAAAAAGGAAAGATGGGCCTTAATGAATCAATGCAAGGAAACTGACAGCTGTATGGTTAACAAGCTTGCTTCCCAACCATCAGATATCAGGTTCAGTCCGATTCTCGTGTATTTATGTCCCCGTAACTTAGCAGTTTGGCAAAAGAGACCGTGGGCAAATGTCTTCTACTATAGCCTCGGGCCGACTAAAGCCTTGTGAGTGGATTTGGTAGACGGAAACTGAAAGAAGCCTGTCGTATATATGTATATATATATATATATGTGTGTGTTTGTGTCTGTCCCCTCAACATCGCTTGAGAACCGATGCTGGTGTGTTTACATCCCCGTAACTTAGCGGTTTGGCAAAAGAGACCGTGGGCAAGTGTCTTCTACTATAGCCTCGGGCTGACCAAGGCCTTCTGAGTGGATTTGGTTGACGGAAACTGAAAGAAGCCTGTCGTATATATGTATATATATATATGTGTGTGTTTGTGTCTGTCCCCTCAACATCGCTTGAGAACCGATGCTGGTGTGTTTACGTCCCCGTAACTTAGCAGTTCAGCAAAAGAGACCGATAGAACAAGTACCAGTCTTACAAAGAATAAGTCCTGGGATCGATTTGCTTGACTAAAGGCAGTGCTCCAGCATGGCCACAGTCACGTGACTGAAACAAGTAAAAGAGTAACAAAAGGACAAAATTAATGAAAATGGTTTGGACAGGTAAAAAGAGGATAAGCAGGTGTCTGGAAAAAAAATAATTAACTTGAAATTTTGATGGTAATTAGATCACGTTAACCCTTTTGTTATATTTCTGTTGAAATGCAATGCCTTGGTTTCAATTAATTCTGAAAATAATTTAGCAAAGTAAACTGTCATTATTAACACTTTGCTTATCTTGTGCATGTTATATAGTAGAGCTGGCAGAATCGTTAGCACGCCGGGCGAAATGTGTAGCTGTATTTCGTCTGCCGTTAGGTTCTGAGTTCAAATTCCGCCAAGGTCGACTTTGCCTTTCATCCTTTCGGGTTCGATAAATTAAGTACCATTTACGCACTGGGGTCGATGTAATCGACTTAATCCCTTTGTCTGTCCTTATTTGTCCTCTCTGTGTTTAGCCCCTTGCGGGTAATAAAGAAATAGGTATATCGTCTGCCGCTACGTTCTGAGTTCAAATTCCGCCGAGGTCGACTTTGCCTTTCATCCTTTCGGGGTCGATAAATTAAGTATCAGTTATACGCTGGGGTCGATATAATCGACTTAATCCCTTTGTTTGTCCTTATTTGTCCTCTCTGTGTTTAGCCCCTTGTGGATAGTAAAGAAATAGGTATATAGTACACAAAACACTTTTCCCTGGCGTCTACGTGTTCACACATAAACGATACATCAAAGAGGCCAGGGAACAGAAGAAAGAAGAGATGCACCCAACACCAGAGCTGAAGACACCTCCGAAAGGTAGGGCCCCGCCACGTCAAAACGGTAGAGGAGTAGGGGCCGAAACCGGACGTGGTTCCTCCTGATGTTGTCTTGAGCCAACTCGATCCTATAAAGGAGCGGTTGTGGTAGCAGACCATGAAACACGGTTGTAATTCCTCCAATCCTAGTTACAAAAAATTATTTTTTAAATCTGTAGTTCAATGGCATATTTCGGTCATATTATGCGGAGAGAATCCCTGGAGAAGGACATCATGCTCGGAATAGTAAGTGGCAAGAGAGGAAGAGGCCGACCAAGAACCTGCTGGCTTTACACCATCAAGAGTGATACCTATTTCTTTACTACCCACAAGGGGCTAAACACGGAGAGGACAAACAAGGACAGACAAACGGATTAAGTCGATTACATCGACCCCAGTGTGTAACTGGTACTTATTTAATCGACCCCCGAAAGGATGAAAGGCAAAGTCGACCTCGGCGGAATTTGAACTCGTAACGTAACGGCAGACGAAATACGGCTATGCATTTCGCTCGGCGTGCTAACGTTTCTGCCAGCTCGCCGCCTTAAAGAGTGATACCGCAATGGACATAGCCAATCTGAAGGAAGCGGCCAAGAATAGAACTGACTGGAGGACACCGATTCAACAAGTGACCGAGAGTCGACTTCGACTGAGCGGATAGAGGGTTCAAAATGTAAAGATCCTGAAAACATTTACTTTACCAACCGCACATCTATTTTAATCAGGGCGTAAATCTTTTCAACAAATAAAGCTATTCATTGTAATATTTTTCTGGCACTTATACTCTTTACTCTTTTACTTGTTTCAGTCATTTGACTGCGGCGATGCTGGAGCACTGCCTTTAGTCGAGCAACTCGACCCCGGAACTTATTCTTTGTAAGCCTAGGACTTATTCTATCGGTCTCTTTTGCTGAACCGCTAAGTGACAGGGACATAAACACACCAGCATCGGTTGTCAAGCAATGCTAGGGGGACAAACATATACACACACATACATATATGTATATTTATACATATATGCGACAGGCTTCTTTCAGTTTCCGTCTACCAAATCCACTCACAAGGCATTGGTCGGCCCGAGGCTATAGTAGAAGACACTTGCCCAAGGTGCCACGCAGTGGGACTGAACCCGGAACCATGTGGTTGGGAAGCAAGCTACTTACCACACAGCCACTCCTGCGCCTATCTATCTATCTATCTATCTATCTATCTATATATATATATATATACAATGGGCTTCTTTCAGTTTTTGTCTACCAAATCCACTCTGGTCGTGACACCTTGGGCAAGCTACTTACCACACAGTCACTCCTGCGCTTATGTTTCTTATTTAATATCTCCTCCAGTCCCATTGTCACCAAATGTATTCAGTGTGTAATTGTATTCATTTATTCAAGCGTGAAATTCGTTTGCAATTTTATTGCCTGAAAAGTCCAATTCAATTCAGTAACTATGAGTAAGCAAATCATATAACCTTGAAAAACAATATGACACACACACACATACTTATATTTACATGCACATACATGTTTGCATATACACAGATACACACACACACACATATATATATATATACAAATATATAAATATACATATATATCTATATATATATACACATATATATATGTATATATACACACTCAGATACACACACACATATATATATACATACATTCATATATATATATACACACACATATATGCATATATATATATATATATATTTCTTATTATACACATATGCATGGCCACAGCTCGTGAGCTGAAACTAGATAAAATAAAATTTTAAAAAATATATATATGTGTATGTGAGTGTGTATACATATATATAGATATATATATAAATATATATGTATATTTATATATATACTTATATATAAGTATATATTTATATATATATACATGTATACACACACACACACACACACATATATATATATATATATATATAGACACATATATATATGTATACATAGTTTCTGCTCGCTGGGGCATGCATATGTGTATATATATATATATATATAGAAGTAGTTGATAGCTTCCGCTACCTAGGAGACCAAGTCAGTAGCAGGGGTGGGTGTGCTGAAAGTGTAACTGCTAGAGTAAGAATGGCCTGGGCAAAGTTTAGAGAGCTCTTACCCCTGCTGGTGACAAAAGGCCTCTCGCTAAGAGTAAAAGGCAGACTATATGATGCGTGTGTACGTACAGCCATGCTACATGGTAGTGAAACATGGGCCGTGACAGCTGAGGATATGCGTAAGCTTGCAAGAAATGAAACCAGTATGCTCCGATGGATGTGTAATGTCAGTGTTCATAATCGTCAGAGTGTAAGTACTTTGAGAGAAAAGTTGAACCTAAGAAGTGTCAGTTGTGGTGTGCAAGAGAGACGGCTGCGCTGGTATGGTCATGTGACGAGAATGGCTGAAGATAGTTATGTGCAAAAGTGCTACACCCTAGCAGTTGAGGGAACCTGTGGAAGAGGTAGACCCAGGAAAACCTGGGACGAGGTGGTGAAGCACGACCTTCGAACTTTAGGTCTCACCAAGGAAATGACTGAAGACCGAGTCCTATGGAAGTGTGCTGTGCATGAGAGGACCCGGCAGGACTAGTCAGGCCATATCCCGTGGCCCCTACCTGGGACGTAGTTGATCCACCTGTGCATACCTTCCTTCTTGTGACACTTGTGAAGACCTGCTGAGGCAAGTGAAAATCAATCAAAATAGATGAACATCAATGGAATTTGTATCTTTGTGGTACCAGTGCCTGTGGCACACAAGAAAACCATCCGAACGTGGCCGTAGCCAGTACCGCATCGACTCGCCTCCGTGCTATGGGAACATGGTGGCACATAAAAACACCATCCGAAGACCCGGCAAGACTAGTCAGGTCATAACCCGTGGGCCCTACCTTGGGACGTAGTCAGTCCACCTGTATATACCTTCCTTCTTGTGACACTTGTGAAGACCTGTTGAGGCAAGTGAAAATCAAAACAAATCAAAATAGATGAACATCAATGGAACTTGTATCTTTGTGGTACCAGTGCCAGTGGCACTCAAGAATCCATCCGAACGTGGCCGTAGTCAGTACCGCTTGTGGCACCAGTGCCGGTGGCACACAAGAATCCATCCGAACGTGGCCGTAGTCAGTACCGCATCACTGGCCATCGTGCTGTGGGCACATAACAAACACCATCCGGTCGTGGCCGTTCGCCAGCCTCATCTGGCACCTGTGTCGGTGGCACATAAAAACACCATCCGAAGACCCGGCAAGACTAGTCAGGCCATAACCCATGGCCCCTACCTGGGACGTAGTCAGTCCACCTGTGCATACCTTCCTTCTTGTGACACTTGTGAAGACCTGTTGAGGCAAGTGAAAATCAAAATCAAAACAAATCAAAATAGATGAACATCAATGGAATCTGTATCTTTGTGGTACCAGTGCCGGTGGCACACACTTTGTGGTACCGGTGCCGGTGGCACACAAGAGAACCATCCGAACGTGGCCGTAGCCAGTTCCGCATCGACTGGCCTCCGTGCTGTGGGCACGTAACAAACACCATCCGATCATGGCCGTTCGCCAGCCTCATCTGGCACCTGTGTCGGTGGCACATAAAAACACCTTCCGAAGACCCGGCAAGACTAGTCAGTCCACCTGTGCATACCTTCCTTCTTGTGACACTTGTGAAGACCGGTTGAGGCAAGTGAAAATCAAATCAAATCAAATCAAATCAAAATAGACAAAATAGATGAACATCAATGGAATTTGTATCTTGTGGTACCAGTGCCGGTGGCACACAAGAAATCCATCAGTGCTGTAGTCAGTGCGGTGGGCACATGACAAACACCATCCGATCGTAGCCGTTCGCCAGCCTCATCTAGCACCTGTGTCGGTGGCACATAAAAACACCATCCGAAGACCCGGCAAGACTAGTCAGGCCATAACCCATGGCCCCTACCTGGGACGTAGTCAGTCCACCTGTGCATACCTTCCTTCTTGTGACACTTGTGAAGACCTGTTGAGGCAAGTGAAAATCAAAACAAATCAAAATAGATGAACATCAATGGAATTTGTATCTTTGTGGTACCAGTGCCGGTGGCACACACTTTGTGGTACCGGTGCCGGTGGCACACAAGAGAACCATCCGAACGTGGCCGTAGCCAGTACCGCATCGACTGGCCTCCGTGCTGTGGGCACGTAACAAGCACCATCCGATCGTCGCCGTTTGCCAGCCTCATCTGGCACCTGTGTCGGTGGCACATAAAAACACCATCCGAGCGTGGCCGTCTGCCAGCCTCGTCTGGCACCTGTGTCGGTGGCACATAAAAAACACCATCCGAGCGTGGCTGTTTGCCAGCCTCGTCTGGCACCTGTGTCGGTGGCACATAAAATCACCCACTACACTCTCGGAGTGGTTGGCGTTAGGAAGGGCATCCAGCTGTAGAAACACTGCCAGATCTGACTGGACTGGTGCAGCCTTCGGGCTCCCCAGACCCCAGTTGAACCGTCCAACCCATGCTAGCATGGAAAGCGGACGTTAAATGATGATGATGATGATGATGATATATATATATATATGCATATATATGTGTATGTATATGTGTGTATATATTATGTATGTATATATGTGTGTGTGTATATATATATGGGTGTGTGTGTATATATATAGATATATATGTATATTTATATATTTGTATATATATATATGTGTGTGTGTATATATATATGGGTGTGTGTGTATATATATGGGTGTGTGTGTATATATATAGATATATATGTATATTTATATATTTGTATATATATATATATATGTGTGTGTACGTGCGTATATGTATGCATGTGCATGTAAATATATGTATATGTGTTTGTGTCACATGTTATTTATATATATACATATATACATAGATATATATAGAGCGACATATACATACACACACACATATATATATATGCATATCACGTGATCACGTGACCGACCAGACCATCAGATGTTTTACGCATCGCCGGTCACAATGCGTTCGCTGGCTAAGCGAGCAGGCCAACAGAAGAAAGAGAGAAAGAGTGGTGAAAGAGTACAGCAGGGATCACCACCCCCTGCACGCGCCCACGCAGACCAGTCTGCGCATGTCATCGTTCTTCTGCCTTCCACACCAATTCAGATCACACCCGTAGAAGAAATGGTTTCGTCCAACTCCTGCTCTTGCAAAAGTTCGGAAAAACTGGCCCTCATCCCGAAGTATAGAAATACAAGGTAAAACTGAAACTTGGTTTTCTTTTTCTTTTCACTTTGTTCCTGTTTTATACAACCATTTCCTTATATAATGCTTACGATAAGGTGGCGAACTTAATCCGTTTGTCTGTCCTTGTCTGTCCCCTTTGTGTTTAGCCCCTTGTGGGTAGTTAAGAAATATATATAATGTTTACGATAAGGTGGCGAACTCGCAGAAACGTTAGCACGCCGGGCGAAATGCGTAGCCGTATTTCGTCTGCCGTTACGTTCTGAGTTCAAATTCCGCCGAGGTCGACTTTGCCTTTCATCCTTTCGGGGGTCGATAAATTAAGTACCAGTTACGCACAGGGGTCGATGTCATCGACTTAATCCGTTTGTCTGTCTTTGTTTGTCCTCTCTGTGTTTAGCCCCTTGTGGGTAGTAAAGAAATAGGTATTTCGTCTGCCGCTACGTTCTGAGTTCAACCTTGTTTGTCCCCTCTGTGGATAGTAAAGAAATATATAATGTTTACGAGGGGTGCAGAAAAGTTCCTGGCTTTGGGTAAAAGGAAATGCGCGAGGATCAGTTAATGATGATTCAATTCAACATGTTCCCCTCTCAGATTCACATAATAACTGCAGTGGTCCTTCAGTTTTTCTAAGTTCTATAAAAGAACACGGAACGTTAAGCCTCAAACGAGGCCTTTGACAACCCTTAAATAAAGGAAATTTTCTGCACCCCTGTGGATTCCGATAGAATCATGTACTTAAAAGGGTTAATATAGGGCGTAACAAATATCAGAAAATCAAAAAAAAAATGTGTGTAATAGGTGTAAAACAACTTCCTATGAACGAATATGAAAAAAAAAATTCGCGCACGCGAAAGGGGGGTGGGGGAGAGGCCTCGGAATATTTATATCGGGAATTTCCGAAAGCGTCTGAACCGGGCACAAAAACAAAAACAAAAACAGCGTAATAGGTGTAAAACAACTTGCTCTAAACGACTATCATGAAAAAAATGCGCGCTCGCGAAAGGGGGGTGGGGGAGAGGCTTCGGAAATTTCACATCTTCAGTCCACGGCCTTTAAACTAAGAAAAAATAGTGTAATTGGTGTAAAACTACTTGTTCTAAACGAGTATCAAGAACACACACTCACACATGAATCATAAACTCCGTATTTCGCAAAAAAAAAAAATAAAGAGAAGAAATTCTGGAAAAAGTGAAGAAATGTTGGATCTCATTCCTTGGTTAAAGCTATTTTAAACATTAAATTTATGCTTTTCTTTGAAATAGTTCAGATATATGCAATTCTTCTCACTTATTAAGATGCATTTATCAGAAAAAAAGAGACAGAAAAAATTATTATTTTGTGTCAATCCTTCCCTAATTATCCTTTATTAATTAGTTTTGGCGTGTATTTTTTTCCCAAATTTATTTTTTCACCTTTACAACACTGTTTAGTAAAGCAATTAATTATCTTTATAATTTGCATATTTGACTTATTAATCAAAATTCTCTAGATGTAATATATACTAAGTAATGCATCCTTCATTTATGTGTTCCGTTCTGTATTATGCATGCGTGACTGTTTGTATGTAAGTGTGTTTAACTGTGCACATGAATGTGAATATTAAAGAACATATTTATTTACTATGATTGTTATTTTCAGAACAAATAAATCTTTTGGCTGTTATGTTATTGATGTTATTATTATTGCTAGTTAAAGGGTGGTGACTTGGCTGAATATTTTGAGTCTTGTAGTATGTAGTTGTGTTAGTCAATATTCTGAGTTCAAATCCAACTCATTTCTTTATCATCATTATCGATGGACCACTCAAAGAGGTATGTATACATTATCATTTTCGTAACATAATTTCTGTAGTATTTCAAGATGTTTCTGACACGTATTTTGATTCACATGGCGGAGATCCAACATTTCTTCACTTTTTCCAGAATTTCTTCTCTTTATTTTTTTTTTTTGCGAAATACGGAGTTTATGATTCATGTGTGAGTGTGTGTTCTTGATACTCGTTTAGAACAAGTAGTTTTACACCAATTACACTATTTTTTCTTAGTTTAAAGGCCGTGGACTGAAGATGTGAAATTTCCGAAGCCTCTCCCCCACCCCCCTTTCGCGAGCGCGCATTTTTTTCATGATAGTCGTTTAGAGCAAGTTGTTTTACACCTATTACGCTGTTTTTGTTTTTGTTTTTGTGCCCGGTTCAGACGCTTTCGGAAATTCCCGATATAAATATTCCGAGGCCTCTCCCCCACCCCTCTTTCGCGAGAGCGCATTTTTTTTTGTCATATTCGTTTAGAGCAAGTTGTTTTACACATATTACACTATTTTTTTTTGTTTTGGTGCCCGGGTCAGCTCCTCAGACGCTTTCGGAACTTCCCGATGTGAATTTTCCGAGGCCTCTCCCCCACCCCCCTTTCGCGTGCGCGAATTTTTTTTTTCATATTCGTTCATAGGAAGTTGTTTTACACCTATTACACACATTTTTTTTTTGATTTTCTGATATTTGTTACGCCCCATATTAACCCTTAAAAGATATGCACTGGTAGAGTTAAGAGTGAAGGTGAATAATATGCGCGCTCAGTATTTAAGGTTAGGGTTTCGCCGAAAACGGGTGGTGTGCGTATTCTTTACCTCCGACAGGGTTGAGTAATGTCTGAGGTTTCGGTCAATGGCTGGTTGGAGTCAAGATATTAGGTAGTATATCTCGACTTTACACACAGAGAAAAACTAACCCTACGAGTATTTAGCGCCCGAGGGGCTTGCCCACCTTACACCTTACTTTAAATAATACGTTGTGGGTATAGGGCAGTTTCCAGAAGAAAAAAAAAAGTAATATAAAATGCTTATGTATTTGTATTATTTGTCTATAAAATAAATATAAGATTTTAAAATGTCAGCTTTTATTATATTCGTTATATATATTGTGAGTTATACTAGCCATCTCAAAATGTCTAACCACTAAGGGTGGGTGTTACTGTAGCTTGTATCCCCAGGAGAACATCGTCTCCAGCTGGCTTTAGGCACACTTTCTGTGCCCTTATGCCTAAAGCCAGCTGGAGACGATGTTCTCCTGGGGCTACAAGCTACAGTAACACCCACCCTTAGTGGTTAGCCATATTGAGATGGCTAGTATACCTCACATTGTCGTGCAGTTTACTGTTTACACCTCGTTCAGAGATTTATTATTGTTATATATATTATTACCGGTATAAATGAATATTACTAATCCCTGGCACATTGGGGGGAAAAAAAAGGAACTGCCTCTAGATAGTTTAGGAAGCACTATTCTAGGGTGTCCTAACAGGTTTTAGATTCCAATTGGTGAAAAGGTCACAGCCATCTTGGGTTTTTTCATTTACTTCGATTGTACATATAACACAGGACTCTTTCAGTTTCTGTCTTCCAAATCCACTCACAGGCTTTCGTCGACGAGGGGCTATAGTAGAAAATACTTGCCCAAGATTCCACCGTGGGACTGAGGCAGGACCGTGTTGTTGAAAAGCAAGAGTCTTACCACAGGGCCACGCCCTTGTATTAAACGATTTCAAAATATCACTGTTTGATTTGACCTCATTATTAAAAGGCGGCAAGTTAGCAGAAACGTTAGGGTGCAGGGCAAAATTCTGAGCGCCATTTCGTCTGTTTTTACGTTTTGAGTTCAAATGCTGCCGGAGGTTTCTTAGCCTCTCATTGTTCTAGTGTTGTTGAAATAAGTACTAGTTAATACTTATTTCTTTACGACAGACAAGGGGCTAAACACAGAGAGGACAAACAAGGACAGACAAACGGATTAAGTCGATTATTTCGACCCCAGTGCGTAACTGGTACTTAATTTATCGATCCCGAAAGGAAGACAGGCAAAGTCGACCTCGGCGGAATTTGAACTCAGAACGCAACGGCAGACAAAATACGGCTACGCATTTCGCCCGGCGTGCTAACGTTTCTGCCAGCTCGCCGCCTCTTTGCCAGGGGCAATATAATCGAGGTACTACTAGCGAACAGTGGTCCCGTCCCGGTGGGTGCACACACGCAGTCGCGCCTCCGCGCTAGCTAGTCGTGACTAGTCGACCCTACAACGGCTACCTAGCAAAGTAAATAAAACACAAAATAAATAATTTTTTTACACAAAGCAAATAATTTTTGTTAAACAAAGTAAATAAAACACAAAAACACGAAGTAAATAATTTTTTAATTAAAGTAAATAAAACGCAAAAACAAAGTAAGGATCGACTAGTCATGACTAGCTGGGTGCGGATGCGCGAGTACGCAAGAGCGCGCACCGGGACCACTGTTCGCTAGTAGTACCTATTTCTTTATTACCCACAAGGGGCTACACACAGAGGGGACAAACAAGGACAGACATAGTTATTAAGTCGATTACATCAACCCAGTGCGTAACTGGTACTTATTTAATCGACCCCGAAAGGATGAAAGGCAAAGTCGACCTCGGCGGAATTTGAACTCAGAACGTAGCGCTAGTATTACCTATAATCTCCTCCCTGAAATTGCTGATCTTGTGCCAAAATTTTAAACCAGTATTACAACGGCCACGTTTCGTTTTGTAGTGTGGCCAAATGGCGGATGTGCGCACAATGAGTCCCACCCATTTGACTGACCTTTCCGGATTTGGTTTTTTATCCGGATTCCTATGCTTTCGAAGACGGTGATTCCGTCATCGAAAAACCATGTTTTCAAAATTTTTAACCCCGCAATTTTTTATTTTAAACTTTTTTTCGAAATCTTTTTTTCAATCTACGTGAAAAAATACGGAGATTAAAAATATGGGAGGGGATGGGGAAAATAAATTTTGGCGATCCTTCGGTAAGTGGCTTAGTTTACATTTCTGAAGATAACAGAAACCCTTTTCTCCTAAACTTATCACAAACCCTAACCCTAACCTTTTCCTTTTGAATGGCAGACAATTTCTAGTTAACTAAACACTTTAAAACTTCGTATACTGGTAGAATGTGTCAAAATAAAACATTTTTTTTTGTCTTGGCTCTCTTGAGAAAATTGTAATTTGTTTGTTTAACGTAGTTTAATTTTTCGAATTTAAACCAATCCTATGCTCTCTTTTCAGCTAAAATCATTTGCTGCATCTAAAACTGAGACAACATCCTGTAACTAACCCTAAACCTGCCCCCTAACCCTAATTTTTTTTTTTATTAATTGTTACGAGTGTAAAAAAAACTAAAGCAATGGGATTAAATTAACAATTAAGAAAAAAAATCTAGGGTTAGGGTTAGGGGGGAGGTTTAGGGTTAGTGACAGGATGTTGTCTCAGTTTTAGACGCAGCAAATGATTTTAGTTGAATGGAGGTAATCGATTGGTTAAAATTACCGAAATGCTCAGAT
Source organism: Octopus sinensis (assembly GCF_006345805.1). NCBI lineage: Eukaryota > Metazoa > Mollusca > Cephalopoda > Octopoda > Octopodidae > Octopus > Octopus sinensis. The sequence continues at coordinate 11,051,760 of NC_043023.1, forward strand.
TTTCAGACGAAATATCAAACAAACTATAGAATTTTCTCAAAGCCAAGAGAAAAAGATGTTTTATAAACACATTCTACCAGTATACGAAGTTTAAAAGTGTTTAGTTAACTAGAAATTGTGTTGACATCTGCCGTTCAAAAGGAAAAGATCCCCCTTTTCTCCTAACCCTAACACAAACCCTAACCCCCCATATATAAAAAAAACAAACACTTTCTTGAAATGTATCCGGTACTTATAACGAAGTTACGCCCAAATTCTAATTGCAAATTTTTTTATGAAAAACTCCAAAATTTGTCCACTCCATCCCGCTGTTTAAAAGTGAAAATGAGCGAATGTTTTGTCCGTTTCTGCATGCGTTGATTTATGGTGAAAAACAGCAAAAGGACTATGGCACGTGAAGCCCTCACCACGAAACTCGATATGCTAAAAATAACAGCTTAATGCCTTTTTTACTCTTTTACATGTTTCAGTCATGCTGGAGCACCGCCTTTAATCAAGCAACTCGACCCCGGGACTTATTCTTTTGTAAGCCCAGTACTTATTCTATCGGTCTCTTTTGCCGAACCACTAAGTGATGGGGACATAAACACACCAGCATCAGTTGTCAAGCAATGCTAGGGGGACAAACACAGACACACAAACACACACACTCATATATATATATATATACACATATATACGACAGGCTTCTTTCAGTTTCCGTCTACCAAATCCACTTACAAGGCATTCGTCGGCCTGAGGCTACAGTAGAAGACACTTGCCCAAGGTGCCACGCAATGGGACTGAACCTGGAACCATGTGGTTGGTTAGCAAGCTCCTTACCACACAGCCACTCCTGCGCCTGGAGAATTTTTGTGTTTGTGTGTATGTGTTTGACTGAGGACTGGCCAGCCAGTAGGCTGCACCAGGCTCCAATCTGATCTGGAAAGGTTTCTACAGCTGGATGCCCTTGCTAATGCCAACAACTCCCAGAGTATAGTGGGTGCTTTTTACTTGCCTCTGGCATGGGAGCCAGTCAGGCTGCACTGTATATTACTTATACATGTGTGTGTGTGTGTGTGTGTAGATTTATATACATATGATGAGCTTTTTAAAAAATTGTTTTTGTTTATTTTTCTAGCGCCTGTCTTTGAAAAAAGACATGGCGTTTATTCAGATTATGAAGAAAATTATTCAAGGTGACATTGAATATGTTGAAAAATTTATTCAAGAAAATAAAGTAAGTTAAATTTTCTGATGTTTTGTCAGAATTGATTATTTGTATATTATTTTATACTTAGTATTAAGAGTTCCTGTGAAGGCACATGGCTCAGTGGTTAGAGCATCGAGCTTACAATCGTGAGGTTGTGAGTTCGAATCCCGGACCGGGCTGTATGTTGCAAGACACTTTATTTCACGCTGCTCCATTTAACTCAGCTGTAGAAATGAGTTGCGACATCACAGGTGCCAAGCTGTATCGGCCCCTTTGTCTTTCCCTTGGATAACATCGGTTGTATGGAGAGGGGCAGCTGGTATACATGAGCGACTGCTGGCCTTCCATAAACAACCTTGGCTAGACTTGTACCTTGGAGGGTAACTTTCTAGGTGCAATCTCATGATCATTCATGACCGAAGGGGGTCTCCCTATTAAGAGTTCCTAGGAGAGCAAGCTGGTAGAATTGTTTGCACATTGAGCACATTTTGTTCATCTTTGTCCTGAGTTCAAATTCCACCAAGGTTAGCTTTGCATTTATCCTTTCAGGGTTGATAAAATATATAACAATCAAGCTCTGGGGTCAATGTAATCTACTTGCTTCCTCCCCTGAAACTGCTGGCCTTGTGCCAAAATTTGAATCCAGTATTTGGGGTTCTTAATTAATTGCATATATTTGTCTGTGATATTTTATTTGTCTTCAAATCTTACCTCTTCATCATTATTAGTTTTTATAAATTGTTAATGAAACCTTGAGTCATGCCACAGTCGATGGAATGGGAGTGTGGAAGCTGGTCATCATATTCTGAGAGGAAATATTCAGTCAAAGAGATGAGAGCTAGATGGAACCAATAGACAAGTTCCCCTGCCTCACACAGTTGAACGTTTTAAGAAATGTTCCATACTAAACATGAACCAATGACGAAATATATGGAATTCTAGCCTGGAGGGGGTTTTCGTATTAATTGTTTGGACTTTGTGAACACATACCAATTGTTTTTATAAGATTTTTAACGCTTTGAATTAAATGTGACCATTTTGCAAAGCCAGGCAATACTGCTAGTTGTGTATATATTTTTTCATTGTGTTGTATGGCATACTGAAAGATGTCTTGTACTCTTCTATATTTTAACATTCATCGATTTTCTCGCAGCTCAACATAGACAAACTTTCCATTATAGTCGTGGCATGCTATCTAGCAGAACAAGGTACAAACTTCTATCATCGAAACAACACCAATGCCACACCACTTGATGTCTCTGAGGACACAAATTTAAAAGAGGAACTGAAAACATTTGTTTCAACTAGGTAAGTGATGTACTAAACCTTGCAAAATAAACCAGTGAGTTGTTGTGTCTTTTGTTTTTGTGCTTGAGAAAACCCGGCAAGCCAAATGAGACCATAACCTCATGGCCTATGCCAGGGGCAGAACCAGCCCACTTATGTGTACCTTTCCTTCTTTGGACACTAAACTCTGCTTGCGAAGACCTGTTGAGGCAAGTGAAATCAAAATCAAATTCGATGACTGGCATCTGTGCTAGTGGGGCGTAAAGAGCACCATATTAGCGTGATCCTTGACACAGCAGCTAACTGGCTTCCGTGTCAGTGGCACATAAAAGGCACCATTCAAGCGTGATCTTACCAGTGTCGCCTTATTGGCACATGTAAAAACATTCGAGCGAGGTTGTTGCCAGTACCACCTGACTGGCGCCTGTGCCGGTGGCACGTAAAAGCACCCACTACACTCTCGGATTGGTTGGCGTTTGGAAGGGCATCCAGCTGTAGGAACTCTGCCAGATCAAGACTTGTTCTAAACGAGTATCAAGAACACACACTCACACATGAATCATAAACTCCGTATTTCGCAAAAAAAAAAAATAAAGAGAAGAAATTCTGGAAAAAGTGAAGAAATGTTGGATCTCATTCCTTGGTTAAAGCTATTTTAAACATTAAATTTATGCTTTTCTTTGAAATAGTTCAGATATATGCAATTCTTCTCACTTATTAAGATGCATTTATCAGAAAAAAAGAGACAGAAAAACTTATTATTTTGTGTCAATCCTTCCCTAATTATCCTTTATTAATTAGTTTTGGCGTGTATTTTTTTCCCAAATTTATTTTTTCACCTTTACAACACTGTTTAGTAAAGCAATTAATTATCTTTATAATTTGCATATTTGACTTATTAATCAAAATTCTCTAGATGTAATATATACTAAGTAATGCATCCTTCATTTATGTGTTCCGTTCTGTATTATGCATGCGTGACTGTTTGTATGTAAGTGTGTTTAACTGTGCACATGAATGTGAATATTAAAGAACATATTTATTTACTATGATTGTTATTTTCAGAACAAATAAATCTTTTGGCTGTTATGTTATTGATGTTATTATTATTGCTAGTTAAAGGGTGGTGACTTGGCTGAATATTTTGAGTCTTGTAGTATGTAGTTGTGTTAGTCAATATTCTGAGTTCAAATCCAACTCATTTCTTTATCATCATTATCGATGGACCACTCAAAGAGGTATGTATACATTATCATTTTCGTAACATAATTTCTGTAGTATTTCAAGATGTTTCTGACACGTATTTTGATTCACATGGCGGAGATCCAACATTTCTTCACTTTTTCCAGAATTTCTTCTCTTTATTTTTTTTTTTTTGCGAAATACGGAGTTTATGATTCATGTGTGAGTGTGTGTTCTTGATACTCGTTTAGAACAAGTAGTTTTACACCAATTACACTATTTTTTCTTAGTTTAAAGGCCGTGGACTGAAGATGTGAAATTTCCGAAGCCTCTCCCCCACCCCCCTTTCGCGAGCGCGCATTTTTTTCATGATAGTCGTTTAGAGCAAGTTGTTTTACACATATTACGCTGTTTTTGTTTTTGTTTTTGTGCCCGGTTCAGACGCTTTCGGAAATTCCCGATATAAATATTCCGAGGCCTCTCCCCCACCCCTCTTTCGCGAGAGCGCATTTTTTTTTGTCATATTCGTTTAGAGCAAGTTGTTTTACACATATTACACTATTTTTTTTTTGTTTTGGTGCCCGGGTCAGCTCCTCAGACGCTTTCGGAACTTCCCGATGTGAATTTTCCGAGGCCTCTCCCCCACCCCCCTTTCGCGTGCGCGAATTTTTTTTTTCATATTCGTTCATAGGAAGTTGTTTTACACCTATTACACACATTTTTTTTTTGATTTTCTGATATTTGTTACGCCCTATATTAACCCTTAAAAGATATGCACTGGTAGAGTTAAGAGTGAAGGTGAATAATATGCGCGCTCAGTATTTAAGGTTAGGGTTTCGCCGAAAACGGGTGGTGTGTGTATTCTTTACCTGGTGCAGCCATCTGGTTCGCCAGCCCTCAGTCAAATCGTCCAACCCATGCTAGCATAGAAAGCGGACGTTAAACGATGATGATGATGCTTATTGTCACTTGTGCCAATACATTTGTTACTGCTAATACTTCTTTCCATAACTCTACTGATTAAAGAAGGAACTGTGTTGGTATCTTGATTAAATAGAGGTCAGTGTGTGTATGTTGCTCCCCGTATTACCTTTAATGATCCATTTCCCTGATTAACATTGGAAGAGTGAAGAAATGCTGATAAATCAAGAGTCATCCATACAAGAAACAACAGTTAACCCTTTTGATACAAATCCGGCTGTTCTCTGGCTCTGAGAACAAATGTCTTGTTTTCATAAGTTTTGAATTAAAGTCTTCCACCAAATCTTAATCACAATTTATGTTCCTAACACTAGCTTAATGATAACTAAGTTATTTTACTAAATTCTTTGTCAAATAAAATTGAAAGAAACAGAGCATCGCGACAGAAATATGGTAACAAAAGGCTTAAAATATATAATAGAGAAACAATTCTTAACCCTTTTCATACCAACCTGGCTGAAACCAGCTCTGGCTCTGAGTACAAATGTCTTGTTTTCATAAGTTCTGAATTAAAATCTTCCCACCAAACATCAATCACAATTTATGTTCCTAACACTAGTTTAATGATAACTAAGTTATTTTACTAAATTCTTTGTTATATTTAAAGCAATTGAAAGAAACAGAGAGCATCCCAAAATAAATACAGTAACGAAAGGATTAAAATAAGGGATTGACAAAATCTAAGAGGGAACAGTAATGATGGTACAAGTTGTTGTCCATCAAGCTTTAAGAAACAACGGAGCTAGCTTAATCTTTAATCACTGGATCACAAATCTATTTATAAATTACAACATTTCAATGAGATCTACACAGAATCACATCTCCTCAAGTAATTATCAAAACCCCTGTTAATCATTATAGATCATCTTATTTCACTATTTGATTTGGATTACCTTTGTAGAATCTCTTTATTACTCTTTTATTTGTTTCTGTCATATGACTGTGGCCATGCTGGAGCACCGCCTTTGGTCAAGTTGCGCCGCAGGGTCTTGGAGGAGATAGTGTTAGTTGAAGGTGGCGAGCTGGCAGAATCGTTAGCACAGTGGGCGAAATGCGTGGCCGTATTTCGTCTGCCGCTACGTTCTGAGTTCAAATTCCGCCGAGGTCGACTTTGCCTTTCATCCTTTCGGGTCGATTAAATAAGTACCAGTTATGCACTGGGGTCGATGTAATCAACTTAATCCGTTTGTCTGTCCTTGTTGGTCCCTTCTATGTTTAGCCCCTTGTGGATAGTAAAGAAATAAGTGTTAGTTGAAGGCTACCAAACCTGACACACACAGACGACTTCAGCTTTTTGTATATATAGATTTCATCCCTAAGCAAGCATGTAATCGAGCCTAAATGGTTGAGTGTGTATGCATGGTCAAGAAGTTAAAGAGTTTGCTTCAGAATCCTGAAGGTCCTGGTTCAATTTTTAAAATACACTACATAAGATAGAGCAAGAGACAGTCTTCAGGAAAGTTGGGATAAAAAGTGTTAAAGTTCTACTTTTCTATCACTTTTTCTAAAGAACATTTACTCTTACTCTTTACTATTTTTACTTGTTTCAGTCATTTGACTGCGGCCATGCTGGAGCACCGCCTTTAATCGAGCAACTCGACACCGGGACTTATTCTTTTGTAAGCCCAGTACTTATTCTATCGGGCTCTTTTGCCGAACCGCTAAGTAACGGGGACATAAACACACCAGCATCGGTTGTCAAGCTATGCTAGGGGGACAAACACAAACACACAAACACACACACGCATATATATATATATACATATATACGACGGGCTTCTTTCAGTTTCCACCTACCAAATCCACTCACAAGGCATTGGTCAGCCCGGGGCTATAGCAGAAGACACTTGCCCAAGGTGCCACGCAGTAGGACTGAACCCGGAACCATGTGGTTGGTAAACAAGCTACTTACCACACAACCACTTGACTAATTTTTTTGTGAATTGTCTGATTCTAATATTTCTAATAAAATATACAGACACGGAATTGTATATTTCTCATTTCAGATGGATCCCAAGTTAATGTCATAGATTCCTGTCAGGTTCCCAGAGATGAATTTATGAGATTACAACTCAGAGAATAAACCAAATGTACAATATGTCAGCAGAGACGTTGGAACATAGTCTTTCAATGTGGCCACGCCTCATGTAAAGAATGTGGAGAACAACTCAGTTATTGCCACATGTGTTGGTAACCTTTGAACAAAAGGATTGTTATATATTGACCATCTTTATTCTGGTTTTCTCTTTGCTTTATTGCTCGCCAATCTGAGAACTACCCCTGATCACATTAACCAGACAGCCACGTCCACCCTGTATGAGTTGGAACTTTAACCCCCTTACCCAACAATTATTTTGAAAATAAATGTATTTTTTCAGACATATTTTTTAATTGTTTTATTTTACTATGTTTTGAATGGTGATTTTGAGGTATATTTCAAACCTTATTTATTATGAATTTTAATTCAATAATATTGATTTTAAATTACCGTTGTGGGCAGAAACGAGTTAACCGGTTTTTTTCATAAATCATATTACTTTTACAAAAAATCATGTTATTTTATTTGGTTATCGACATGGTGGGGTTATAATATAAAGGTATAAAAAAAACAACGTAAAAACAAAGTGAATACTTCTATTCATAAAATGTGCCTTCCAACCCTTCGACTGTCTCCAGGTGACTAAATCATACTCGGTCTTCAATGCCTTACTCAAGCGAAAGGTGGCAGAAATCGTCACTGCCAGACGTATAAAGTGAGCGAATATACTCGTATATGTCAAAAACGAGTTTATAATAGACAAAGGAACTCGTTTGCTGTCGATTTTGGCGAGTCTATCTTTTGACGAGTTAACTCGCCAGAGATAGAAAAAAACGATTTCGGTCAAAACGCATATATTCGTTTCTGCCGGGTAAGGGGTTAACACGTTTCTGAACATTTTTACCAAACAAGAGAAAACTAAGAATATTTTAACAATATCATGAAGATTAATAAACCATTTGTGCATTTGTATCCTGTTCTTTTATAGCATGCACAAATGTGTGTGCTATAAAAATCACAAATAATGAGCAAAATTTGAAGCAGGTCTCTTTTTTTATTTTTCGTTTGAAAATCAAAATCGAAATCAATCAACATCAATGGAAATTGTAGCTGTGATACCAGTGCCGGTGGCACATAAGAGGACCATCCAAACGTGGCTGTTGCCAGCACTGCCCCAACTGGCCTCCGTGCCGGTGGCACGTAAAAAGCACCATCCGATCGTGGCCGTTTGCCAGCCTCGTCTGGCACCTGTGCAGGTGGCACGTAAAAAGCACCATCTGATTGGGGCCGTTTGCCAGCCTCGTCTGGCACCTGTGCAGGTGGCACGTAAAAAGCACCCACAACACTCACGGATTGGTTGGCGTTAGGAAGGGCATCCAGCTGTAGAAACACTGCCAGATCGAACTGGAGCCTGGCGCAGCCTTCTGGCTTCCCAGATCCCGGTCGAACCGTCCAACCCATGCTAGCATGGAAAACGGACGTTAAACGATGATGATGATCGTAATGATGCAGTTTCCCTCCTGTGAATATGTCAGTTTAGGTTCATGTAACTACTACAAGATAAATTTACCACAGATGTACGATTTAGTGTACTCTCTTTACTCTTTTACTTGTTTCAGTCATTTGACTGCGGCCATGCTGGAGCACCACCTTTAATCGAGCAACTCGACCCCGGGACTTATTTTTTTGTAAGCCCAGTACTTATTCTATCGGTCTCTTTTGCCAAACCACTAAGTAACGGGGACATAAACACACCAGCATCGATTGTCAAGCAATGCTAGGGGGACAAACACAGAAACACAAACACACACACTCATATATATATATATATATTTATATTTATATATATATATATACGACGGGCTTCTTTTCAGTTTCCGTCTACCAAATCCACTCACAAGGCTTTGGTCGGCCCGAGGCAATAGTAGAAGACACTTGCCCAAGGTTCCACGCAGTGGGACTGGACCCGGAACCATGTGGTTGGTAAACAAGCTACTTACCACACAGCCATGCCTGCGTACTGAATTTTGGTAGTGAAATGGTCATTGTCCTGTATGAATACTAGTTACATGGTTAGTTAAGTTAGCATTTTGTGCAAATGATTTACCACAGATATCACACTGATATGGCTTCTCTCCCGTATGAGTACGTTTGTGCATAGTTAAGTTACCTTTTTGCGAGAATGTTTTACCACAGATATTACAATGATATGGCTTCTCTCCTGTATGAGTGCGTTTATGTAAATTTAAATTATCTTTAAAGAAAAATGATTTGCCACAGACCTTTCAGTGGAATGGTATGTTACCTGCATGAATCGTTCTGTGCCAAGTTAAGTACCAATTCAGAAAGAATGATTTACCACAGATGTCACAGTGATATGGCTTTTCTCCTGTATGAGTATGTTTATGACCCTCTAGGTATCCTTTCTGAGAGAATGATTTACCACAGGTAGCACAGTGATATGGTTTCTCTCCTGTGTGATTACATTGGTGTACATTTAATGCTCCTTTTTGCAAGTATGATTTAAGTTGTTAATTTTTTGGCTCAAAAATCAAAAAGCAAGGCCATGTAGGGGGACATGGAGTTATGTACAGGGTGGTGTTCATGTAAAGAGTTCAGGCCACTTGTGGTCAAGAGAGACTTTGAACCGAGCGGTCGTCGGCATCTTCACTATCTCGTCCGGCAGCTTATTCCACGGATCCGCAACATGGACGGAGAAAGCCCCTCTTCTTCGATTGAGATGAAATCGTCACAGATAGAGCTTTTTGGAGTGACCCCGCAGCCGATGCTCTGGAGCAGGACTGAAAAACAGCTCTTTCGAGAGGTTACACTTTCCGCTTATGATGTTGTGATTTACGACAGCCATCACAGTGATATCGTTTCTTAATATGAATGTATTTGTGTTTGGGTAAGTCCCTTTTTTCAATAAATGATTCACTACAGACATCACAAGAATACAGTTTCTTTCTGGTTTGAACATGCTGTGCATTTGATTGTCCAGTTTGAAAGGTCTTCCCACTCGTATCACAGCTGTATGGTGGGTTTTCTATCTTTAATAGTATCATTTCACGAAACAAACAATTCTGTAGGTTTATTTCACAATTCATTTTCCTTAGACATTAAATAAGTACCAGTTACGCACTGGAGTCGATATAATCGACTTAATCCGTTTGTCTGTCCTTGTTTGTCCTCTTTGTGTTTAGCCCCTTGTGGCTAGTAAAGAAATAGGTATTACGAATCATTCCTCTTGCTGGGGGGGAATTGTACTACACCTATCAGATATAGCTGATATAAAATACTCACAAATATCCATTGATTTTGTATCATAAATAAAAATTTTAGAATCTTAACACATTTAACAATTCAACATTTTAAGCAAGATTTCAAAAAATAAAATAGATTTTATTCTTGTTATCGTGACGTGTATTTGCCATTTAAATATAGCTAACCCCTAATAGGGGGTGCTACTGTAGTTTGTAGCCCCAGGAGGACGCCTCCTCCAGCTGGCTTTAGAGGTGTCCTCCTGGGGCTACAAACTACAGTAGCATCCACCCTTAGGGATTAGCCATATTTAAATGGCAAATATACGTCACGATGTGTTGCAGCTACTTTTCATAACTCGCTCTAAGATTTATTCTTCTTGTTACGTCTGTGCAGAAATAAAGTACGTTTCGCCATTTCTAATTCCGAGTCAGTTTTTTTAATTGCTATTTTATTTCCTGTGGAATCGCACCTTCGTTATAAATTACACTGAATTAAATGTTACAGCAGGTAAGATATGATGCATACTTTTAGTAAAGATCATTAAGGTGATCTTAAGTGTAAGTTTTTAATTGTCTGAATTACTAAATATTTAAACATAGACTTAACACTATCACTTGTTCGTTATGGATACGTATACTATGTTTGTGATTACATATATGCATGTGTGCTCTACGATTGAATCTTGCCAATACCCACAAATACCTCATAAATCCTCCTTTGTTTTTATTTCGTTTTTTAGACGTTATAGTGTACTTTACGGAAGATTTGGCTGTTGTTTCTAGCAGTTCGGAAAATCATGTAAAGGTTTCGTCTTTGCTGATTTCCATGACAACAGACAGTTCCGAACGGTTAATATAGGGCGTTACGCCTATCAGAAAATCAAAAAAAAAATGTGTGTAATAGGTGTAAAACAACTTCCTATGAACGAATATGAAAAAAAAAATTCGCGCACGCGAAAGGGGGGTGGGGGAGAGGCCTCGGAAAATTCACATCGGGAAGTTCCGAAAGCGTCTGAGGGGCTGACCCGGGCACCAAAACAAACAAAAAATAGTGTAATATGTGTAAAACAACTTGCTCTAAACGAATATGACAAAAAATGTACAAAAATACGGAGTTTATGATTCATGTGTGAGTGTGTGTTCTTGATACTCGTTTAGAACAAGTAGTTTTACACCAATTACACTATTTTTTCTTAGTTTAAAGGCCGTGGACTGAAGATGTGAAATTTCCGAAGCCTCTCCCCCACCCCCCTTTCGCGAGCGCGCATTTTTTTCATGATAGTCGTTTAGAGCAAGTTGTTTTACACCTATTACGCTGTTTTTGTTTTTGTTTTTGTGCCCGGTTCAGACGCTTTCGGAAATTCCCGATATAAATTTTCCGAGGCCTCTCCCCCACCCCTCTTTCGCGAGTGCGCATTTTTTTTTGTCATATTCGTTTAGAGCAAGTTGTTTTACACATATTACACTATTTTTTTTTGTTTTGGTGCCCGGGTCAGCCCCTCAGACGCTTTCGGAACTTCCCGATGTGAATTTTCCGAGGCCTCTCCCCCACCCCCCTTTCGCGTGCGCGAATTTTTTTTTTCATATTCGTTCATAGGAAGTTGTTTTACACCTATTACACACATTTTTTTTTTGATTTTCTGATATTTGTTACGCCCTATATTAACCCTTAAAAGATATGCACTGGTAGAGTTAAGAGTGAAGGTGAATAATATGCGCGCTCAGTATTTAAGGTTAGGGTTTCGCCGAAAACGGGTGGTGTGCGTATTCTTTACCTCCGCCAGGGTTGAGTAATGTCTGAGGTTTCGGTCAATGGCTAGTTGGAGTCAAGATATTAGGTAGTATATCTCGACTTTACACACAGAGAAAAACTAATCCTACGAGTATTTAGCGCCCGAGGGGCTTGCCCACCTTACACCTTACTTTAAATAATACGTTGTGGGTATAGGGCAGTTTCCAGAAGAAAAAAAAAAGTAATATAAAATGCTTATGTATTTGTATTATTTGTCTATAAAATAAATATAAGATTTTAAAATGTCAGCTTTTATTATATTCGTTATATATATTGTGAGTTATACTAGCCATCTCAAAATGTCTAACCACTAAGGGTGGGTGTTACTGTAGCTTGTAGCCCCAGGAGAACATCGTCTCCAGCTGGCTTTAGGCACACTTTCTGTGCCCTTATGCCTAAAGCCAGCTGGAGACGATGTTCTCCTGGGGCTACAAGCTACAGTAACACCCACCCTTAGTGGTTAGCCATATTGAGATGGCTAGTATACCTCACATTGTCGTGCAGTTTACTGTTTACACCTCGTTCAGAGATTTATTATTGTTATATATATTATTACCGGTATAAATGAATATTACTAAGAAATATTACCAATCCCTGGCACATTGGGGGGGAAAAAAAAGGAACTGCCTCTAGATAGTTTAGGAAGCACTATTCTAGGGTGTCCTAACAGGTTTTAGATTCCAATTGGTGAAAAGGTCACAGCCATCTTGGGTTTTTTCATTTACTTCGATTGTACATATAACACAGGACTCTTTCAGTTTCTGTCTTCCAAATCCACTCACAGGCTTTCGTCGACGAGGGGCTATAGTAGAAAATACTTGCCCAAGATTCCACCGTGGGACTGAGGCAGGACCGTGTTGTTGAAAAGCAAGAGTCTTACCACAGGGCCACGCCCTTGTATTAAACGATTTCAAAATATCACTGTTTGATTTGACCTCATTATTAAAAGGCGGCAAGTTAGCAGAAACGTTAGGGTGCAGGGCAAAATTCTGAGCGCCATTTCGTCTGTTTTTACGTTTTGAGTTCAAATGCTGCCGGAGGTTTCTTAGCCTCTCATTGTTCTAGTGTTGTTGAAATAAGTACTAGTTAATACTTATTTCTTTACGACCCACAAGGGGCTAAACACAGAGAGGACAAACAAGGACAGACAAACGGATTAAGTCGATTATTTCGACCCCAGTGCGTAACTGGTACTTAATTTATCGATCCCGAAAGGAAGACAGGCAAAGTCGACCTCGGCGGAATTTGAACTCAGAACGCAACGGCAGACAAAATACGGCTACGCATTTCGCCCGGCGTGCTAACGTTTCTGCCAGCTCGCCGCCTCTTTGCCAGGGGCAATATAATCGAGGTACTACTAGCGAACAGTGGTCCCGTCCCGGTGGGTGCACACACGCAGTCGCGCCTCCGCGCTAGCTAGTCGTGACTAGTCGACCCTACAACGGCTACCTAGCAAAGTAAATAAAACACAAAATAAGTAATTTTTTTACACAAAGCAAATAATTTTTGTTAAACAAAGTAAATAAAACACAAAAACACGAAGTAAATAATTTTTTAATTAAAGTAAATAAAACGCAAAAACAAAGTAAGGATCGACTAGTCATGACTAGCTGGGTGCGGATGCGCGAGTACGCAAGAGCGCGCACCGGGACCACTGTTCGCTAGTAGTACCTATTTCTTTATTACCCACAAGGGGCTACACACAGAGGGGACAAACAAGGACAGACATAGTTATTAAGTCGATTACATCAACCCAGTGCGTAACTGGTACTTATTTAATCGACCCCGAAAGGATGAAAGGCAAAGTCGACCTCGGCGGAATTTGAACTCAGAACGTAGCGCTAGTATTACCTATAATCTCCTCCCTGAAATTGCTGATCTTGTGCCAAAATTTTAAACCAGTATTACAACGGCCACGTTTCGTTTTGTAGTGTGGCCAAATGGCGGATGTGCGCACAATGAGTCCCACCCATTTGACTGACCTTTCCGGATTTGGTTTTTTATCCGGATTCCTATGCTTTCGAAGACGGTGATTCCGTCATCGAAAAACCATGTTTTCAAAATTTTTAACCCCGCAATTTTTTATTTTAAACTTTTTTTCGAAATCTTTTTTTCAATCTACGTGAAAAAATACAGAGATTAAAAATATGGGAGGGGATGGGGAAAATAAATTTTGGCGATCCTTCGGTATAAGTACCGTAAGTGGCTTAGTTTACATTTCTGAAGATAACAGAAACCCTTTTCTCCTAAACTTATCACAAACCCTAACCCTAACCTTTTCCTTTTGAATGGCAGACAATTTCTAGTTAACTAAACACTTTAAAACTTCGTATACTGGTAGAATGTGTCAAAATAAAACATTTTTTTTTGTCTTGGCTCTCTTGAGAAAATTGTAATTTGTTTGTTTAACATAGTTTAATTTTTCGAATTTAAACCAATCCTATGGCCTCTTTTGAGCTAAAATCATTTGCTGCGTCTAAAACTGAGACAACATCCTGTAACTAACCCTAAACCTCCCCCCTAACCCTAAATTTTTTTTCTTAATGTTAACTTAATTCAATTGCTACGCGTGTAAAAAAATCTAAAGCAATGGAATTAAATTAATTTAACAATTAAGAAAAAAAATTTAGGGTTAGGGGGAGGTTTAGGGTTAGTTACAGGATGTTGTCTCAGTTTTAGACGCAGCAAATGATTTTAGTTGAATGGAGGTAATCGATTGGTTAAAATTACCGAAATGCTCAGATTTTCAGACGAAATATCAAACAAACTATAGAATTTTCTCAAAGCCAAGAGAAAAAGATGTTTTATAAACACATTCTACCAGTATACGAAGTTTAAAAGTGTTTAGTTAACTAGAAATTGTGTTGACATCTGCCGTTCAAAAGGAAAAGATCCCCCTTTTCTCCTAACCCTAACACAAACCCTAACCCCCCATATATAAAAAAAACAAACACTTTCTTGAAATGTATCCGGTACTTATAACGAAGTTACGCCCAAATTCTAATTGCAAATTTTTTTATGAAAAACTCCAAAATTTGTCCACTCCATCCCGCTGTTTAAAAGTGAAAATGAGCGAATGTTTTGTCCGTTTCTGCATGCATTGATTTATGGTGAAAAACAGCAAAAGGACTATGGCACGTGAAGCCCTCACCACGAAACTCGATATGCTAAAAATAACAGCTTAATGCCTTTTTTACTCTTTTACATGTTTCAGTCATGCTGGAGCACCGCCTTTAATCAAGCAACTCGACCCCGGGACTTATTCTTTTGTAAGCCCAGTACTTATTCTATCGGTCTCTTTTGCCGAACCACTAAGTGATGGGGACATAAACACACCAGCATCAGTTGTCAAGCAATGCTAGGGGGACAAACACAGACACACAAACACACACACTCATATATATATATATATACACATATATACGACAGGCTTCTTTCAGTTTCCGTCTACCAAATCCACTTACAAGGCATTCGTCGGCCTGAGGCTACAGTAGAAGACACTTGCCCAAGGTGCCACGCAATGGGACTGAACCTGGAACCATGTGGTTGGTTAGCAAGCTCCTTACCACACAGCCACTCCTGCGCCTGGAGAATTTTTGTGTTTGTGTGTATGTGTTTGACTGAGGACTGGCCAGCCAGTAGGCTGCACCAGGCTCCAATCTGATCTGGAAAGGTTTCTACAGCTGGATGCCCTTGCTAATGCCAACAACTCCCAGAGTGTAGTGGGTGCTTTTTACTTGCCTCTGGCATGGGAGCCAGTCAGGCTGCACTGTATATTACTTATACATGTGTGTGTGTGTGTGTAGATTTATATACATATGATGAGCTTTTTAAAAAATTGTTTTTGTTTATTTTTCTAGCGCCTGTCTTTGAAAAAAGACATGGCGTTTATTCAGATTATGAAGAAAATTATTCAAGGTGACATTGAATATGTTGAAAAATTTATTCAAGAAAATAAAGTAAGTTAAATTTTCTGATGTTTTGTCAGAATTGATTATTTGTATATTATTTTATACTTAGTATTAAGAGTTCCTGTGAAGGCACATGGCTCAGTGGTTAGAGCATCGAGCTTACAATCGTGAGGTTGTGAGTTCGAATCCCGGACCGGGCTGTATGTTGCAAGACACTTTATTTCACGCTGCTCCATTTAACTCAGCTGTAGAAATGAGTTGCGACATCACAGGTGCCAAGCTGTATCGGCCCCTTTGTCTTTCCCTTGGATAACATCGGTTGTATGGAGAGGGGCAGCTGGTATACATGAGCGACTGCTGTCCTTCCATAAACAACCTTGGCTAGACTTGTACCTTGGAGGGTAACTTTCTAGGTGCAATCTCATGATCATTCATGACCGAAGGGGGTCTCCCTATTAAGAGTTCCTAGGAGAGCAAGCTGGTAGAATTGTTTGCACATTGAGCACATTTTGTTCATCTTTGTCCTGAGTTCAAATTCCACCAAGGTTAGCTTTGCATTTATCCTTTCAGGGTTGATAAAATATATAACAATCAAGCTCTGGGGTCAATGTAATCTACTTGCTTCCTCCCCTGAAACTGCTGGCCTTGTGCCAAAATTTGAATCCAGTATTTGGGGTTCTTAATTAATTGCATATATTTGTCTGTGATATTTTATTTGTCTTCAAATCTTACCTCTTCATCATTATTAGTTTTTATAAATTGTTAATGAAACCTTGAGTCATGCCACAGTCGATGGAATGGGAGTGTGGAAGCTGGTCATCATATTCTGAGAGGAAATATTCAGTCAAAGAGATGAGAGCTAGATGGAACCAATAGACAAGTTCCCCTGCCTCACACAGTTGAACGTTTTAAGAAATGTTCCATACTAAACATGAACCAATGACGAAATATATGGAATTCTAGCCTGGAGGGGGTTTTCGTATTAATTGTTTGGACTTTGTGAACACATACCAATTGTTTTTATAAGATTTTTAACGCTTTGAATTAAATGTGACGATTTTTGCAAAGCCAGGCAATACTGCTAGTTGTGTATATATTTTTTCATTGTGTTGTATGGCATACTGAAAGATGTCTTGTACTCTTCTATATTTTAACATTCATCGATTTTCTCGCAGCTCAACATAGACAAACTTTCCATTATAGTCGTGGCATGCTATCTAGCAGAACAAGGTACAAACTTCTATCATCGAAACAACACCAATGCCACACCACTTGATGTCTCTGAGGACACAAATTTAAAAGAGGAACTGAAAACATTTGTTTCAACTAGGTAAGTGATGTACTAAACCTTGCAAAATAAACCAGTGAGTTGTTGTGTCTTTTGTTTTTGTGCTTGAGAAAACCCGGCAAGCCAAATGAGACCATAACCTCATGGCCTATGCCAGGGGCAGAACCAGCCCACTTATGCGTACCTTTCCTTCTTTGGACACTAAACTCTGCTTGCGAAGACCTGTTGAGGCAAGTGAAATCAAAATCAAATTTGATGACTGGCATCTGTGCTAGTGGGGCGTAAAGAGCACCATATTAGCGTGATCCTTGACACAGCAGCTAACTGGCTTCCGTGTCAGTGGCACATAAAAGGCACCATTCAAGCGTGATCTTACCAGTGTCGCCTTATTGGCACATGTAAAAACATTCGAGCGAGGTTGTTGCCAGTACCACCTGACTGGCGCCTGTGCCAGTGGCACGTAAAAGCACCCACTACACTCTCGGATTGGTTGGCATTTGGAAGGGCATCCAGCTGTAGGAACTCTGCCAGATCAAGACTGGAGCCTGGTGCAGCCATCTGGTTCGCCAGCCCTCAGTCAAATCGTCCAACCCATGCTAGCATAGAAAGCGGACGTTAAACGATGATGATGATGCTTATTGTCACTTGTGCCAATACATTTGTTACTGCTAATACTTCTTTCCATAACTCTACTGATTAAAGAAGGAACTGTGTTGGTATCTTGATTAAATAGAGGTCAGTGTGTGTATGTTGCTCCCCGTATTACCTTTAATGATCCATTTCCCTGATTAACATTGGAAGAGTGAAGAAATGCTGATAAATCAAGAGTCATCCATACAAGAAACAACAGTTAACCCTTTTGATACAAATCCGGCTGTTCTCTGGCTCTGAGAACAAATGCCTTGTTTTCATAAGTTTTGAATTAAAGTCTTCCACCAAATCTTAATCACAATTTATGTTCCTAACACTAGCTTAATGATAACTAAGTTATTTTACTAAATTCTTTGTCAAATAAAATTGAAAGAAACAGAGCATCGCGACAGAAATATGGTAACAAAAGGCTTAAAATATATAATAGAGAAACAATTCTTAACCCTTTTCATACCAACCTGGCTGAAACCAGCTCTGGCTCTGAGTACAAATGTCTTGTTTTCATAAGTTCTGAATTAAAATCTTCCCACCAAACATCAATCACAATTTATGTTCCTAACACTAGCTGAATGATAACTAAGTTATTTTACTAAATTCTTTGTTATATTTAAAGCAATTGAAAGAAACAGAGAGCATCTCAACAGAAATATGGTAACAAAAGGGTTAAAATAAGGGATTGACAAAATCTAAGAGGGAACAGTAATGATGGTACAAGTTGTTGTCCATCAAGCTTTAAGAAACAACGTAGCTAGCTTAATCTTTAATCACTGGATCACAAATCTATTTATAAATTACAACATTTCAATGAGATCTACACAGAATCACATCTCCTCAAGTAATTATCAAAACCCCTGTTAATCATTATAGATCATCTTATTTCACTATTTGATTTGGATTACCTTTGTAGAATCTCTTTATTACTCTTTTATTTGTTTCTGTCATATGACTGTGGCCATGCTGGAGCACCGCCTTTGGTCAAGTTGCGCCGCAGGGTCTTGGAGGAGATAGTGTTAGTTGAAGGTGGCGAGCTGGCAGAATCGTTAGCACAGTGGGCGAAATGCGTGGCCGTATTTCGTCTGCCGCTACGTTCTGAGTTCAAATTCCGCCGAGGTCGACTTTGCCTTTCATCCTTTCGGGTCGATTAAATAAGTACCAGTTATGCACTGGGGTCGATGTAATCAACTTAATCCGTTTGTCTGTCCTTGTTGGTCCCTTCTATGTTTAGCCCCTTGTGGATAGTAAAGAAATAAGTGTTAGTTGAAGGCTACCAAACCTGACACACACAGACGACTTCAGCTTTTTGTATATATAGATTTCATCCCTAAGCAAGCATGTAATCGAGCCTAAATGGTTGAGTGTGTATGCATGGTCAAGAAGTTAAAGAGTTTGCTTCAGAATCCTGAAGGTCCTGGTTCAATTTTTAAAATACACTACATAAGATAGAGCAAGAGACAGTCTTCAGGAAAGTTGGGATAAAAAGTGTTAAAGTTCTACTTTTCTATCACTTTTTCTAAAGAACATTTACTCTTACTCTTTACTATTTTTACTTGTTTCAGTCATTTGACTGCGGCCATGCTGGAGCACCGCCTTTAATCGAGCAACTCGACACCGGGACTTATTCTTTTGTAAGCCCAGTACTTATTCTATCGGGCTCTTTTGCCGAACCGCTAAGTAACGGGGACATAAACACACCAGCATCGGTTGTCAAGCTATGCTAGGGGGACAAACACAGACACAAACACACACACGCATATATATATATATATACGACGGGCTTCTTTCAGTTTCCACCTACCAAATCCACTCACAAGGCATTGGTCAGCCCGGGGCTATAGCAGAAGACACTTGCCCAAGGTGCCACGCAGTAGGACTGAACCCGGAACCATGTGGTTGGTAAACAAGCTACTTACCACACAACCACTTGACTAATTTTTTTGTGAATTGTCTGATTCTAATATTTCTAATAAAATATACAGACACGGAATTGTATATTTCTCATTTCAGATGGATCCCAAGTTAATGTCATAGATTCCTGTCAGGTTCCCAGAGATGAATTTATGAGATTACAACTCAGAGAATAAACCAAATGTACAATATGTCAGCAGAGACGTTGGAACATAGTCTTTCAATGTGGCCACACCTCATGTAAAGAATGTGGAGAACAACTCAGTTATTGCCACATGTGTTGGTAACCTTTGAACAAAAGGATTGTTATATATTGACCATCTTTATTCTGGTTTTCTCTTTGCTTTATTGCTCGCCAATCTGAGAACTACCCCTGATCACATTAACCAGACAGCCACGTCCACCCTGTATGAGTTGGAACTTTAACCCCTTACCCAACAATTATTTTGAAAATAAATGTATTTTTTCAGACATATTTTTTAATTGTTTTATTTTACTATGTTTTGAATGGTGATTTCGAGGTATATTTCAAACCTTATTTATTATGAATTTTAATTCAATAATATTGATTTTAAATTACCGCTGTGGGCAGAAACGAGTTAACCGGTTTTTTTCATAAATCATATTACTTTTACAAAAAAATCATGTTATTTTATTTGGTTATCGACATGGTGGGGTTATAATATAAAGGTATAAAAAAAAAACAACGTAAAAACAAAGTGAATACTTCTATTCATAAAAGGTGCCTTCCAACCCTTCGACTGTCTCCAGGTGACTAAATCATACTCGGTCTTCAATGCCTTACTCAAGTGAAAGGTGGCAGAAATCGTCACTGCCAGACGTATAAAGTGAGCGAATATACTCGTATATGTCAAAAAAGAGTTTATAATAGACAAAGGAACTCATTTGCTGTCGATTTTGGTGAGTCTATTTTTTGACAAGTTAACTCGCCAGAGATAGAAAAAAACGATTTCGGTCAAAACGCATATATTCGTTTCTGCCGGGTAAGGGGTTAACACATTTCTGAACATTTTTACCAAACAAGAGAAAACTAAGAATATTTTAACAATATCATGAAGATTAATAAACCATTTGTGCATTTGTATCCTGTTCTTTTATAGCATGCACAAATGTGTGTGCTATAAAAATCACAAATAATGAGCAAAATTTGAAGCAGGTCTCTTTTTTTATTTTTCGTTTGAAAATCAAAATCGAAATCGATCAACATCAATGGAAATTGTAGCTGTGATACCAGTGCCGGTGGCACATAAGAGGACCATCCAAACGTGGCTGTTGCCAGCACTGCCCCAACTGGCCTCCGTGCCGGTGGCACGTAAAAAGCACCATCCGATCGTGGCCGTTTGCCAGCCTCGTCTGGCACCTGTGCAGGTGTCATGTAAAAAGCACCATCTGATTGGGGCCGTTTGCCAGCCTCGTCTGGCACCTGTGCAGGTGGCACGTAAAAAGCACCATCTGATTGGGGCCGTTTGCCAGCCTCGTCTGGCACCTGTGCAGGTGGCACGTAAAAAGCACCCACAACACTCACGGATTGGTTGGCGTTAGGAAGGGCATCCAGCTGTAGAAACACTGCCAGATCGAACTGGAGCCTGGCGCAGCCTTCTGGCTTCCCAGATCCCGGTCGAACCGTCCAACCCATGCTAGCATGGAAAACGGACGTTAAACGATGATGATGATCGTAATGATGCAGTTTCCCTCCTGTGAATATGTCAGTTTAGGTTCATGTAACTACTACAAGATAAATTTACCACAGATGTACGATTTAGTGTACTCTCTTTACTCTTTTACTTGTTTCAGTCATTTGACTGCGGCCATGCTGGAGCACCACCTTTAATCGAGCAACTCGACCCCGGGACTTATTTTTTTGTAAGCCCAGTACTTATTCTATCGGTCTCTTTTGCCAAACCACTAAGTAACGGGGACATAAACACACCAGCATCGATTGTCAAGCAATGCTAGGGGGACAAACACAGAAACACAAACACACACACTCATATATATATATATATATATTTATATTTATATATATATATATATATATATACGACGGGCTTCTTTTCAGTTTCCGTCTACCAAATCCACTCACAAGGCTTTGGTCGGCCCGAGGCAATAGTAGAAGACACTTGCCCAAGGTTCCACGCAGTGGGACTGGACCCGGAACCATGTGGTTGGTAAACAAGCTACTTACCACACAGCCATGCCTGCGTACTGAATTTTGGTAGTGAAATGGTCATTGTCCTGTATGAATACTAGTTACATGGTTAGTTAAGTTAGCATTTTGTGCAAATGATTTACCACAGATATCACACTGATATGGCTTCTCTCCTGTATGAATACGTTGGTGTCTCTTTAAAGCATAATTTCGAGAGAATGATTTACCACAGATATCACACTGATATGGCTTCTCTCCCGTATGAGTACGTTTGTGCATAGTTAAGTTACCTTTTTGCGAGAATGTTTTACCACAGATATTACAATGATATGGCTTCTCTCCTGTATGAGTGCGTTTATGTAAATTTAAATTATCTTTAAAGAAAAATGATTTGCCACAGACCTTTCAGTGGAATGGTATGTTACCTGCATGAATCGTTCTGTGCCAAGTTAAGTACCAATTCAGAAAGAATGATTTACCACAGATGTCACAGTGATATGGCTTTTCTCCTGTATGAGTATGTTTATGACCCTCTAGGTATCCTTTCTGAGAGAATGATTTACCACAGGTAGCACAGTGATATGGTTTCTCTCCTGTGTGATTACATTGGTGTACATTTAATGCTCCTTTTTGCAAGTATGATTTAAGTTGTTAATTTTTTGGCTCAAAAATCAAAAAGCAAGGCCATGTAGGGGGACATGGAGTTATGTACAGGGTGGTGTTCATGTAAAGAGTTCAGGCCACTTGTGGTCAAGAGAGACTTTGAACCGAGCGGTCGTCGGCATCTTCACTATCTCGTCCGGCAGCTTATTCCACGGATCCGCAACGTGGACGGAGAAAGCCCCTCTTCTTCGATTGAGATGAAATCGTCACAGATAGAGCTTTTTGGAGTGACCCCGCAGCCGATGCTCTGGAGCAGGACTGAAAAACAGCTCTTTCGAGAGGTTACACTTTCCGCTTATGATGTTGTGATTTACGACAGCCATCACAGTGATATCGTTTCTTAATATGAATGTATTTGTGTTTGGGTAAGTCCCTTTTTTCAATAAATGATTCACTACAGACATCACAAGAATACAGTTTCTTTCTGGTTTGAATATGCTGTGCATTTGATTGTCCAGTTTGAAAGGTCTTCCCACTCGTATCACAGCTGTATGGTGGGTTTTCTATCTTTAATAGTATCATTTCACGAAACAAACAATTCTGTAGGTTTATTTCACAATTCATTTTCCTTAGACATTAAATAAGTACCAGTTATGCACTGGAGTCGATATAATCGACTTAATCCGTTTGTCTGTCCTTGTTTGTCCTCTTTGTGTTTAGCCCCTTGTGGCTAGTAAAGAAATAGGTATTACGAATCATTCCTCTTGCTGGGGGGGAATTGTACTACACCTATCAGATATAGCTGATATAAAATACTCACAAATATCCATTGATTTTGTATCATAAATAAAAATTTTAGAATCTTAACACATTTAACAATTCGACATTTTAAGCAAGATTTCAAAAAATAAAATAGATTTTATTCTTGTTATCGTGACGTGTATTTGCCATTTAAATATGGCTAACCCCTAATAGGGGGGTGCTACTGTAGTTTGTAGCCCCAGGAGGACGCCTCCTCCAGCTGGCTTTAGAGGTGTCCTCCTGGGGCTACAAACTACAGTAGCATCCACCCTTAGGGATTAGCCATATTTAAATGGCAAATATACGTCACGATGTGTTGCAGCTACTTTTCATAACTCGCTCTAAGATTTATTCTTCTTGTTACGTCTGTGCAGAAATAAAGTACGTTTCGCCATTTCTAATTCCGAGTCAGTTTTTTTAATTGCTATTTTATTTCCTGTGGAATCGCACCTTCGTTATAAATTACACTGAATTAAATGTTACAGCAGGTAAGATATGATGCATACTTTTAGTAAAGATCGTTAAGGTGATCTTAAGTGTAAGTTTTTAATTGTCTGAATTACTAAATATTTAAACATAGACTTAACACTATCACTTGTTCGTTATGGATACGTATACTATGTTTGTGATTGCATATATGCATGTGTGCTCTACGATTGAATCTTGCCAATACCCACAAATACCTCATAAATCCTCCTTTGTTTTTATTTCGTTTTTTAGACGTTATAGTGTACTTTACGGAAGATTTGGCTGTTGTTTCTAGCAGTTCGGAAAATCATGTAAAGGTTTCGTCTTTGCTGATTTCCATGACAACAGACAGTTCCGAACGGTTAATATAGGGCGTTACGCCTATCAGAAAATCAAAAAAAAAATGTGTGTAATAGGTGTAAAACAACTTCCTATGAACGAATATGAAAAAAAAAATTCGCGCACGCGAAAGGGGGGTGGGGGAGAGGCCTCAGAAAATTCACATCGGGAAGTTCCGAAAGCGTCTGAGGAGCTGACCCGGGCACCAAAACAAAAAAAAAATAGTGTAATATGTGTAAAACAACTTGCTCTAAACGAATATGACAAAAAATGTACAAAAATACGGAGTTTATGATTGATGTGTGAGTGTGTGTTCTTGATACTCGTTTAGAACAAGTAGTTTTACACCAATTACACTATTTTTTCTTAGTTTAAAGGCCGTGGACTGAAGATGTGAAATTTCCGAAGCCTCTCCCCCACCCCCCTTTCGCGAGCGCGCATTTTTTTCATGATAGTCGTTTAGAGCAAGTTGTTTTACACCTATTACGCTGTTTTTGTTTTTGTTTTTGTGCCCGGTTCAGACGCTTTCGGAAATTCCCGATATAAATATTCCGAGGCCTCTCCCCACCCCTCTTTCGCGAGAGCGCATTTTTTTTGTCATATTCGTTTAGAGCAAGTTGTTTTACACATATTACACCATTTTTTTTTGTTTTGGTGCCCGGGTCAGCTCCTCAGACGCTTTCGGAACTTCCCGATGTGAATTTTCCGAGGCCTCTCCCCCACCCCCCTTTCGCGTGCGCGAATTTTTTTTATCATATTCGTTCATAGGAAGTTGTTTTACACCTATTACACACATTTTTTTTTTGATTTTCTGATAGACGTAACGCCCTATATTAACCTTCCGAACTACATTCTTTTATTCTTTTACTTGTTTCGGCATTTGACTGCGGCCATGCTGGAGCACCGCCTTTAATCGAGCAACTCGACCCCGGGACTTATTCTTTTGTAAGCCTATTACTTATTCTATCGGTCTCTTCTGTATAAATGTATTTTATTGGCTAAAATTACATAAATTTAAATGCTTGTGTTAATTATTATTATTATTAATTTGTAGAAAAAGAAAAGGCAGCTTGCTGGCAGAATCATTATCACGCCGTCTTACTGTTCTGAGTTCAAAATCTGCCGAGGTCGACTTCGCCTTTCATCCATCCGTTCAGTGTCTCTAAATCGGTCAAACTCCAGCAAAAAAAAAAAAAAAAATACGGCGATCTTTCGTCTTAGTAGACATTTCCGTCGATTTCCGTAAAATTTTTTTTTTATATATATGGGCTTGCGGGAACTTTTGAAGTAATATACATACATATACACATACACCGAGTAAAAAATTTCAGTTATCTCTCTCTTTCACACATTACTCTCTCTGTCTCTTCACACACACTAACAAAAGCACTTCACTTACACAACACTGTCTGTCTCCCACACATGTCCATCAATGCTCACATGCACGGTAACTTCAAAAGAACTTCCCTCGTCATACAATCGCTTTCTCTTAGTCTCTTTCGCTCTCATTACTTCAAAAGTTCCCGCAAGCCCATATGTAAACAAAAAAAAATTTTACGGAAATCGACGGAAAGGTCTACTAGAGACGAAAGATTGCCAAAAAGGCAATAGGTGTAAAACAACATGTAGTAAAAGAATATGAAAAAGAAAATGCGCGATGGCGAAGGGGGTGCGGGGGAAAGGACACGGAAAAATATTTTTGCTGAATTTGAACGGTCTTTTATGCATGTTTATCTAGAGCTGTGGTTTTCAACCATTTCCTGCTATGGACCTCTTTTGGTTAGTATTTTATTTTGATGGACCCCGATTGCCATTCAATGTTTAAAAACTCGTTTTATAGAAACTTCTTTCAAAATTCCTATTTTGTTTTTTACACATTAACTTGTGTAAGGTGAACTACATAAAATTTTAGATGATTAATTTTTAAAATATGGATTACGTTTGATAAATTATAATTCATTTCTGTAGGAATATACTGAAATTTTCACTGTTTTTTCTCTTATTTTAAGATTTTTCTGTATTTTACATTTCAGATCAGATTATCAGAAAGGAATTGTTTACCTCTGTAACATCATCAACACCAGTTGTCTTTTAATGGCTAAAGAAATATGTAATGGAACATATATAACACTTTACATAAGTCTACAGTGAATTATGGTGAAATATTTCTTTTCAACTGGAATTTATATCAAGATATTTCTTATAAAACTTGGACAAATTTTCAAAGGAGTTTGCAGTATTTTCAGATATTGATAAAGATTGCCAATGTTGGAAATATAGCAGAAGAAATATTAGAATCAAATGTAACAACAAAAAGTAGAACATATATATTTATTGTGGTGAGAGAATATGAACAATGGAGAATGAATTATTAATGACCAAGGTTAGATTTAAATCAGAGTTTAAAAGTATTGAATTTCCTGATGATATAAAGAAAGAGAACACAAAGAGAGAAAGCTTATATCACTGTGATGTCTGTGGTAAGTCATTCTATAAGAAGTCCAATCTCACAACTCACAAATACATTCATACAGGAGAAAAACCATATCGTTGTGATGTCTGTGGTAAATCATTCTCTCAAAATGTTCACTTAATTGGACACAAATACATTCATACAGGAGAGAAACCATATCACTGTGATATCTGTGGGAAATCGTTTTCTCAAAGGTCTAGTTTAACTAATCACTTATATATTCACACAGGATTAAAACCATATCAGTGTGATATCTGTGGTAAAGCATTCTCTCAAAAGGAACACTTAACCAAACATAAACGTATCCATACAGGAGAAAAACCATATCAGTGTGATATCTGCAGCAAATCATTCTCTCAAAGATCTGGATTAACAAACCACTTACTAACACACACAGGAGTTAAACCATATCACTGTGATATCTGTGGTAAATCTTTTTCTCAAAATGAGCACTTGACTAAACATAGACGTATTCATACAGGAGAAAAACCATATCAGTGTGATATCTGCAGTAAATCATTTTCTCAAAGATCTAGCTTAACTAACCACATGCATATTCATACAGGAGAAAAACCATATCATTGTGATATCTGCGGTAAAACCTTCTCTCAGAATGAACAGCTGACCAAACATAAACGTATTCATACAGGAGAGAAACCATATCATTGTGATATCTGCGGTAAAACCTTCTCTCAGAATGAACACCTGACCAAACATAAACGTATTCATACAGGAGAGAAATCATATCAGTGTGATATCTGTGGTAAATCATTCTCTGAAAGTGGTTATTTAACTTCTCATAAACGAATTCATACAGGAGACAGACCGTATCAATGTGATATCTGTGGGAAATCAGTCTCTCAGACAAGTGAATTAACTAAACACAAACGTGTTCATACTGGAGAAAAACCATATTGCTGTGATATCTGTGGTAAATCATTCTCTGTAAGTACTGCCTTGACTAGACACAGACGTATTCATACAGGAGAGAAGCCATATCACTGTGATATCTGCAGTAAATCATTTTGCCAGAGTGGTGAATTAACTATACACAAACGTATTCATACAGGAGAGAAACCATATCATTGCAGTACTTGTGGTAAATCTTTCTCTCAAGTAAACAGCTTAACTACACACAAACGTATTCACACAGGAGAAAAGCCATATCACTGTGATATCTGTGGTAAATCATTCCCTCAAAGAAATAACTTGACTATACACAAACGTATTCACACAGGAGAAAAGCCATATCACTGTGATATCTGTGGTAAATCATTCCCTCAAAGAAATAACTTGACTATACACAAACGTATTCACACAGGAGAAAAGCCATATCACTGTGATATCTGTGGTAAATCATTCCCTCAAAGAAATAACTTGACTATACACAAACGTATTCACACAGGAGAAAAGCCATATCACTGTGATATCTGCAGTAAATCATTTTGCCAGAGTGGTGAATTAACTACACACAAACGTATTCACACAGGAGAAAAGCCATATCACTGTGATATCTGTGGTAAATCATTTTCTTCAGGAAATCCTTTAAATATTCACAAACGCATACATATGTGAGGAAGACCATGTTGCTGTGATATCATTGGCAAATGATTCTCTTCAAGAAGTCACTCAACTACACACATTTTTATTCCTATGAAAAAGTAATTGTTTTAACATTGACCCTTTAGCATTCGAGCCTGCTGTGTCAGGCCAAAGTATTTAACCAATTTTATGTGAAACTGGCCAGATCTGGCTTCTAACTAAACCCCTTCAATGTCATTCTAAATGTAAACAATCACATCATCAAAATCCCAACAATCATCATCATCATCATTGTCGTTTAACGTCCGCTTTCCATGCTAGCATGGGTTGGACAATTTGACTGAGGTCTGGCAAACCAGATGGCTGCACCAGACTCCAGTCTGATCTGGCAGAGTTTCTACAGCTGGATGCCCTTCCTAATGCCAACCACTCCGAGAGTGTAGTGGGTGATTTAACGTGCCACCGGCACGAGGGCCAGTCTGGTAGTACTGGCAACAGCCACACTCAATGGTGCTTTTTTTTATGTGCCACCTGCACACCGGCACAAGTGCCAGTAAGGCGACACTGGTAACGATCACACTCAAATGGTGCTTTTTACATGCCTCCAGCACAAACGCCATTTAGCCGCTCTGGCAACAATCACGCTCATATGGTACTCTTAGCACTCCACTAGCATGGATGCCAGGAGAGGCTGGTAATGGCCATGATCGGTTGGTGCTTTTCATGTGCCACCGGTACAGAAGCCAGTCAAGGCGGTGCTGGCATCGGCCACATTCAGATGGTGCTTTTTACGTGCCACCAGCACGGGTATTACAACTACAATTTCCATTTGGTTTTTATTTGATGTTGATGTACTTGACTCAGTAGGTCTCCTCAAGCACAGCAGGTCGCAAACTGGCCATATTAAACCAAATATTCAACTCATTTTATTTTCAGACAAACCAGATCCAGCCTCTTGCACCTACCCTACAATGTCATTCTAAAACTAAGCTATCACATCATTGAAATCTGTAAACTACAAAATAATGTATGATTAATTGACAACAATATAAATAAATAAACATTACATTTGACAAATTAATGTGAATCTAAAACGATTAAAGTTTGAATTATGGTAATTACCTTGTAACAAACATATTCTTTTTGTTTTTACTCTTTTACTTGTTTCACTCATATGACTGCGGCCATGCTGGAGCAACGCCTTTAGTCGAGCAAATCGAACCCAGGACTTATCCTTTGTAAGCCTAGTACTTATTCTATCGGTGTCTTTAGCTGAACCGCTAAGTTATAGGGACGTAACACACCAGCATCGGTTGTCAAGAGATGTTGGGGGGACAAACACAGACACACAAACATATACACACATACATCATCATCATCATTTAACATCTGCTTTCTATGCCAGCAATGGGCTGGATGATTTGACTGAGGACTGGTGAGCCAAAAGGCTGCACCAGGCTCCAATCTGATCTGGCAGAGTTTCTACAGCTGGATGCCCTTCCTAATGCCAACCACTCCGAGAGTGTAATGGTTGCTTTTACGTGCTACTGCACCAGGGCCAGGGCTTCTTTCAGTTTCCATCTACCAAATCCACTCACAAGGCTTTTGTCAGCCCAAGGCTATAGTAGAAGACACTTGCCCAAGGTGCCACACAGTGGGACTGAACCTGGAACCATATCATTGGGAAACAAGCTTCTTACCACACAGCCACTCCTATACCTATGTTTAATTTTTGTGGAGTAAATTAATTTTTCTACTCTAACCATGTGCCTTCACATATATATATATATATATATATATATATATATATATCTTGTTTGTTCCTTCTCGAGCCATGCTTGGCTCATAAGGGCCAGTTTCCCAGTTTCTTGGCGTATAGGTCCCCACCTTGATGGGACGCCGGTCCAAAGCAGGTGAGCTGCAAGATGCAGGAGGAAAGAGTGAGAGAAAGTTGTGGTGAAAGAGTCAGCAGAAGTTCATCATTACCTTCTTCCGGAGCCGCGTGGAGCTTAGGTATTTCGCTCATAAACACACACATCGCCCGGGCTGAGATTCAAACCCACGATCCCTCGACCGCGAGTCCGCTGCTCTAACCACTAAGCCATGTGCCTCCACATTTTCATCCTTTAGGGGTCAATAAAATGAGTATCAGTTGAGCACTGGGATTGATGCAATCATCTTACCCCAACCTCCCGACATTGCTGGCATTGTGCGAAAATTTAAAATCAATATATACTCACTATGACAGTGGCAAGCTGGCAGAATTGTTAGCACACTGGGCAAAATTTCATCCATCCTTATGTTCTGAGTTCATACAAAG
The DNA here is from genome assembly GCF_006345805.1 of Octopus sinensis. NCBI lineage: Eukaryota > Metazoa > Mollusca > Cephalopoda > Octopoda > Octopodidae > Octopus > Octopus sinensis. The sequence continues at coordinate 11,081,966 of NC_043023.1, forward strand.
GTAGAATGCTTGTCATGTATATTGATGTGGGTTCAAGCCCCACATGCAGCTTTTGACTTTTTCAACCCAATATCTACATGTTTATCATTACATTCTGAGTTCAAACTCCACTGAGATCAACTTCGCCTTTCATCCTTTCAGCATCAATAAAATAAGGACCAGTTAAGGACTGGGGTCGATGTAATCAATTTATGCCCCTGCCCTGAAATTACTGGCCTTGTGCCACAATTTGAAACCAATATTTGCATGCTATGAAGATGACAAGCTGGCAGAAACGTTAGCACACTGGGCGAAATGCTTAACGGTATTTCATCCGCCGCTACATTCTGAGTTCAAATTCCACCGAGGTCGACTTTGCTTTTCATCCTTTCAGGGTCAATTAAATAAGTACCAGTTATGCACTGGGGTCGATATAATCGACTTAATCTGTTTGCCTGTCCTTGTTTGTCCTCTCTGTGTTTAGCCCCTCGGGGGTAATAAAGAAATAGATATAGGTATTTCGTCTGCCGCTACATTCTGAGTTTAAATTCCGCCGAGGTCGAGTTTGCTTTCATCCTTTCGATAAATTAAGTACCAGTTACACACTGGGGTGGATGTAATCAACTTAATCCCTTTGTCTGTCCTTGTTTGTCCCCTTTGTGTTTAGCCCCTTGTGGGCAATAAAAAAATTAAGAAATGTTAGCGCAGGAATGGCTGTGTGGTAAGTAGCTTGCTTACCAACCACATGGTTCTGGGTTCAGTCCTACTGTGTGGAATCTTGGGCAAGTGTCTTCTGCTATAACCTCGGGCCGACCAATGCCTTGTGAGTGGATTTGGTAGACGGAAACTGAAAGAAGCCTGTCGTATATATGTATATGTGTGTAATGTTTATGCGTCTGTGTTAGTCTCCCCAACATCGCTAAGTGACTTGGACATAAACACACCAGCATCGGTTGTCAAGCGATGTTGGGGGGACTAACACAGACACACAAACATTACACACACATACATATATACGACAGGCTTCTTTCAGTTTCCGTCTACCAAATCCACTCACAAGGCATTGATCGGCTCGGGGCTATAGTAGAAGATACTTGCCCAAGGTGCCACGCAGTGGGACTGAACCCGGAACCATGTGGTTGGTAAACAAGCTACTTACCACACAGCCACTCCTGCACCTTAATACTGCATTAATATTCCTTGCCTTTTTTGTTGTGTTGTTGCCTTTATTGCACTCATAAATTAAAATATGCTGAATATCCTCTTTTGAAAAAAATAATTGTTAAAATCGAACTGCACTCTATAAAATTTGCATTGAGGATAAATACAAGGCAAAGTTACTACCTGCTTTTATAGCAAGCTGATGCAGGTAGTTTATCCTATACCCCTCTGCAATGGAAAAATCTGCATCATATATGGTATGACTCCATATATATATATATATCATCATCATCATCATCGTTTAATGTCCACTTTCCATGCTAACATGGGTTGGATGGTTCGACCAGGGTTTGGGAAGCCAGGTGGCTGCACCAGACTCCAGTCTGATCTGGCAATGTTTCAACAGCTGGATGCCCTTCCTAACGCCAACAACTCCATGAGTGTAGTGGATGCTTTTTACATGCCACCAGCACATGAGCCAAAGGATATATATATATATATACTCATTCACTTGTTTCAATCATTTGACTGATACCATGCTGGAGCACCACCTTTAGTTGAGCAAATCGACCTCCAGGACTTACTCTTTGTAAGCCTAATACTTATTCTATCGGTCTCTTTTGCCGACCCGCTAAGTTACGAGGATGTAAACACATCAACATTGGTTGTCAAGCGATATTGGGGAAACAAACACACACACACGCATACATATATATATACATATACACGACAGGCTTCTTTCAGTTTCCATCTACCAAATCCACTCATAAGGCTTTGGTCAGCCCGAGTCTATAGTAGAAGACTGTTACCCAAGTGCCACGCAGTGGGACTGAACCTGGAACTGTGTGGTTGGTTAGCAAGCTACTTACCGCACAGCCACTTCCATATATATCTCTCTATATATAAACGGCAGTTTGTCTGTCTGTGTTCTGTCAGGTTGTACCCTCACCCTAACCACAGCTTTCAACCGATTCTGATGAAACTTGACACACACATAGCCCAATGTCATAATTCAAAACTAACGCAGTGAAAATTTTGAAAAGTTCCACCAGTTCTGAAAAAACCGATAAATTCGACATGGGGTCGAGAATCTAAGCTTTTTATATCAAACACATTTTCTGTTGTAGTTTTCGCAACTTGCAATCGATTTTCACCAAACTCATGGTGAAGCTTAATGTTACCCTAAGAAACTTAATTCTAACGTTAGTTTTCCATGCAATACCTTACCATCGGAAAAAATCGATAAAATCATGCCATTTTGGGAAATCGCATTCAAATTCAAGATGACATATTTTCAACAATATCTTTCACAATTTGGCAGGAAATTAGAGGGAAAGGACTGGATTGGGATTAATCGTTGCCTACTAGGGGCTCTTACATACCCGGGCAACGCTGGGCTATGCTACTAGTATATATATAAATGCGGTTTCAGTTTCCATTTACCAAATCCATTCACAAGGCTTTGGTTAGCCCAAGGCTATAAATAGAAGACATTTGCCCAAGGTGCCACGCAGTGGGACTGAACCCAGAACCGTGTGGTTGGGAGTCAGGCTTCGGAGCAAGAATGGCCTTCAACCATTTCTATGATATGAAATGCAAAGGTTGTATTGCCCAAGCTAGGATGCTGTTAAATGTTTTAATCTTTTCTGTTTTCCTCTGTTATCTCGGTGCGGTACGGTGGATAAATTTAAGACTTTAGCTCTTATTTCTAGCAAGTGGATGCTTGTTTAAGCATCCTAACACTTCGTACAAATTTATAATTCATAGCTATTTAATGCTATTGCACCTGCGATCCACCTATGTCACTGCTGGTGATATCATCAATTTTAAAATTTATCCACAGATTATATGAACAGTAGCGACATCTGATTTCAAATCTCAGTATTTGAATGTTTTGCTTATCTCTCTCTCTCTCTCTCTCTATATATATATATATATACATACAAATATATATATATATATACATACAAATATATATATATATATATACATATATATATATATATATACATACATACATACATATATATATAAACAAAGGACCCCCACTGATGCGGTCACAGGAGTGTAACGAAAGAACTCTGGCCGAAATAAGATTAAGATTAATGTAAAAAATGAATAACACTGAAGCAAAATAACACCAAATATATAGTGCGTGTGTTTTTAGTGGCTAAACTGGCAACATGACCATTCCGAAATATAACAATATATATATATATATTTGTGTGTGTGTGTGTATGCATGTATATATACGAAGTGTTGAAAAGTTCCTGGTTTTGAATAAAAGAAAATACAAGACAAATCCATTAATTATTATTTTATTCAACATATTCCCCTCTCAGCTTCACACACAGTTTCACATAAAATTGGTTAAATATTTTGGCCTGACACAGCAGGCTCGAATGCTAAAGGGTTAAATGTTAAAACAATTACTTTTTCATCGGAATAAAAATGTGTGTAGTTGAGTGACTTCTTGAAGAGAATCATTTGCCAATGATATCACAGCAACATGGTCTTCCTCACATATGTATGCGTTTGTGAATATTTAAAGGATTTCCTGAAGAAAATGATTTACCACAGATATCACAGTGATATGGCTTTTCTCCTGTGTGAATACGTTTGTGTATAGTTAAGCTGTTTACTTGAGAGAAAGATTTACCACAAGTACTGCAATGATATGGTTTCTCTCCTGTATGAATACGTTTGTGTATAGTTAATTCACCACTCTGGCAAAATGATTTACTGCAGATATCACAGTGATATGGCTTCTCTCCTGTATGAATACGTCTGTGTCTAGTTAAGGCACTACTTACAGAGAATGATTTACCACAGATATCACAGCAATATGGTTTTTCTCCAGTATGAACACGTTTGTGTTTAGTTAATTCACTTGTCTGAGCGACTGATTTCCCACAGATATCACATTGATACGGTCTGTCTCCTGTATGAATGCGTTTATGAGAAGTTAAGTGACCACTTTCAGAGAATGATTTACCACAGATATCACACTGATATGGTTTCTCTCCTGTATGAATACGTTTATGTTTGGTCAGGTGTTCATTCTGAGAGAAGGTTTTACCGCAGATATCACAATGATATGGTTTTCCTCCTGTATGAATATGCATGTGGTTATTTAAGCCAGATCTTTGAGAAAATGATTTACTGCAGATATCACACTGATATGGTTTTTCTCCTGTATGAATACGTCTATGTTTAGTCAAGTGCTCATTTTGAGAAAAAGATTTACCACAGATATCACAGTGATATGGTTTAACTCCTGTGTGTGTTAGTAAGTGGTTTGTTAATCCAGATCTTTGAGAGAATGATTTGCTGCAGATATCACACTGATATGGTTTTTCTCCTGTATGGATACGTTTATGTTTGGTTAAGTGTTCCTTTTGAGAGAATGCTTTACCACAGATATCACACTGATATGGTTTTAGCCCTGTGTGAATATATAAGTGATTAGTTAAAGTAGACCTCTGAGAAAACGATTTCCCACAGATATCACAGTGATATGGTTTCTCTCCTGTATGAATGTATTTGTGTCCAATTAAGTGAACATTTTGAGAGAATGATTTACCACAGACATCACAACGATATGGTTTTTCTCCTGTATGAATGTATTTGTGAGTAGTGAGATTAGACTTCTTATAGAATGACTTACCACAGACATCACAGTGATATAAGCTTTCTCTCTTTGTGTTGTCTTTCTTTATATCATCAGGAAATTCAATACTTTTAAACTGTGATTTAAATCTAACCTTGGTCACTAATAATTCATTCTCCATTGTTCATATTCTCTCACCACAATAAATATATATGTTCTACTTTTTGTTGTTACATTTGATTCTAATATTTCTTCTTCTAGATTTCCAACATTGGCAATCTTTCTCAATATCTGAAAATACTGCAAACTCCTTTGAAAATTTGTCAAGTTTTATAAGAAATATCTTGATATAAATTTCAGTTGAAAAGAAATATTTCACCATAATTCACTGTAGACTTATGTAAAGTGTTATATATGTTCCATTACATTTTTCTTTAGCCATTAAAAGACAACTGGTGTTGATGATGTTACAGAGGTAAACAATTCTTTTCTGATAATCTGATCTGAAATGTAAAATATAGAAAAATTTTTTAATTAGAGAAAAAACAGTGAAAATTTCAGTGTATTCCTATAAAGATGAATTATAATTTATCAAATGTAATCCATATTGAGGTGGAAGACACGGCATGGCTTAGAAAGAAGGATCACCACAACCACATCAATGTGGCCGAAATGGATGCTGTATTGAATGGTGTCAACCTAGCATTGAGATGAGGACTGCAAACTGTTGAGATCCAGATTGATTCTGCCTCAGTGGTCACCAACTGGAAGAGGATTTGTATGAAAGGGGCCATGGAAATGGTGATCAAGCATTGTCTGGGAATCCTGAAGGAGCTAACTGCCAAGTTCACCCTAGAACTGCATGCAGTGTCTGTGCCCTCAGAAAAGAATAAGGCAGATGTTCTAACCAGAGTGAAAAAGAATTGGTTGGGAACAGGAGAGGATGTTCTGGGTGGCAGCGGTTTGTTGGTTGGAGGGCACAGAATTAAGGAGGCTGCACAGTATGTGGAACTGTGACAGGTGCCAATTGGCTGATCCTGCCCCGGACACACTTGAACCAGGAAACATTCAGATAGAGGAAGAATGGAAGGGGCTGGCTATTGATGCGACACGCTATCGGGGAATGGTGTACCTTTCAATGGTCGACTGTGGACCGGGACGAATGACTATATGGAGAAAAATTAGGGTGGAGACTGCTGTCAACGTCACAGAGGTCCTGTATGCGGTGTTTTTGGAAAGGGGGCTGGTAGACAAGCTATTGATGGATAACAGCTCAGTTTTTTGCTCAGAGCTGCTGAGAGAGATGCTTGGAAGATGGAGTATGGGAAAACTTATTCAGAGCTGTATGCAGGCCAGGTAGAATTGGGATTGTGGAGCGGTACCACTGTACGATTTAAGCCATGGCTGAGAAGGGATGAATCTCCCCTATAGGGGCAGTCTTCTTGTATGATATGTTGCCCAGGGTAGGACAAGCCAAAGAGTCGGTCCTGCACAGGGCTGTAATCCGATACAAATGGAGACACCCGAGCATGGTGCCACAGCGGCACAATCATGGTGCAGCACCCTGAATAATGTGTCAATGGATGTCTTAGATATTCGAAGGGTGATTAGGTCTTCCGATGACGAAGGGTAGGGAAAAGGCGACTCCGAGACCCTACGGAGATCTCTAAGGGAACGTTCCCAGCCCCAGGTAGATGGATGATTACAAGACAGAACAAGGAGCAGTGATCGTTAGATCGGGGTAGGGTGGGGGGCATGTGGTGGAAGGAAGAATGGAAGCGTCGAGAGATGACGGCAGCGAGTGAGAAGAAAAATTTTCCCCTGCGTTTGGTTTTTTCCTGGGGATGCGAGCTGTGACAGACGCCAGTGGTGAAGATACTAAGGTCGTATTTAACACAGGTGAAGAATTGATCAACCTGTCGGCGGTACCTGAGGAGGCGAGTTGGCAGAAACATTAGCACGCCGGGCGAATTGCGTAGCCGTATTTCGTCTGCTGTTACGTTCTGAGTTCAAATTCCGCCGAGGTCAACTTTGCCTTTTATCCTTTCGTGGTGGATAAATTAAGTACCAGTTTCACACTGGGGTCGATGTAATCGACTTAATTCCTTTGTCTGTCCTTGTTTGTCCTCTCTGTGTTTAGCCTCTTGTGGGTAGTAAAGAAATAGGTATTTCGTCTGACGCTACGTTTTGAGTTCAAATTCCGCTGAGGTTGACTTTGCCTTTCGTCATTTCAGGGTCGATTAAATAAGTACCAGTTACACACTGGGGTCAATATAATCGACTTAGTCCATTTGTCTGTCCTTGTTTGTCCCCTCCGTGTGTAGCCCCTTGAGTTTAATACGCAGGGGATTTTTAGGGGGCTGTACCACTGAAAAACCTAAACCTTGTGTATAATATGCACCCCTTCTCTAACCTGAGTCAAGGTCTATATAATGTCCTTGGTTTGTAAAAATGTATACGGTAACGTCATTTATTATTATTGTATATATATAACATAATGCAAACGTGTAGCTTTTTTGTGCATTTTGTTTGCAGAAAATAAAGAAATAACAGTAATAACGTTTAAGAAAGATTTTTAGGGGGCTGTACCTCTGAAAAACCTAAACCTTTATAAGGTCCTTGGTTTGTAAAACTGTATACGGTAAGGTCCTTTATTATTATTGTATATATAACATAATGCAAACGTGTAGCTTTTTTGTGCATTTTGTTTGCAGAAAATAAAGAAATAACAGTAATAACGTTTAATAAATGTTGCTTACTGCAAGTTATGGATGATTCTTTTACGACTTCATTGCTTTCAGGCTTAGCTTAAGGTATTTTCGCTCCAGACATCACAAAATGTGTCTGCATAAACATTGCCGGACAGCAAATAGAGACTCGGACATTGCTTAGGAAATAATTTTCATTTTTAACCTCGTATATAGTACGCACTAGGGATTTTGATCTTTAAATTTTTGGAAAAAAATGCGGATTATACTCGAAGATTTACGGTGTATATATATATATATATATAGTTGAATAAGGGTAGAAATTGATATTAATCAATTAAAACCAGTGGCCTAGCATATTAAAAAAATCCGAAGATTAAAATATTTTTTACATACAAAATTTAAAGGACTGACAACTAAAAGTGGACGGTCAATATGCTAGATATAGATGTGAATGTGCTGAGTTTTCTCTTGAGAACACATTCTTGGTGGAAAATAGCGATTTTGACGTCTATATCTAGCATATTGACCGTCCACTTTTAGTGGTCAGTCCTTTAAATTTCATATATATACATATATATATATGTGATGTATATATATACATATATATATGTATGTGTGCGCACCGAATTTTATTCATGATATAATTGTAATCTACACCACCTGAAAATTTCATTTAAAAATATTCATTTCACTCTAAGTTATGAGAAAGCAAAGACAGGTGTGCAGTAGTTTTGCAGGTAGGCCTGTTTAATTACAATTAATTACATTTGAGGATAGACAATAAAAAAACTCGGGAACTTTCACGTGTGACAGGAAATTTCAATTAACCCATATTCACAGAAATTTACTAAAAATAAAATATATGTTATATTTTACCTGTTATAATATATAACTCAGTGTTTCGTGAGAAATGTGATTATATTACACCAAAGTGCAATTAACTGGAGATTAAAGTCACAACAAAATATTGGGGAAAAGTAAAAATCGACTGGGAACAAACGAAACGTACTAAATATCCGAAAGTTGTCACCTGGTATGTCTTAGCCTTCATTTGAATATTCTGTGGTGTCTGGGGAGAATATCTTTATTGTGATCATGGTGATCTTACATAAAATGGGACAATACAGGACAAACAAAAGACAGGTACTAGTCGCGTAGACTGAACCCGGTGCGCGCAGACGCGCATGCCAGTCGTAGGTAGTCGATCCTACAGCGACTGGCGTATGCAAATGAGCTGATTGGCGCAACACTGCAAAAACTAAGTTAATAGCGAGCCCCTACTGGAGCTTAGGAAATATTTTTCAACGATATACGGTGTATATTATTTTAACCTTAAGGACAGTCAAACATTTTTTTTTTCAAAGTAGACCACTACAGGCGACAATTCATTTGTGTTTCCTTTGAATAGCTACGGAAAACTTCGTTAACCATTCAGCTATGCTCGTTCTCTTTCAACTGGAATTTAACCCCTGACCAACTCTAAATTATTAGACATTTTGGTCGTGGCCATCCCGCTTTGTTGTAAATCCAATACTGCATTGTTCAGTTTGACTTTTAAAAAAAAGCATTTGATAGTGTAGATAGGGAAGGCTTAAAAAAAATTCGGCTGCTATTTCTAACAGCTCGGTGGAAGATATCTCTTGACCGAAGTTGTACAAGGTCTGTGTTTGCTCCTTGTTTTCAGTTTCTCCAAAGACCCAACTGAACTCTCGTCTTTAACTTCAGCTAAACAGTTCCCAGTCCCAAGACTGCCCTGGCCGTGCAGACCTGATCAAAGGAGTTTATTTTTAACCAGACGTAAAGTAACCCTTTACTTCATAGAAATGTTTTATTTCTACGTGGGGGAAATTTGGTTACTATAAGTTTACATTGAAGAGACTTGGTCGTTGACAGGAGCCTCATAAGTTAACGCAGTGAACCATTTCATACGAGGCAATTAGTGTTATCTTCGTCTGTGATCTGTCACTGTACTACCCTTCCACTATCTGCCTGGCAACTAAATTCAAACCCCAAGTTGTTGGCTTGTCACCAGGAACCGATTTTCCTGTTGAAGCCTACAGTAAAATTACCTTTTTTTTGGGGGGGGGGGAACCAATTTTTAAAAACTTTTTTTTGAATTTTCATGCTGCAGTTTGCCATAGCTATTCAAAGTAAACACAAGTGAATTGTCGCCTGTAGTGGTCTACTTTGAAAAAAAAAATGTTTGACTGTCCTTAAGGTTGTTTTGCTTTTTTTTCAGTGCTTCTAATTGTTTTGTAACGAAAAAAAAAACGCAATTGTCTTTAAAATAATATACACCGTATATCGTTGAAAAATATTTCCTGAGCTACAGTAGGGGCTCGCTATTAATTTAGTTTTTGCAATGTTGCGCCTATCAGCTCATTTGCATACGCAAGTCGCTGTAGGATCGACTACATACGACTGGCTAGCGCGTAACTGGTACTTAATTTATCGACCCTGAAAGAATGAAAGGCAAAGTCGACCTCGGCGGAATTTGAACTCGCAACGTAACGCAGACGAAATACCTATTTCTTTATTACCCACAGAGCGGACAAACAAGGACAGACATAGGTATTAAGTCGATTACATCGACCCCAGTGCGTAACTGGTACTTAATTTATCGACCCTGAAAGGATGAAAGGCAAAGTCAACCTCGGCGGAATTTGAACTCAGAACGTAACGACAGACGAAATACCTATTTCTTTATTACCCACAAGGGGCTACACACAGAGGGGACAAACAAGGACAGACATAGGTATTAAGTCGATTACATCGACCCCAGTGCGTAACTGGTACTTTATTTATCGACCCCGAGAGGATGAAAGGCAAAGTCGACCCCAGCGGAAATTGAACTCAGAACGTAACGACAGACGAAATACCGCTAAGCATTTCGCCCGGCGCGCTAACGTTTCTGCCAGCTCGACACCTTATCGTAAAACATTGTATAAGGAAATGGTTGTATAAAACAGGAAAAAAGGAAAAGAAAACCAAGTTTCAGTTTTACCTTGTATTTCTATACTTCGGGATGAGGGCCAGTTTTTCCGAACTTTTGCAAGAGCAGGAGTTGGACGAAACCATTCCTCCAATGGGTGTGGTCTGAATTGGTGTGGAAGGCAGAAGAACGATGACATGCGCAGACTGGTCTGCGTGGTCGCGTGCTTCGCGTTCTTTCTTCCTCCTGGTCGAGGCTGATCTCAATTTGCTCAATTTTCTTTGTTCGTAAAAATGTTCGTTTTCTATGTTTGTGTTTGCATGCTTTCGTTTTTCATTGTGTCTACATTTTTTTTGCTGTCCTGTACGCATATATGCATGTATATATACATATATATGTAGGTATATAAGATATGTATGTATATATGCATATATATATGTGTGTGTGTGTATCTGTGTATATGCATGCATGTATGTGCATGTAAATATAAGTATGTGTGTGTGTGTCATATTGTTTTTCAAGGTTATATGATTTGCTTACTCAAAGTCACTGAATTGAATTGGACTTTTCAGGCAATAAAATTGCAAACGAATTTCACGCTTGAATAAATGAATACAATTACACACTGAATACATTTGGTGAAAATGGGACTGGAGGAGATATTAAATAAGAAACATAAGCCCAGGAGTGACTGTGTGGTAAGTAGCTTGCCCAAGGTGTCATGACCAAAGCCCTGTGAGTGGATTTGGTAGAGGGAAACTGAAAGAAGCCCATTGTATATATATATAGATAGATATATAGATGCAGGAGTGGCTGTGTGGTAAGTAGCTTGTTTACCAACCACATGGCTCCGGGTTCAGTCCCACTGCGTGACACCTAGGGCAAGTGTCTTCTACTATAGCCTCGGGCCGACCGAAGCCTTGTGAGTGGATCTGGTAGACAGAAACTGAAAGAAGCCCATCGTATATAGGCGCAGGAGTGGCTGTGTGGTAAGTAGCTTTCCCAAGGTGTCATGACCAAAGCCCTGTGAGTGGATTTGGTAGAGGGAAACTGATATAGAAGCATGTATATATATAGATAGATAGATGCAGGAGTGGTGTGTGGTAAGTAGCTTGTTTACCAACCACATGGCTCGGGTTCAGTCCCACTGCGTGACACCTAGGGCAAGTGTCTTCTACTATAGCCTGGCTGACCGAGCCTTGGAGTGGATTCTGGTAGACAGAAACTGAAAGATCTATATGTGATGTGTGAAGTAGTTTAGTGTATACAAGAGGGAAACTGAAAGAAGCCCATTGTATATATCTAGATAGATACATGCAGGAGTGGCTGTGTGGTAAATAGCTTGTTTACCAACCACATGGTTCCGGGTTCAGTCCCACTGTGTGGTATCTTGGACAAGTGTCTTCTACTATTGTCTCGGGCCGACCAAAGCCTTGTGAGTGGATTTGGTAGACAGAAACTGAAAGAAGCCCATTGTATATATATATATATATAGAGAGAGAGAGAGAGATGCAGGAGTGGCTGTGTGGTAAGTAGTTTGCTTACCAACCACATGGTTCCGGGTTCAGTCCCACTGCGTGGCACCTTGGGCAAGTGTCTTCTACTATAGCCTCGGGCCGACCAAAGCCTTGTGAGTGGATTTGGTAGACAGAAACTGAAAGAAGCCCGTCATATATATGTATATATATATATATATGTCTGTGTGCGTATATGTTTGTGTGTCTGTGTTTGTCCCCCTAGCATTGCTTGACAACCGATGCTGGTGTGTTTACGTCCCCGTCACTTAGTGGTTCGCAAAAGAGACCGATATAATAAGTACTAGGCATACAAAGAATAAGTCCTGGGGTCGAGTTGCTTGACTAAAGGCGGTGCTCCAGCATGGCCGCAGTCAAATGACTGAAACAAGTAAAAGAGTAAAGAGTATAAGTGCCAGGAAAATATTACAATGAATAGCTTTATTTGTTGGAAAGATTTACGCCCTGATTAAAATAGATGTACGGGGTGTAAAGTTAATGTTTTCAGGATCTTTACATTTTGAACCCTCTATCCGCTCAGTCGAAGTCGACTCTCGGTCACTTGTTGAATCAGTGTCCTCCAGTCAGTTCTATCCTTGGCCGCTTCCTTCAGATTGGCTATGTCCATTGCGGTATCACTCTTGATGGTGTAAAGCCAGCAGGTTCTTGGTCGGCCTCTTCCTCTCTTGCCACTGACCATTCCGAGCATGATGTCCTTCTCCAGGGATTCTCTCCACTTAATATGACCGAAATATGCCATTGAACTACAGATTTAAAAAATTATTATTTAAAAAATAATTTTTTGTAACTAGGATTGGAGGAATTACAACCATGTTTCGTGTTCTGCTACCACAACAGCTCTTTTATAGGATCCACTTAGCTCAAGACAACATCAGGAGGAACCACGTCCGGTTTCGGCCCCTACTCCTCTACCGTTTTGACGTGGCGGGGCCCAACATTTCGGAGGTGTCTTCAGCTCTGGTGTTGGGTGCATCTCTTCTTTCTTCTGTTCCCTGGCCTCTTTGATGTATCGTTTATGTGTGAACACGTAGACGCCAGGGAAAAGTGTTTTGTGTACTATATACTTATTTCTTTACTACCCACAAGGGGCTAAATACAGAGAGGACAAATAAGGACAGACATAGTGCCTCAATATACGAGTTAATTTGTTCCTGGAGGCTGCTCATAAAGTGAAAACTCATAAAGCAGAGCAATAATTTCTCATAGAAGCAATGTTATTAATGATAATTTGTTCCCAGAAAAATATTTTACCATAAAATTTATAATTGAGACCCCCTTCGATCACGAATGACCATGGGATTGCACCTAGAAATTTACCCTCCAAGGTACAAATCCGGGCAAGGTTGCCTATGGAAGACCAGCAGTCACCCATGCATACCAGCTTCCCCTCTCCTCGCCACTGATGTTATCCAAGGGAAAGGCAAAGGGGCCGATACAGCTTGGCACTCGTGACGTCGCAACTCATTTCTACAGCTGAGTGAACTGGAGCAACGTGAAATAAGGTATCTTGCTCAAGAACACAACACGCAGCCCAGTCTGGGATTCGAAGCTCACAACCTCACGATCGTAAGCTCGACGCTCTAACCACTGAGCCATGCACCTTCACAAAATTTATAATACTCATAAGTGGAGGCGCAATGGCCCAGTGGTTAGGGCAGCGGACTCGCGGTCATAGGATCGCGGTTTCGATTCCCAGACCGGGTGTTGTGAGTGTTTATTGAGCGAAAACACCTAAAGCTCCACGAGGCTCTGGCAGGGGATGGTGGTGATCCCTGCTGTACTCTTTCACAACTTTCTCTCAAGCTTACTTCCTGTTTCTGTTGTACCTGTATTTCAAAGGGCCGGCCTTGTCACTCTCTGTGTCACGCTGAATATCCCCAAGAACTACGTAAAGGGTACACGTGTCTGTGGAGTGCTCAGCCACTTACACATTAATTTCACGAGCAGGCTGCTCCGTTGATTCGGATCAACCGGAACCCTCATCGTCGTAACCGACAGAGTGCTTCCACAATACTCATAAATAAATGGCAATAAAACAACAGCAAAATGTAAAGAATATTTAATGTGAAGTAAAAAGAATCTCCAGATCATTTAGAATAGACAAAATATTATTATTATTGTTTTCTGAATCCTTTTCATTATAATCGTGCACATCATCACTTGTAGATGGGACTGCCAATTCACAAGCACACATAGATGAATTTGTAGATTTCTTTTAAAAAACAAGTCTAAAGTTTCGTTTTCGGATTTGGTTTGCAAGATTCTTTATATTAATTCGTGTGTTGAAGCATATTCTGTTGTGTCTGGGGAGAGTCATTTGCTTCCACGGAAACACCCGAAGTGAAATGTTTTGATTTTGTCGAAAGAATGCTGTTTAAATTTCATTTCATCTCGATTAGCATGTCTTGGGGGCACACCCTGCTGTTCTTCATTTTATTGTGAATTCCAACGAAATACTTCCAGATCATCAGATAACATAGTAATTCAACATTGCAAATATTACATCAACACTGTTTTATTGTGAATTACAACGAAATACATTTCGTTTTCGGATTTGGTTTGCAAGATTCTTTATATGAGTTCGTGTGTTGAAGCATATTCTGTTGTGTCTGGGGATAGTCATTTTCTTTTTGTGCCTTATAAGGCGACACACTCCCCGGTAAAATTACCACTTATTTCTTATTTTTATTTTCCTAAAAGTTTCGTTGCATCGTGTAACCTTTTCAATATTGCAACCTATTGAAAAGGTTGCAAGACGCAAAGAAAATTTTAGGAAAATAAAAATAAGAAATAAGTGGAAATTCTACCGATGAGTGTGTTACATTATAAGGCACAAAAACAAAATGACTCTCCCCAGACGAGAATGGAAGGTGCAGTGAAAGGGTCTTTCATCTCAGGCCCCGGTTTGCTGACCTACTTCAGATACCATCTGAAGAGCAAGATGGGGCTGAAGAGGAGGATCCTGCCACCGACAGTATTCGAGAAACGATGGATGTGATGAGAAAGGTGGGTGTTAGTAACCCAGCTTAATCATTGAGGAAAGGAAAAGTTCGTTGTTGGGCCTTACAGGCTGCCGGGTGCGACCCATAACGTTTTGTTCTTGTTTTTCTTTGATTTAGTTTCAGTTTAAATAAAAGTTCTAGTTAAAGGAAAATTCAAACGATACATAAAATACATATTATTTAAGTAAATTTTTAATATTTATATTATGCAAACACATGAAACATCTTTGTCTTTTGTTTGTCCTGTATTGTCCCATTTTATGTAAGATCACCATGATCATAATAAAGATAGGCAATCTTTCGTCTCTAGTAGACCTTTCCGTCGATTTCCGTAAAAAAATTTTTTTTTTACATATGGGCTTGCGGGAACTTTTGAAGTAATGAGAGCGAAAGAGACTAAGAGAAAGCGATTGTATGACGAGGGAAGTTCTTTTGAAGTTACCGTGCATGGGAAGCATTGATGTACATGTATGTGTGCGTGCGTGTGTGTGTTTGATGGGGTGTGGGAGACAGACAGTATGTTGTGTAAGTGAAGTGCTTCTGTTAGTGTGTGTGAAGAGACAGAGTAATGTGTGAAAGAAAGAGATAACTGAAATTTTTTACTCGGTGTATGTGTATATGTATGTATATTACTTCAAAAGTTCCCGCAAGCCCATATGTAAAAAAAAAAAAAATTTTACGGAGATCGACGGAAAGGTCTACTAGAGACGAAAGATCGCCTAAAGATATTCTCCCTAAACACAGCAGAATATTCAAATGAAGAACTAAGACATACCAGGTGACAACTTTCGGATATTTAGTACGTTTCGTTTGTTCCCAGTCGATTTTTACTTTTCCCCAATATTTTGTTGTGACTTTAATCTCCAGTTAATTGCACTTTGGTGTAATATAATCACATTTCTCACGGAACACTGAGTTATATATTATAACAGGTAAAATATAACATATATTTTATTTTTAGTAAATTTCTGTGAATATGGGTTAATTGAAATTTCCTGTCAAACGTGAAAGTTCCCGAGTTTTTTTATTGTCTATCCTCAAATGTAATTAATTGTAATTAAACAGGCCTACCTGCAAAACTACTGCACACCTGTCTTTGCTTTCTCATAACATAGAGTGAAATGAATATTTTTAAATGAAATTTTCAGGTGGTGTAGATTACAATTATATCATGAATAAAATACGGTGCGCACACATACATACTGATATACATCACATATATATATATATATATATATATATATATATATATATATATATATATATATATATATATATGTATATATATAAAATTTAAAGGACTGACCACTAAAAGTGGACGGTCAATATGCTAGATATAGACGTCAAAATCGCTATTTTCCACCAAGAATGTGTTCTCAAGAGAAAACTCAGTACATTGACGTCTATATCTAGCATATTGACCGTCCACTTTTAGTTGTCAGTCCTTTAAATTTTGTATGTAAAAAATATTTTAATCTTCATATTTTTTTAATATGCTGGGCCACTGGTTTTAATTGATTAATATCAATTTCTACCCTTATTCAACTATATATATATATATATATATATATACACCCGTAAATCTTCGAGTATAATCCGCATTTTTTTCAAAAAATTTAATGGTCAATATCCCTAGTGCGTACTATATACGAGGTTAAAAATGAAAATCATTTCCTAAGCAATGTCCGAGTCTCTATTTGCTGTCCGGCAATGTTTATTCAGATGCATTTTGCGATGTCGGGCGTGAAAATACCTTAAAGCTAAGCCTGAAAGCAATGAAGTCATAAAAGAATCATCCATAACTTGCAGTAAGCAACATTTATTAAACGTTATTACTGTTATTTCTTTATTTTCTGCAAACAAAATGCACAAAAAAGCTACACGTTTGTATTATGTTATATATACAATAATAATAAAGGACGTTACCGTATACAGTTTTGCAAACCAAGGATGTTATATAGACCTCCTTGACTCAAGTTAGAGAAGGGGTGCATATTATACACAAGGTTTAGGTTTTTCAGTGGTACAGCCCCCTAAAAATCCCCTGCGTATTATACTCAAGGGCGAACCATACTCGAGGATTTACGGTAATCGGAATCGAACCATCTGAAAAGTATTTACTCTTTTACTTGTTTCAGTCATTTGACTGCTGCCATGCTGGAGCACCGCCTTTAATCGAGCAACTCGACCCCGGGACTTATTCTTTTGCAAGCCCAGTACTTATTCTATCGGTCTCTTTTGCCCAACCGCTAAGTAACGGGGACATAAGCACACCAGCATCGGTTGTCAAGCAATGCTAGGGGACAAACACAGACACACAAACATACACGCACACAGACATATATATATATATATATATATACATGGCTGTGTGGTAAGTAGCTTGTTTACCAACCACATGGTTCTGGGTTCAGTCCCACTGCGTGGCACCTTGGGCAAGTGTCTTCTACTATAGCCTCGGGCCAACCAAAGCCTTGTGAGTGGATTTGGTAGACGGAAACTGAAAGAAGCCCGTCGTTTATATGTATATATATGTGTGTGTGTGTTTGTCCCCCAAGCATTGCTTGACAACCAATGCTGGTGTGTTTATGTCCCCGTCACTTAGCGTTTTGGCAAAACAGACCGATAGAATAAGTACTGGGCTTACAAAGAATAAGTCCCGGGGTCGAGGTGCTCGATTAAAGGCGGTGCTCCAGCATGGCCGCAGTCAAATGACTGAAACAAGTAAAAGAGTAAAGAGTAAAAAGAGTAATATACGACGGGCTTCTTTCAGTTTCCATCTACCAAATCCACTCACAAGGCTTTGGTCGGCCCGAGGCTATAGTAGAAGACACTTGCCCAAGGTACAACGCAGTGGGACTGAACCCGGAAGCATGTGGTTGGTAAACAAGCTACTTACCACACAGCCACAGACAATTTCACTACAACGTGCCTATTTTTCTGAAAGTTACTGGTAAAACCAAGACAGTGGGATGGAATACACTTGTGTGGGCTTGCTATTTATCTATTTGGATATTGTAAAGACTGATCAATTATGTGTCTCAACATACGTACCTTTTTATATTGCATATGTCCACTTCCATTGTATTTACTAGAATTTATTACAAAAGGTACACATAGGTACAATATAGGCGCATGAGTGGCTGTGTGGTAAGTAGCTTGCTTACCAACCACATGGTTCCGGGTTCAGTCCCACTGCGTGGCACCTTGGGCAAGTGTCTTCTACTATAGCCTCGGGCCGACCAAAGCCTTGTGAGTGGATTTGTTAGACGGAAACCTAAGAAAAGCCCGTCGTATATATGTATATATATATATGTGTGTGTGTATGTTTGTGTGTCTGTGTTTGTCCCCCTAGCATTGTTTGACAACCGATGCTGGTGTGTTTACGTCCCCGTTACTTAGCGGTTCGGCAAAAGAGACCGATAGAATAAGTACTGGGCTTACAAAAGAATAAGTCCCGGGGTCGAGTTGCTCGATTAAAGGCAGTGCTCCAGCATGGCCGCAGTCAAAATGACTGAAACAAGGAAAAGAGAAAAGAGAGAATAGGCGCAGGAGTGGCTGTGTGGTAAGTAGCTTGGTAACCAACCACATGGTTCCGGGTTCAATCCCACTGCGTGGCATCTTGGGCAAGTGTCTTCTGCTATAGCCCCGGGCCGACCAATGCCTTGTGAGTGGAAACTGAAAGAAGCCTGTCGTATATATGTGTATATATATATCTCTCTATATATAAACGGCAGTTTGTCTGTGCGTGTTTCTGCGTGTCTGTTTGGTTGTACCCTCACCCTGACCACGGCTTTCAACCGATTCTGATGAAACTTGACACACACATAGCCCAATGTCATAATTCAAAACTAACGCAGCGAAAATTTTGAAAAGTTCCCCCAGTTCTGAAAAAAATCGATAAATTCGACATGGGGTCGAGAATCAGAAACACAAACCACAGTCTGTCTAGGGGACGCAACTCGACCTTTTTAACTCTCAAAAAAAATTTACCATCTTTTTTCCCCCATTTTTTGGCTATAACTCTCTAAAAATGCTTTATAGTTATTTCCCTTACAAACCCGAGCAACGCCGGGCGATACTGCTAGTACATATATAAATGTGTGTGTGTGTGTGTGTATATATATATACGTTTGTGTGTATGTGTTTGTCCCCCTAGCATTGCATGACAACCGATGCTGGTGTGTTTACACATTCTACCAGTATACGAAGTTTAACCCTTTAGCGTTCAGATTATTCTATCAAACATAATGCCTATTGATTCCCATTGATTTGAATTAATCATGCATTATCTCATATCTTCAAGAGCTTAATGGTGTAATTATTTAATATAGAATAACATTGTAGGGTAGGTGTGAGAGCCTGGATTTGATCAGTTTGAACATAAAACAGATTAACTATTTTGGCCGGATATGGCCGGTTTAAATACTAAAGGGTTAAAAGTGTTTAGTTAACTAGAAATTGTGTCGTTCAAAGGGAAAAGATCCCTAAAGTTAACTTTGCTTTTCTTCCTTTCGGAATTGATACAAAAAAAAAAAGATGTAGTGGTTGAACACTGGACCCAACTATTTCCATTTCTACTCCCCTCTAACTACCTCACCAAGGAAACAAAGAAAAAGTAAAAAGAAAAAAAAAAGAAAAGGGTGATGCTTACGAACCACTTGGTTCCAGGTTCAGTCCCACTGCGTGACACCTTGGGTAAGTGTCTTCTACTACTGTAGCCTTGGGCTGACCAAAGCCTTGTGAGTGGATTTGGTAGACGGAAACTGTAAGAAGCCCATCGTATGTAGGCGCAGGAGTGGCTGTGTGGTAAGTAGCTTGCTTACCAACCACATGGTTCCGGTTTCAGTCCCACTGCGTGACACCTTGGGTAAGTGTCTTCTACTGTAGCCTTGGGCTGACCAAAGCCTTGTGAGTGGATTTGGTAGACGGAAACTGTAAGAAGCCCATCGTATGTAGGCGCAGGAGTGGCTGTGTGGTAAGTAGCTTGCTCACGAACCACATGGTTCCAGGTTCAGTCCCACTGTGTGGCACCTTGGGCAAGTGTCTTCCACTATAGCCCCAAGCCGACCAAAGCCTTGTGAGTGGATTTGGTAGACGGAAACTGTAAGAAGCCCATCGTATGTAGGCGCAGGAGTGGCTGTGTGGTAAGTAGCTTGCTCACGAACCACATGGTTCCAGGTTCAGTCCCACTGTGTGGCACCTTGGGCAAGTGTCTTCCACTATAGCCCCAAGCCGACCAAAGCCTTGTGAGTGGATTTGGTAGACGGAAACTGAAAGAAGCCCGTCTTATATATGCATATGTGTGTATATATATTTATGTCTGTGTGTGTTTGTGTCTGTATTTGTACACCAACATCGCTTGACAACCGATGATGGTGTGTTTATGTCCCCGTAACTTAGCGGTTTGGCAAAAGACACCAATAGAATAAAGTACTAGGCTTACAAAGAATAATTCCTGGGGTCGATTTGCTCGACTAACGGCGGTGCTCCAGCATGGCCACAGTCACGTGACTGAAACAAGTAAAAGAGTAAAGAATATGGTAATTAAGCAGCAAGAGGTGGAGGGAGGGAGTTAGGGGTTTTATCTTTTCCTTTATGTTTCAGCCATTGTAAGACTGTGGCCATGCTGGGGCACAGCTTTGAACAAATTTTTGTCAAAACTTATCAAACCCAGTACTTTGGTATTTATTCTATTGGTCTTTCTTGCCAAACTGCTAAGTTATGGGGGACATAATCACACCAACTGTGATTGTCAGACAATCGTGGAGCACACACACACACACACACACTTCCGCCAACTCAATGACACCTCCTTCTATTCCCCTCTGCCCTCTAACCCCACACGTAGCTACCAACAGACGGTATCCTCTACTGTCCAAGACCTCATCTCGTCCTCCCGTCTCCCCCGCACCGCATCCAACCTAATTGTGCGAACCCCACGTACCCCCACCATTTACTTCCTCCCCAAAATCCACAAACCCAACAACCCTGGCCGCCCCATCGTCTCCGCCTGTAACTGCCCCACGGAGCTCATCTCTAAATACCTCGACCGTGTCCTTGCCCCCCTAGTGGCATCTCTTCCCTCCCACATCCACGATACCAACCATGCTCTCCGGCTTTTCAACTCTTTCTCCTTTCCTCCCGGCTCCTCCAAAATCCTTTTTACTATGGACATCCAAAGCCTCTATACTGTTATCCCTCACCACGAAGGACTGCAGGCCCTTCGACACTTTCTTGACCTCCGCTCTAACCCTGTACCTGACACCTCCACACTCATTCGTCTGGCCGAACTTGTCCTTACTCTGAACTGCTTCTCGTTCGCGGGCGAGTTCTACCATCAGGTCTCGGGAGTGGCCATGGGAACGCGAATGGGCCCCAACTATGCGAACCTGTTCGTTGGCTATGTTGAGGCCCAAATATTCTCCAATTTCACTGGTCCCACTCCTGAACTATATGGTCGTTATATTGACGACATTATCGGTGCCACCTCACTCTCCCGCGAACATCTAGATTCCTTCCTCTCTTTCGTCCAATCTTTCCATCCAGCCCTCCACTTCACTTCCATTATCTCCAACACCTCTGTCTCCTTCCTCGACATTTCCGTTAGCATTCTTCACTCCACTCTTACCACCTCCATTCACTACAAACACACAGACTCACACTCATACCTCAACTTCTCTTCCTCCCACCCAGAACACACCAAGCTTTCCATCCCCTATTCCCAATTCCTCCGTCTACGTAGGCTCTGTAGTGACGACCATGACTTTGAGACTCAGTCTCAACGTATGGCTCACCACTTCACCCTACGTGGATACCCCCTCACCACTATCCACACCGCCCTTGCCAGAGCACGGTCCGTGGACCGTGTATCTGCTCTCTCTCCCCGAACCCGCCCTGTAGTCTCCCGCCTCCCTTTTCCCCTCACTTACCACCCCACGACCCTACGTCTCCAACGCACCATTCTTCGAGCTTTCCGTCATCTCCAGTCCGACCCGTCCACTTCACACCTCTTCCCTAACCGACCCCTCCCCTCTTTCAAACGAGCCCACAACCTTCGAGACCTTTTGGTCCATAGCTCCTTCCCTGACCCTACCTCCCAACCCGGCTCGTTCCCCTGCTCCCGCCCACGTTGCCGCACTTGCCCTTACCTCTCCAACACCACCCGCCTCACTAGCACCCACCATCGACCCTATCCCATCATCCACTCCTTCACCTGCACCTCCAGCAATATTATCTATTGCATCTCTTGCTCTCTCTGCAATTCCTTGTACATCGGACAAACGGGACGCCGCTTGGCTGACCGGTTCGCGGAACACCTTCGTGACATCCACCTTGCGAACGACACACCGGTCTCACGCCATTTCCGCTCCACCGGTCACTCCTTGCAACACTATCTGTGTTCGGTTTGTCCTTACACAGAGGCCATCCGGATTCCCGTTTGCGCCGTGAACAGGAATTAATCTTCTCTCTTCGCTCTTATACGCCATTTGGTCTCAACTCTCCCCCCCTCCTCATCTAACCCCCCTCTCCCCCCTCCTCACCTATCCTTTCTCCCCCCGACCCCTACTTCTTCAGTCCTTCATCCTTTCACCCCTACTCCCCTTCCCTTCTTCCCTCTTTCTCCCCTCCCTTCCTCTGCTCCCTCACTCCCTCTCTCCCCCTCTCCCTCTTTCCTCCTTCATCCCCCTCCTCCCCTTCCTTCTCCCCCATCCTCTCCTCTTCCCCCTTCTCCTCCTCCTCTTCTTCCCCTCGCCTTCTCTCCCCCCTCTTCTCCCCCTCCCCCTCTTCTCCTCACTACACCACATGACTTTACACATCACATATGATGTGCCATACTAATACACACACCAACTAATACATACTAATACATACCAGTACATACTAATACTTACACCAACCCTATACATACACACGTCCAGACCCCGCATACGCACTTATACTCTCTCACACACACACACACACACCTATACATACCAATACGTACTAATACATACTAATACATACTAATACATACACCAACCCCATACATACGCACGTCCAGACCAATCTTACGCACTAATACTCTCTCACACACACACACACACACACACACCCTTATACATACTAATACATACACCAACCCTATACATACACACATCCAGACCCCTCCCACGCACTTTTAGCTGGTCCCTCAACCCTTTTATCAACCCTATTATCTCCCCTTATTTCGCTCTCGCGTCTCATGTTTGATCTTTGACCTCTGCCGAAATCAGATCGCCATGTTGATTCGTTAGCTACTGCACGCATTTTTTTTCTCTCCTTCTTCTGTGTTTTTCTCTCTCTGTGTATCTTTCTGTTGAAGAGCGTAGGCTCGAAACGTTAAAGACTTGTTTTATTTATATTTCCTGAGCGCCATACTAATACAATTGTTCGTTTGTCTTCCACCTGCCTTCGTCTTTTGTTTATTTTCATAAAGCTTCCCGTTATATATACACACACACACACATAATTAGGATATACTCTTTTAATTGTTTCAGTCATTTGACTGCGGCCATGATGGAGCACCGCCTTTAATCTAGCAACTCGACCCCAGGACTTATTCTTTGTAAGCCCAGTACTTATTATATCGGTCTCTTTTGCCGAACCACTAAGTAACGGGGACATAAACACACCAGCATTGGTTGTCAAGCAATGCTAGAGGGACAAACACAGACACATAAACACACACACGCATATATATATACATATATACGACGGGCTTCTTTCAGTTTCCATCTACCAAATCCACTCACAAGGCGTTGGTCGGCCCGGGGCTATAGTAGAAGACACTTGCCCAAGGTGCCACGCAGTGGGACTGAAACCGGAACCATGTGGTTGGTAAGCAAGCTACTTACCACACAGCCACTCCTGCACCTATATATATACATAATTAGAATAAAATCATTATTTAATGATTTATCAGTGGCCAGCAAACTAAGAATACCATATTGGTTAATTTATATTAAAATTATAATAAGGGTGCTAAATGATTTCAACACCAGTCCGCTAGAAATAGACCCCAAATAGTCCATGAACTACTTAGATTATTACTCCAGTACACAAGGCTGTAATATATATATATATAGAGAGAGAGAGAGAGAGAGAGTGGTTGTATACTGTCAACTTAACATGACAGTCCTGTAAGGGAATTACACCACCCCTGTTTAGCCCTAGGAAACATTGACGCTTACTGTCGTCTTTAACACATTTCCTGTGTCCTTATATATATTTACGAAGGGGAGACAAACACCCTCAACAGCTAGGCCTGCATCTAGAGACACGCATGTTTCAGGGTCTTGCCTATCATCAGTCTAGAGTAGCAGAGGCCTGCTAGCTGAAGATATTTGTCTAGACTTCGTAAATATATATATATATTTTCAGTGAAGTTTATTCACTGATCACCAAAATCAGAAATATTAAATTTCTAAATATCTCATAGAGATATGTATGGTGGTGGAGCGATAGAGTGGTTGTAGGAAATGTGTCAAGGCCGACAGGAAGCGTTTATGCTTCCTAGGGTTAAACAGTGGTGGTGTAATTCCCTTACAGGACTGTCACGTTAAGTTGACAGTATACAACTACTCTATCACCGTACATATCTCTATGAGATATTTAGAAATTTAATATTTCTGATTTATATATATATATATAATTATTTATATATATATATATATATATATATATATATACCGGAGTAAACACATAAATGTGAAACAATGTGGAAAAAAGAGTACTCAAATACCAGTGGTAGAGTAATATGCTTTATTTAAAGCAGCAGAAAATTCAACAAAACCTGTTACTCTGAGTAACAGGTTTTGTTGAATTTTCTGCTGCTTTAAATAAAGTATATACATATATATATATATATATATATATATATATATATATATATATATATATACATATACATATATATATTAGCTTCCTACAGTTTCCATCAACTAAATTCACTCACAAAGCTTTGGTCAGCCCTAAGCTAGAGTAAAAAACACTTGAACAAGGGGCTGTGTAGTGGGACTGAACCTGCAACCATGTGATTATGATGCAAATTTCTTACCACACAGCCATGCCTGTGCTTACATAACAATTCCTTCTTTTATCTTTGTAAAAAAAATGTTTTAGCCTTTTCTCTGTTGAATCTCTACTTTTCAAGTATCTTCTATAACTTATATTTTCTCTCTCTTATTTCAGAATATCAGATGGCATTCTCATAAAAGAATATTTTTACATCAGATAATCATCCATGTTTGATAATCCCTTGAAGACTAAAAGGAAGTTGTCACACAGAAGAGATTTAAAAGGGACATATCTAGCCCAAATATTCTACCTGTTATATTTTCAAACTGGCTAGGTCACACCAACCCTGCAATAAAACAATAAACATCGCCTTTTTCAAGCCTAGCCAGGCTCATGGGCCCGGTTTCTGTGGCATATGGGTTCCCCCCAGACAGACAAACACAGCCTTTGTAATGGATAAGGAGAGAAGTCAGTGAAAAATTTTCAAATGGTAACAAACAAACTTTGATGTATAAAACATAAAACAAAACAAATTACTGGCTGTTTAACCAACAAGTTCATCAATTAGTTAGTTGGGTAGATAATTAATCAATTGTCTAATAATAAAGGAGCAGAAATGAACCATGTGTGTGTTATTAACCCTTTCGTTACTAACCCGGCTGAAACCAGCTCTGGCTCTTTAGTACAAATGTCTGGTTTTCAAAAGTTCTGAATTAAAATCTGCCACCAAACCTGAGTCATAATTTACGTCCCTAACTCTAGCTTAATGATAACTAAGTTATTTTACTAAATTCTTTGTTATATTTAAAATTAATTGAAAGAAACACATAGCATCTCGACAGAATACGATAACAAAAGGGTTAAAATATATAACAGAGAAACAATTCTTAACCCTTTTGTTACCAACCCTGCTGAAACCACCTCTGGCTCTGTAGTACAAATGTCTTGTTATCATAAATTTTGAATTAAAATCTTCCACCAAACCTTAGTCACAATTTATGTTCCTAACACTAGCTTAATAATAACTAAGTTATTTTACTAACTTCTTTGTTATATTTAAAATTAATTGGAAGAAACACTGAACATCTCAAAATAAATTCAGTAACGAAAGGGTTAATATTGGCATAATGGCACTCACTAGACAGTAAAATCAAACGAAAATTTTTTTTAAAATAGGGAAATATTGTGGTGGAAGAAAAAAAATTACAGGAAAAAATGAATTTTGTGCGACACTTTGAGGATGAGTGATTTTATTAAAGAGATGGCAAAAGGGAGAGGAAAACCATCATACCACTGCAAAAAGTCCTACTCTAAAAAAGGAAACGTTCCTACTCACAAACGTATTCATACACAGGAGAAACCACATCACGGTGAAGCCTCTGATGAATCATTCCCTGCAAGTAGTTCCTTGACTAATGACAAAAGCCTGAACGCAGGCGAGAAAGCATATCACTGTGATATCTGTAGAGAGTCGTTCTCTCAAAATATTCACTTAACTATACACAAACGCATTCATACTGGGGAGAGACCACATCATTGTGAGATCTGCGGTTTGTGTTTCTCTCAAAAAAACAATTTAATTTATCATAAACGTACACATACAGGAGAAAAACCACATCACTGTGACATCTGTGGTAAATCATTCTCTCAGAAAAGTAACCTCACTACCCATAAACGTACACATACAGGCGAAAAGCCATATCATTGTGATATTTGTGGTAAATCATTCTCTCAAAATGTTCAACTGACCAGACATAAACATATTCATACAGGCGAAAAAGAATACCAGTGTGATATCTGTGGGAAATCATTCTCTCGAAATGGTCACTTAGCTAAACACAGATGTACTCATACAGGAGAGAAGCCATATCACTGTGATATCTGTGGTTCACCATTCTCTCAGAAAAGTGAATTAACCAATCACAAACGCATTCATACAGGAGAGAAGCCATATCGTTGTAACATCTGTGGGAAAGCTTTTTCTGTAAGTTGTAATTTGAGTAAACACAGATATATCCATAAGGCAGAGAAACGATATCACTGTGATATTTGTGGTAAAGTATTTGCTTTAAACAGTAGGCTAATATCTCACAAACGTATTCACACAGGAGAAAAGCCATATCAATGCGATATCTGTGGTAAATCATTCTCTGAAAACGGCATCTTGACTACACACAAACGCATTCATACAGGAGAGAGACCATATCATTGTGATATCTGTGGTAAATCATTCTTACAAAATTATCATTTAACCGTTCACAAACGCATTCATACAGGAGAAAAACTATATCACTGCGATATCTGTGGTAAATCATTCTTCGAAGTGTACACCTTAACTGCTCACAAATGTATTCATACTGGAGAGAAGCCATATCATTGCGATATCTGTGGTAAATCATTCTCTCTTCGCGGGGAACTAACTAAACACATACGTACACATACAGGAGAGAAACCATTCCACTGTGATATCTGTGGTAAGTCATTCAGTGTAAGTAGCCACTTAACTAAACACAAACGCGTTCATACTGGGGAGAAGCCATATCACTGTGATATCTGTGGCAAGTCATTCAGTGGAAGCAGTGACCTAATTAAGCACAAATACATTCATACAGGTGAGAAACCATATGTTTGTAATATCTGTGGTAGATCATTCTCTCAGTCAGGTCACCTGGTTACTCACAAACAGATTCATACAGGTAGTCCGCGTGTTCACTGTGACATTTGTGGTAAATCATTGTCTCGAAAGAGTCAGTTAACCAGACACGGTTGTAAACGTTGACGAAAAAAGTTAACCCTAACCCTAACCCTAACCCAAATTTGCCATCAAGATGTAAGACAAGATACTGTGATAGCCTGGGCTTCAGAGGCCCACAGCTCTTCAATATCCTCCCGAAGAACCTGAGAGACCTGCATGGGGTGGATGTAGGTCCCAAACTTTGGCATCAAGAGTTATAGAAATACTAGAACTTGGCGCCACTGCATGGTGCCAAGGACTCCAAATTTGCCATCAAGATGTAGGACAAGATACTGTGATAGCCTGGGCTTCAGAGGCCCACAGCTCTTCAATATCCTCCCGAAGGCCCTGAGAGACCTACATGGGGTGGATGCAGATGTCTTTAAAATAAAACTGGATCTCTTCCTGTCAGGTGTCCCAGATGAACCAAGTTCACGGCAGGAGGTGCAGATGAGGGCAGCTGCATCGAACTCTCTCATGCACCAAATGGCAATTGCTGAAACGCATTCGTGAAGTAAAATCATGTAGCAACACCAAATGGCGGTGCCCCAGCATGGCCACAGCTCGTGAGCTGAAGCTAGATGAAATAAAATAAAAAAATAAATAAAATAAGTATT
This sequence comes from Octopus sinensis, assembly GCF_006345805.1. Taxonomy (NCBI): domain Eukaryota; kingdom Metazoa; phylum Mollusca; class Cephalopoda; order Octopoda; family Octopodidae; genus Octopus; species Octopus sinensis. The sequence goes on from NC_043023.1 coordinate 11,110,285, forward strand.
TTTATTGTTTCAGTCTATTCAGACTGTGGCCATTGGTCACAATCTTGAAGAATTCTTACTTGAATGAATCAAAGCAGTATTTTGTCTGCCATTACGTTCTGAGTTCAAATTTCACCATGGTCAACTTTGCCTTTCATCCTTTCAGGGTCGATAAATTAAGTACCAGTTACGCACTGGAGTCGATATATATTTCTTTATTGCCTGCAAGGGGCTAAACATAGAGAGGACAAACAAGGACAGACAAAGTGATTAAGTCTATTACATCGGCCCCAGTGTGTAACTGGTACTCTATTTATCGACCCCGAAAGGATGAAAGGCAAAGTTGACCTCGGCGGAATTTGAACTCAGAACGTAACGGCAGACAAAATACGTCTACGCATATCGCCCGGCGTGCTAACGTTTCTGCCAGCTCGCCGCCTTAGTCGATATAATCGAGTTAATCCCTTTGTCCTTGTTTGTCCCCTCTATGTTTAGCCCCTTGTGAGCAAAAAAGAAATAGGTATTTCGTCTGCCATTACATTCTGAGTACAAATTCCGCCGAGGTCGACTTTGCCTTTCATCCTTTCGGAATCGATAAATTAAGTACCAGTTACGCACTGGGGTCGATGTAATCGACTTAATCCGTTTGTCTGTCCTTGCTTGTCCCCTCTGTGTTTAGCCCCTTGTGGGTAGTACAGAAATAAATATTTATGTTACCCATTATTTCATGTATCAGTTTGCTGTTATTTTTCAAGTTACTGTGGAGATGATTAGAGAATCCAGCCTAAGTGCTCAGCTATGTTCTCTCTCTTTCTCTTTTACTTGTTTCAGTCATTTGACTGTGGCCATGCTGGAGCACCACCTTTAATCGAGCAACTCGACCCTGGGACTTATTCTATCGGTCTCTTTTTGCCGAACCACTAAGTAACAGGGACGTAGCACACCAGCACCGGTTGTCAAGCAATGCTAGGGGGACAAACACAAACACACACACACACACACACACACATATATATATACGATAGGCTTCTTTCAGTTTCCATCTACCAAATCCACTCACATGGCTTTGGTCGGCTGGAGGCTATAGTAGAAGACACTTTCCCAAGGTGCCATGCAGTGGGACTGAACCCAGAACCATGTGGTTGGTAAGCAAGCTACTTACCACACAGCCACTCCTGCGCCTGTTATTGTTTTTAATCAAGTATTTATTTTTGTTTTGATGTTTTCTTTTGTGATTGTACATTACTTGTACTTGTGGCGACATTCACCCTGGGCGGGTTGAGTCGGCTTCTTCTACCATGGAAGAAGTTTCGTGGGAATATGTGGATTTCACAAGCGGTCCCCAACAATCCCGCATGTGGAGACATCCTGTTTGCCGCAAATTGTCTGCAGACGCAGGGACAGAACGACTGAGGAGCCGGCGGTTGCCGAAACAGACACTCTGAGGATTTTCACCAGATGTGACCCTAATACCACTCGGTGTCAGACCAATACGCCTTGGGTGGCCCTACCAGGAACCGAAGTTCCCGGCGGCATAGCTCTGACACTACCCATTGCCAGCGTCCCCATGGTGAGGAGAGGATGTACATGAGCACAGTCGACCCCACTTTGTAAATCCATCACGGGACCGCCTGTTTTAGAGTTATTAAAAGGGGGGTTTATTAACCAAGGGAACAGAATTCATCAATTGATTAAACATGTATTTATTAAAATACATACATAGGTGCAGGAGTGGTTGTGTGGTAAAAAGCTTGCTTACGAACCGCATGGTTCCGGGTTCAGTCCCACAGCGTGGCATCTTGGGCAAGTGTCTTCTAATATAGCCTCGGGCTGACCAGAGCCTTGTGAGTGGGTTTGGTAGACGGAAACTGAAAGAAGCCCGTTCTATATATATGTGTGTTTGTCCCCACCATATCGCTTGACAACCGATGCTGGTGTGTTTATGTCCCCGTAACTTAGTGGTTCGGCAAAAGAGACCGATAGAATAAGTACTAGGCTTACAAAGAATAAGTCCTGGGGTCGATTTGCTCGACTAAAGGTGGTGCTCCAGCATGGCCATAGTCAAATGACTGAAACAAGTAAAAGAGCATGTGAAAACACAAATAAAAACATTATAAACAAGGTCCTCAAATGAAAAATTTGTTGAGCATCATTTGCTTTGCTGGATGCTTTATTCACAACTCTGCCTTGATTTTTCCCTTAAAAATTCTAAAAAGATCTGTGTCACTTTGAGTTAGAGAGTGTCTTATTTCAGCTGGTGTTGGAGGCTCCGGAACTCTTTCATCAACATCAACGTTGGAATCGCCATCTTCATCTCCTTCAGTTTCCTTCTCAGATTGCCGAGTGTCGTGAATGATCTCATGTAGATTTTCTTCTTCGGTGGTTATATCTGGGTTAACCACAGCACCACCATCTATGGACAACCAGTTCTCGAATTGCGTTTTGGAGAATATATCACTTTAAGTTAGAGAGTGTCTCATTTCAGCTGGTGCTGGAGGACACAGACGCAGGGACAGAACGACCGAGGATCCGGCGGTTGCCGAAACAGACACTCTGAGGATTTTCACCAGAGCCCCGCCTTGGGTGGCCCTACCAAGAACCAAAGTTCCTGACCGCATAGCTCTGGCACTACCCATTGCCAGCGTCCCCACCACAGTGAGGAGGGGATGTACATGAGCACAGTCGACCCCACTTTGTAAATCCATCACGGGACCACCTGTTTTAGAATTATTAAAAGGGGGGTTTATTAACCAAGGGAACAGAATTCATCAATTGATTAAACATGTATTTATTAAAATACATACATAGGCGCAGGAGTGGCTGTGTGGTAAGTAGCTTGCTTACGAACCACATGGTTCCGGGTTCAGTCCCACTGCGTGGCATCTTGGACAAGTGTCTTCTACTATAGCCTCGGGCCAACCAGAGCCTTGTGAGTGGGTTTGGTAGACGGAAACTGAAAGAAGCCCATCGTATATATATGTGTGTTTGTCCCCACCATATCGCTTGACAACCGATGCTGGTGTGTTTACGTCCCTACCAGGAACCAAAGTTCCTGACGGCATAGCTCTGGCACTACCCATTGCCAACGTCCCCACCACGGTGAGGAGGGGATGTACATGAGTACAGTCGACCCCACTTTGTAAATCCATCATGGGACCGCTTATTTTAGAGTGAAGGCAGGATTCTTCGGCTGAAACAAAACCATCTTTGATCCAACAATGTTTGATTGTCTGGCAACAGACCTTCTTCCAGGCTACACTTAACATGTACACGCCATCCAAAATAGTGATCCGCTTTGCACCCTGTTTTTCTGCTGGTGAGTTGCTCTTTGGTACTACCCACCATTTTTGGGGGGTGACTGACTTACTGATAAAACTTTTCCTTCAACAGAAAAGTTTTGGTTACTCTTTTACTTGTTTCAGTCATTTGACTGTGGCCATGCTGGAGTACCGCCTTTAGTTGAGCAAATCGACGCCAGGACTTATTCTTTGTAAGCCAAGTACTTATTTTATCGGTCTCTTTGGCTGAACCACTAAGTTACGGAGAAGTAAACACACCAACATGGCAAACAATTCATCAAGGTATCTTTTTACGTCATCCAAGGAATTGAAATTTTTACCATTAAGACTATTCTGCAGAGACCTGAATAAGTGGAAATCCAAAGGAGCAATGTCTGGTGAATATGGAGGGTGGGGTAACACATCCCAGCCGAGCTGCAGCAATTTTTGTCTGGTTCCCAAAGCATCAAGTGCCGAAAATGAACTTTCTTATCTTCCATTTTAAAGGTTTACAGAATTAACACAGGTTATAGGATCACAAACCTTCTTTCACGAAAAGATAGCTTAAACTGTGCTCTAAATGGAGGTGTAGTAAAATCCTATTTTATGGACTCAACCATGTTCTAAAATAAGTCGAAAGGTAAGCTACTATAAATCGGCACAAACTTTCCAGACAACCCAATACTTTCTAGTTATCAAGCTCTCAAACTTTTGCATTAAAATTCATGCATTTTTTCTGAAAAACAGGGGGAAATTTGCAGAAATTCAGGATTTGGGGTATCTTAAAATTTAGACGTGATGATAAAAAGTGGATTCCATTTTTGGATTCAGCATATTAAAAACCCTTCGAATCAAGTAAAAACATCAGTAAATTATCTACAGATCTTGTGGCCCAAATCATCATCATCGTTTAGCGTCCACTTTCCATGCCAGCATGGGTTGGACGGTTCAACTGGGGTCTGGGAAGCCAGAAGGCTGCACCAAGCCCAGTCTGATCTGGCAATGTTTCTACAGCTGGATGCCCTTCCTAACGCCAACCACTCCGTGAGTGTAGTGGGTGCTTTTTTCATGCCACCGGCACAGGTGGCTGGCAAACGGCCATGATCGGATGATGCTTTTTACGTGCCACCGGCACAAGGCCGGTTGGAGCGGTGCTGACAATGGCCACGTTCGGATGGTTCTCTTACGTGCCACCGGCACTGGTATCACTGCTGCAATTTCCATTGATGTTGATCGATTTCGATTCTCACTTGCCCCAACAGGTCTTCACAAGTAGAGTTTTGTGTCCCAAGAAGGAAAGGTATGCATAAGTGGACTGGCTACATCCTATGTAGAGGCCACAGGTTATGGTCTCACTTGTCCTGCCGGGTCTTCTCACGCACAGCATACTTCCAAAGGTAAAAAAGCCTTCTTCAAAAAGGAACCAATGTTAACTTCTGTTGCACCAGGGATGCTGAATTTCTTATGTTCTTTACAGAAAATGATGTGCTAGTGTAGGTGTGGTGAATCCTTTCGGTTTGAACGGCAGTTTTTTTTTAGGGGTGTCATATGAAATTGTCACCCATAATTATGACCCTAGTATCGATCTATTGCATTTCAATCTGTTTTAGGGTTAGGGGTGGGGGGAAGGGTATCTTTTTTTCTTCAGAAATGTAAATAAACCCAATCTGTTTATTAAACGAGGGACATATTCATACGGCACAGAATGTTTTCACCTCAATAGACGTCATTGATTGGTTGAAATTGTCACCCATAATTATGACCCTAGTATCAATCTATTGCATTTCAATCTGTTTTAGGGTTAGGGGTGGGGGGAAGGGTATCATTTTTTCTTCAGAAATGTAAAAAAAAACAATCTGTTTCTTAAATGAAGGACATATTCATACGGCACAGAATGTTTTCACCTCAATAGACGTCATTGATTGGTTGAAATTGCAGAAATTGAAGAAAAAAACAACAAATATCTTACAAACTATAGAATTTTCTTAAGAAAGCCAAGAGAAAAAGATGTTTTATAAACACATTCTAACAGTATCCGAAGTTTAAAAGTGTTTAGTTACGTGGAAATTATTTAAAAAAAACTGCCGGTCAAACCGAAAAGATCCGGTGTCACCATGTCACTGTAATTCATTCAATGAAGAAAAAAAAATTCCAATGATTCCGGGATAGGAAGGGATACAGTTTCCTACCCTACCTACAGACAACATCCTGTCACTAACCCTAACCCTCACCCTAACTCTAAATTTTAGCCTTTCGTTTTTTTTTCTTAATTGTTAAATTAATTTAAGGATAACAATTAAGAAAGAAAAAAACGAAAGCAATGGAAAATAATTTTAATCTATACTTACTTTACATTATCAAGCGATTACTGTTTCAATCTCATTCTGAGATTTAATTATGCTTACTGTTCGTTTTTCGACATCAGTGGCAGATGCCATTAGAAAAACTTATATCTATTTGCAAAGGAGCCTTCTCTTTCATCGCTACCTGGTGGTTACCGCCCGTTGACGAGGGACAAAAATCCCGAAACTAGTTTGAGCGTATCACTCAGGCTTGCGAGGAAGGGATGGCCTCCCTTTGCAAATACTCCAAGGACACAGATATTGTGTCTAAAGCCAGCTAGAGACGAAGATCTCTTGGGGCTATAAAGCTACAGTAACACCCCCCCTCCCCAATGTGGTTAGCCATGATAAGATGGCTTCTATACTTTACATTATCGAGCGATTACTATTTCAATCTCATTCTGAGATTTAATTATGAATTTTAATCTAACAATTAAGAAAAAAAAGACGAAGGCAAAAACTCAAAACAAAAACAAAACGAATAATTTTAGACACACGCGTAACAATTAAATTAATTTAACAATTAAGAAAAAAAAACGAAAGGCTAAAATTGAGGGTTGGGGTTAGTGACAGGATGTTGTCTCAATAGAGGCCATAGATTGGTTAAAATTCGAAAAATTAAACTACGTTAAACTTACAAATTACAATTTTCTCAAGAAACCCAAGAGAAAAAAGTTTTATTTTGACCCATTCTACTAGTATACGAAGTTTTAAAATGTTTAGTTAACTAGAAATTGTGTTGAAAACTGCCGTTCAAAAGGAAAAGATCCGGCGATCTTTCGTCTCTAGTAGACCTTTCCGTCGATTTCCGTAAAAAAATTTTTTTTTTACATATGGGCTTGCGGGAACTTTTGAAGTAATGAGAGCGAAAGAGACTAAGAGAAAGCGATTGTATGACGAGGGAAGTTCTTCTGAAGTTACCGGGCATGGGAGCATTGATGTATATGTGTGTGTGTTTGATGGGGTGTGGGAGACAGACAGTATGTTGTGTAAGTGAAGTGCTTCTGTTAGTGTGTGTGAAGAGACAGAGTAATGTGTGAAAGAAAGAGATAACTGAAATTTTTACTCGGTGTATGTGTATATGTATGTATATTACTTCAAAAGTTCCCGCAAGCCCATATGTAAAAAAAAAATTTTTTTACGGAAATCGACGGAAAGGTCTACTAGAGACGAAAGATCGCCAAAGATTCAAATTTTATTTAATTTGTGTAAAAAAATTATATATATTGTTTAAAAAAAAATTTTCTTTTATATGTATTCAGCCTTGAAATACAAATATGTAACGCGCATACGCGCAAGTCGTTGTAGGATCTACTACTTACGACTAGCTAGCGCGAGTACGCGCACCTGGACCACTGTTCGCTAGGATTACCGACAAAGTCGTCCTCGGTGGAAACTGAACACAAAACTTGAAACTAAATAATGCTTTTCTTGCCCCTTAAAATTCGGGGGAAAAGAACTCATTTTTACGTGAGATAAAGAAGTGTTTGAATCGCGAGTTACTTCCCGCAAAATTTCTTTTCATTCATTCCTTGCTATTGTTTGAAGCACTTTTTTATATATGTATATATATAATGGATCACATCTACGTAACAGTGGATATTTAGCGGAGATTTAATTAAATGGACATTATTCTAATCAACCACGTAAAGAAATAGCTATATTCCCTGCTATTGTTCAATCCACATCTATATTTATTGAGTCATATCTGCTTCACAACGGATATTTAGCGGAGTTCTAATTAAAAGTACATGATCGCTAATTAACTGCGAAAAGAAAGTCGTGACAACATTCATTATTACATTGATGTGAAAATATAAATCAACGTCTACTGTAAAATTTAGTTCTTATGAAGCTGTCAGTGTCTGGATTGTCTTAAGATCTGATTATATGAACATATTGTGCACTGTCTTCCCCCTTATTGGGGCTTGATTAATAAGTAAGTATTGTTATAATATACATCTACATTGTAAGAGTCGTCTTACGAATATCTCTTAATGTTGGAGTGAACAGTGTGATCGTTGTCTAAGATATAGAAAAACACCTAGGTCTCATAAAACTGGTAAACGTACACAAAACGAACAAACCGTTTCAGTCTCTGAGACCAAAACAATAATTTATATTTCTTTACTACCCACAACGGGCTAAACATAGAGGGGACAAACAAGGACAGACAAAGGGATTAAGTCGATTACATGGGCCCCAGTGCGCAACTGGTACTTAATTTATCGACCCCGAAAGGATGACAGGCAAAGTCGACCTCGGCGGAATTTGAACTCAGAACGTAAAGACAGACGAAATACCTATTTCTTTACTACCTACAAGGGGCTAAACATAGAGGGGACAAACAAGGACAGACAAAGGGATTAAGTCGATTACATGGGCCCCAGTGCGCAACTGGTACTTAATTTATCGACCCCGAAAGGATGAAAGGCAAAGTCGACCTCGGCGGAATTTGAACTCAGAACGTAACGACAGACGAAATACCTATTTCTTTACTACCTACAAGGGGCTAAACATAGAGGGGACAAACAAGGACAGACAAAGGGATTAAGTCGATTACATGGGCCCCAGTGCGCAACTGGTACTTAATTTATCGACCCCGAAAGGATGAAAGGCAAAGTCGACCTCGGCGGAATTTGAACTCGGAACGTAACGACAGACGAAATACTGCTACGAATTTCGCCCGGCGTGCTAACGTTTTTACCAGCCCGCCGCGAAAACAATAATATAAGTTCCATATAAGGTAGTAAGCTGGCAGAATCGTTAGCACGCTGGGCAAAATGCTGTGCGGTATTTCGTCCGCCGCTACGTTCTGAGTTCAAATTCCGCCGAGGTCGACTTTGCCTTTCATCCTTTCGGGGTCGATAAATTAAGTACCCCGTCTGTCTGTCCTTGTTTGTCCCCTCTGTGTTTAGCCCCTTGTGGGTAGTAAAGAAATAAGTATTTCGTTTGCCGTTACGTTCTCAGTTCAAATTCCACCGAGGTCGACTTTGCCTTTCATCTTTTCGGGGTCGATAAAATAAGGGCATCCATCCTCAATTTTTTTTTTTTTTCGAAATTTCAAGTTTCATTTTATCAGTATGTATATGTATGAGTCCGCCAAGTTTGTTTTTTTATGTTAAATTCCCATATAATCGTAACCTACACACTCTGGGAGGTATTTATAGAAAATTTGGCATTCCTTCGATATAACTCGACAAAATCAAAACATTCCACTTCGGATATTTCCGCGGGTTGTGGAGTACAGATATAACGAAATTATGCCAGCAATGTCTCATTTTTAACTTGAAGAAAAAAAGCCTTGCTTATTTGTTCTTAACCTGTTTCATGTGTGTATGTAAAATCCGTAAATTTCCAAGCAGAAAACAGAATTGAACTGTCATTTGCTTCCACGGAAATACCCGAAGTGAAGTGTTTTGATTTTGTCGAATCATATCGAAAGAATGCCGCAATTTTCGTTAGAAAATACTTATTTTACTAAAAGTTATAATGAAACGAAGCCGTGTGAATTTTCCGAGACTCTTCTCTCCACCCTCGCAATTTTTTTTTTAATTCACAACAAATTCTAATATAATCCGAATCTACAACATCTTTTACTTGTTTCAGTCATTTGACTGTAGTCATGCTGGAGCACCACCTTTAGTCGAGAAAATCGACCCTGGGACTTATTCTTTGTAAGCCTAGTATTTAATCTATCGTTTCTCTTTTGCCGAACCACCAAGTTACGGGGACGTAAACACACCAGCATTGGTTGTCAAGCAATGTTGGGGGGACAAACACATACATACATACATATATGTATATATATATATATATATATAATTAATTAATAAGGGTGAGAGAATTAGATACTAATTTAATAGTATATCTATTCAACACCAAGTGGCCTAGTGCTCCGAGAAACCTTAGGCCACTTGGTGTTGAATAGATATACTATTAAATTAGTATCTAATTCTCTCACCCTTATTAATTAATTATAATTATGCTGCATTTATTTCTAAATGCTGTATTTGTTTTCCGTGAAAGTTTGGCGCGCTGTTGGTTGGGGCATTTGAATTATAACGTCGGATGTAATCAATTGAACCACACGCGTATTTATCGTTATGGTAAAATCTGGCGTGTGATTGAGTGGATTTCATCCAGATAGTTTTGGCTGACGAGCTACAAGTGGATTTTTTTGTAAGTAAAATTACATTTAATTCATTAATAGCGATACAATTGTCCCAAAATAATCTGTATTTTTGTTATTTTTTATTTGCCCTGTCCGTGTGAGCTAACAATCGTACTGAATTTCATGGGAAGCATGTATTTTTGTGGTTGAAACCTTTTGGATTAACTGGTGCTAGAGTGAGCCATATAGTGACCACTCTCTTATATTTATTTTATATATATATATATATATATATATATATATATATATATATATACATTAAATTAGAGATAAAACCACTATTAGGCAAATCAAACAGTGAAAAACATTAACCAAAACATAGAAATAAAATTAATTCATATAAAATACAAAATATATAAAGTATAAAATTCAGAATTTAAATTATTTAAATTTAAAGTTAAAAATTTAAAATTATTAATTAATATTTATAAATTTATATATATATATATATATTTATTTTATTTATTAAATATATAACTATCAAAAAGTATAAAAAGTTTAATATAAGATAAAAAGTATATATATATACATATATACGACGGGCTTCTTTCAGTTTACGTGTACCAAATCCACTCACAAGGCTTTGGTCAGCCCGAGGCTATAGTAGAAGACACTTGCCCAAGGTGCCACACAGTGGGACTGAACCCGGAACCATGTAGTTGGTAAGCAAGCTACTTACCACACTGCCACTCCTACATGGCTGTAGAAAATTTCATCAAAACATACTCATTTTTCTGGAAGTTATGAAGAAACAAAGTGAGGTGGGGGCCACATGTGGAGGTATTCTAAAATAAGTACCAGTTGAGCACTAGGTTTGATTTAATCGACTTTCCCCCTTTCCAGAAATTAATTTCAGCCCTGTGGATCAGTAAAATTACCTTTCTTAATGGCATATTAAACGCACTTCAATTTCAGCAGTATTCTGGACAAAGAGTTTTTAGCACATGTAATACAGGCCCAGGTTTCACATTGAGAGTTGCTGAAGCATGGAACAAACTGCCGGCATCAGTTGTTAGTTGTCGGAGCACTGCATCCATCAAAACTTCCTGAGATTCGCCAACACTACACCTGTTCTTCTCCCCTCCATACACAAAAGCATACACTGTTTACTTCCCAGACATTTGTACATTACTGCATATGCTTTATACACACTTTCCGACAAGTTGTGGTGCACCTGAGCACTGTATACAATACACTCCATCAGGCATTTGCCATATTCTGAACGCCTTACTTCTCTGGGCATGGACACATTGAAACTCCGATCTCTGGCAGCTAACTTGGCAGACACCCATAAAATTATTAACCATCTTAAAAACAATAACTTTGAGCACCTTTTCAAACTCCATCTGTCTAACACCCGTGGACATGTTTACAAAGTCAGAAAACAGCACAGCTCCCATGACTTTCGGAAACATTTTTTCATGCTAAGAGTTGCTGAAGCATGGAACAAACTGCCAGCATCAGTTGTTAGTTGTCAGAGCACTGCATCCTTCAAAACTTCCTGAGATTCGTTAACACTACACCTGATCTTTCTCCCCTCCATACACACACATGCATGTATCTGACTCATACACTGTTCGCTTTCCAGACATTTGTACATTACTGCATATGCTTTATATGCACTTTTGACAAGTTGTGGTGCACCTGAGCACTGTATACAATAATTTCTTTATTATTATTATTTAAAAACTCCACCCGTCTAACACCCGTGGACATATTTACAAAGTCAGAAAACAGCACAGCTCCCATGACTTTCGGAAACTTTGGAGGCACATGGCTTAGTGGTTAGAGCAGCGGACTTGCGGTCGAGGGATCGTGAGTTCGAATCTCAGACCGGGCAATGTATATATATATTATAATAATATTAGGGAGTAAATCCAAACTTACAGGGAAAAATTAGATTTAGGATTAAATCTAATTTTACAGTATAAATATAAATTAAATTAGAGATAAAACCACTATTAGGCAAATCAATTATATTTTATATTAATTAATTTTATTTCTATGTTTTGGTTTATGTTTTTCACTGTTTGATTTGCCTAATAGTGATTTTATCTCTTATTTAATTTATATATATATATATATATATATATATATATATATAAATGAGACCGCATGTGTACCGTTTGCGATTTTTTTCCTCTGTCTTCCCTTCTCTGGATCTTTCCTTCTTCTATGTTTCCGACGAAGAGCTCCGCTTGAAACGTTAAACCCTCCTTCTTTCCTTCTTTCCTGAGCCTCCAATAATACTATGTGTGTGTGTGTGTACATACACACAGACACACGTATGCACGTGCACACATCTTGGAAAGGAATGGATGTAGTCAGGGAATTCAATTGTTTGGTATGTATCTTTAGCAAAGTAACCATTTTAGAAGAAATATAATTAAATGTCCCCTATTGAATCTTTTATTATTTAGTATCTTCCATATCTTACATTCTTCTTTCTCTTTTATTTCAGAATATCAGATGAGATTGGCATTAAAGAATTTCTGTTACATCAAATAACATGATTAATATTGAAGCACCTATTAAAGACCAAAAGAAGTTCTACTGAACAGGTGTAAACCTATTTATATAAATCTATGTTATGCATTACTGTGGAATATTTTCCCAGGACTGAAATTAATCGCAGAATTTCCCTTTCTATTTTTCTGGAGTGTGTGCAAAATGCATGCCCATCGCTAAGGGGGTGCACTTGATGGCACTGCCTTTTCACTATTCAATGGTTCACTCTCAGATTTGGAAAATACAGTTTACAAAAATTTTTAAAGTGACCCTCCAGAATATTCTGAAGCATCCCCAGGCACCGAGGTCTGGTGACAGGCTTGATGAAATGGTTCTACATGGTGTTTAACCCTTTTGCATTTAAACCCCGGCCAAAAGTATTCTGCCTATTTTATGTTCAAACTGACCAGATCTGGCTTCTCAGTGCTACCCAACAATGTCATTCTAAAAATTAACGGTTGCCCCTTCAAAATATCAAAGCCACAAGATAATGCATGATTAGTTCAAAACAATGTGGATAAAAAAGGATTAATTTTGGCAGAATAATGCGAACACTAAAGGATTAAATTTGGGTTATGGTGTGCTAATACTGCAAAAAAAAAAAAGAAAACATATATATTGTGGCCATAAGCAAAGAACTGGAAAATGAATTGTGAGAACAAGGTTCAATACTCAGTGCAGTGTAAAAATATTGACACCCCTGATGATGTTAAGAAAGAGGAAGGAAAAATATTGTTATACCCTTGTGATATCTGTGGTAAACCATTCTCTCAAAAAATAAACTTGACTACACACAGACGTATTCATACGGGAGAGAAACTACACCATTGTGATATCTGTGGTAAATCATTCTCTCAGAATATTCACTTAACTCGGCATAAATATGTTCACACTGGAGAGAAACCATATTATTGTGATATCTGTGGTAAATCTTTCTCTCAGAATGCTCACTTGACCAGTCATAAGCGTATTCATACAGGAGAGAAACCGTATCGCTGCGAAATCTGTGATAAGTCATTTTCTCAAATAAGTTGCTTAACTAGACACAAACTCATTCATACAGGGGAAAAACCATTTCAGTGTGACGTCTGCAGTAAATCATTCTCTCAAATAAATTATTTAACTCGACATAAACACATTCACACAGGAGAGAAGCCATATCACTGTGATATCTGTGGAAAATCATTCTCTCAAATAAACCACTTGAATACACATCAACGCATTCACACAGGTGAGAAACCATATTACTGCGATATCTGTGGTAAATCATTCTCTCAAAAAGATAGCATAAATATCCATAAACGTATTCATACAGGAGAGAAACCCTATCACTGTGATATCTGTGGCAAATCATTTTCACAAAGTAATGATTTAACTAAACACAAGCGTATTCATACAGGAGAAAAGCCATATCATTGTGATATCTGTGGTAAACCATTCTCTCAGAAAGATAACCTGAGTACTCACAAACTTATTCATACAGGAGAGAAACCATATCATTGTGATATTTGTGGTAAATCCTTCTCCAAAAAGGTTGTTTTAGTTACTCATGAACGTATTCATACAGGGGAGAAACCATACCACTGTGATCTTTGTGGTAAATCGTTTTCTCAAAAAAGCAACTTATCCAGACATGTGGATATTCACACGAAACAGTAATTGTGAAGGCACATGGCTTAGTGGTTAGGGGTGTTCGGTTCATGATTGGAAGGTTATGAGTTCACATCCTGACACCATGTTCTGTCCTTGAGCAAGACACTTATTTCATATTTACTCAGTCCACTCAGCTGGCAAAAATGAGTAGTACCATAAATCCTCAAGTATAATCCGTATTTTACCCCCAAAATTTAAAGGTCAAAATCCTTAGTACATACTACATACGAGGTTAAAAATGAAAAATAAATGTCTGTCCTCAAATGTAATTAATTGTAATTAAACAGGCCTACCTGCAAAACTACTGCACACCTGTCTTTGCTTTCTCATAACTTAGAGTGAAATGAATATTTTTAAATGAAATTTTCAGGTGGTGTAGATTACAATTATATCATGAATAAAATTTGGTGCGCACACATACATACTGATATACATCACATATATATATGTGTGTATATATATATATATATATATACCGTAAATCTTCGAGTATAATCTGCTTTTTTTCCCCAAAATTTAAAGGTCAAAATCCCTAGTGCATACTATATACGAGGTTAAAAATGAAAAATATTTTCTAAGCAATGTCCGAGTCTCTATTTACCAAATCCACTCACAAGGCTTTGGTGGGCCCGAGGCTATAGTAGAAGACACTTGCCCAAGGTGCCACGCAGTAGGACTGAACCCAGAACCATGTAGTTCGTAAGCAAGCTACTTACCACACAGCCACTCCTATGTCCATTGATCAGATCGACTGGAACCCTTTTCATCATAACCAGTGGAATACCAGTTATAGTAACTATTGGGGTTGTACTAAGTACACTGCAACACATTTACTGTTTATTTTTTGTTGAATAAATTTGTTTTCTTTATTCTCATTGGTTTGACTTGTAATTTTATGAATATTGATACCTTTATGTGGGGCAATTTAGTTATTTTATTTCAAGGCGGCGAGCTGGCAGAAACGTTAGCACGCCGGGCGAAATGCTCAGCAGTATTTCGTTTGCCGTTACGTTCTGAGTTCAAATTCCGCCGAGGTCGACTTTGCCTTTCATCCTTTTGGGGTCGATAAATTAAGTACCAGTTACACACTGGGGTCGATGTAATCGACTTAATCCGTTTGTTTAGCCCCTGTGGATAGTAAAGAAATAGGTATTTCGCGTGTCTTTAAGTTCTGAGTTCAAATTCCACCGAGGTCGACTTTGCCTTTCATCCTTTCAGGGTCGATAAATTGAGTACCTGTTGCATACTGGGGTCGATCTAATCGACTAGCCCCCCTCCCCCAAAATTTCAAGCCTTGTACCTAGAGGAGAAAAGAGTTTAGTTATTTTATCAATGAACAGCATGGGGGAGGGAGACCCAGGAAGACATGGAATGGAATTTTGAAGGCTAATCTCAAAATGCTGAGCCTTACAAAGGAGATGATAGGGGTCCAAGATATGTGGTCCTTTGATGTATTTGCAAAGATCATCATCATCATTTAACGTCTGCTTTCCATGCTGGCATGGGTTGGACGATTTGACTGAGGACTGGCGAACCAAATGGCTGCACCAGGCTCCAGTCTGATCTGGCAGTGTTTCTACAGCTGGATACCCTTCCTAATGCCAACCACTCCGAGAGTGTAGTGGGTGCTTTTACGTACCACCAGCATGAGAGCCAGTCAGGTGATACTGGCAACGCCATGCTCAAATCGTGCTTTTTTTGTGCCACCTGCACAGGAGCCAGTCGAGCGGCACTGGCAACGACCTTGCTCGAATGTTTTTTCATGTGCCACCAGCACAAGTACCAGTAAGGTGATGCAGGTAATGATCATGCTTGAATGGTGTTTTTTACGTGCCACTGGCACAGAGGCCAGCTTGTTGCTCTGGCCACGATCACACTCCTATGGTACTCTTAGCACTCCACTAGCATGAATGCCAGTCATCAAATTTGATTTCACTTGCCTCAACAGGTCTTCGCAAGCAGAGTTTAGTGTCCAATGAAGGAAAATTACACAGAAGTGAGCTGGTTACACCCCTGACATAGGCCACAAGGTTATGGTCTCACTTGAGCTTGCCGAGTCTTCACAAGCACAGCATATTTCCATTGATGACCTTTGGCCTCAACACCTCAAGGATGGTATCTCCTTATCAGCCAGCGATGCCGGACTTGAGCTCATGGAGAATTTGACTCAGTTTATGAACCAGTTCTCTTCTGCCCACTATTCTTTAATGCAAACTTATTCAGACTCAATAAATCCAATGGAGACCTGTGCCTCATTGCAGTCAGCTTCCCGCTTTGCTGTCTCACTACAAAGGTGTGCTTACAATTGGTCTCCAGCTTATTGGAGGAGGAATTTTCCCACCACTAGCTGGGAGTGGGCACCAAATTAGGATGTGAAGCTGCTGTTCACACTACCAGCGCCTATGCAAACTTTCCCTCCTTACTACCCAAGGTCATCCTCAAACTGACCTTAAGAATGCCTTCAACTCCATCAGCTGCGATGCTGTTCTCAGCTCAGTGAGAGAGGTCCCACAAGTCTACCACCTTGCATGGCAGGCTTATCAGGAGCCCTCCTATCTCTCTTTCGGTGACCAATTCATCACCTCCACCTCCAAAAGTGTACCGCCAGACAGGGTTCTCACCATTGCAAACACGATGGTCTGGGAGCTTGGTCACAGGGGTCTCCAAGTAAACAGTTCTAAATGTGAGCTCCAGATCTTCAACCACCCGGCTTCTCAACATCACGCAACAACCTTTTTGCAGAGTCCTTCCCTTCCATTACAATCCCTCCCCCATAAGCTTGGTACCCCCTTGGAGTACCAATCACTGACCTTGCCTTTGAGTCTATCTTCCAGTCATAAGTGGCTGCCCTTGTGTAATTGCTGAAAGATATTGAAGCTATTGAACCCCATCAAAGTTTTTTCATATCTAGAAATTATCCCTCGATCCCTAAGCTTCTATATTTACTCAGAGTCAGCTCATCTTACTGATTCCCATTGTGTTTCCAATGCTTCAACGACCTAATCTTTGAGAGACTCAAATGTTTAGTCAATGTCAGACTCTCTCCAACGTCATGCGATCAGGCTGCATTGTCCAAGCGATTTGGAAGTCTTGGTCTTTGTAAGTGTTCGTCCCTCTCTCTCCCCTGCTTCCTTTCCGCCACCCATACCTGCTACACCCTGGTGAGCAACATCCTCTCCTCTCAAATATGGACCAGTTCCAACAGTAAGTTGGAAGAATCTCTCCAACACTAGGGGGAAATCAGGCTTGTCTGCTCCTGGGAAGATGGAGGATTGTCGTAATCAGAGAGCTTGGGACAACATAATTTTGAAGGCCACCTTCGACTCCTTCTTCATCCAATTGGACCAGTTTTCAAGGTGCCGCTTACTGTCTCTTCGCGTGAAATACTCAGGCAACTGGATTGATGCCCTCCCTGTGGCTAATGTTGGTGGTCTACTCAGCTTGGATGAACTTCATGTCTCATTTGCCCCCAGGGTGGGAGCTGACGTATGCACAGGTTTGATCTGTTGTGGCAGGATCCTTGACTCTACAGGTCTCCATGGTCTTTCTTGCTGCCTAAATTCTAGTTGCTTCATGCGTCATACAGAGTTGAACCTGATACTTAAGAGGAGTTTGGCCAGGGCAAACATCCCCTCCATCTTGGAACCATTTGGATTGTCCAGATGTAATGGGAAGAGACCTGACTTCCTCACCCTCTGCTCCTGGTCGCAAGGCAGATGCCTTCTCTGGGATGTCACAGTTAGCGACTCCTTAGCTTCTTCTCACATCCTGGATGCTGCAGACAAGGCGAGATCCACAGCTTCTGCAGTCGAGTGGAAGAAAATCCTGAAATACCATGCTCTGTCGGTCAACTTTATTTTCCATCCTTTGACATTCGAGACGTTTGGTGGCGAGATTCCTGTCTTCACCGGCAACTCACCTTACAGAGGTAACTGGTGGGGCTCATGAGGGTGCTTTGTTGTTCCAGCGCATCAGCCTCGCCATCACCCGTGGCAACGCGCTGGCCTGCCTGAATTGCCCTTAGAAAGGTTTCCCAACACCGCCACCCCAAGTTTTCAACAAAAGGTGGCGAATTGTTTTGCTTTGTTTTTTTTCTTTCTCTCTTTTCTTTTTAATTTTTTCAGTTGTGTTCTGTTTTGTCCAATTTTCTAATTCAATTTTATAAAACGATAAACACTGTGACGGCTTTAAACTTTTATCTGTAAAATAAGCGCAGGAGTGGCTGTGTGGTAAGTAGCTTGCTTACCAACCACATGGTTCCGGGTTCAGTCCCACTGCGTGGCACCTTGGGCAAGTGTCTTCTACTATAGCCTTGGGCCAACCAATGCCTTGTGAGTGGATTTGGTAGACGGAAACTGAAAGAAGCCCGTCGTATATATGTATATATATATATATATGTGTGTGTGTGTGTGTTTGTCCCCCTAGCATTGCTTGACAACCGATGCTGGTGTGTTTACGTCGCCATCACTTAGCAGTTTGGCAAAAGAGACCGATAGAATAAGTACTGTGCTTACAAAGAATAAGTCCTCATGTCGATTTGCTCGACTAAAGGCGGTGCTCCAGCATGGCCACAGTCAAATGGTTGAAACAATTAAAGGAATATATATTCATTCCGTTTTCCTGCAATTGTCCTTTTAACTTCATAAACCGTATTCTCTTATTTTATATTCTCTCTATATATAAAGCTGAAGTTGTCTGTGTGTGGCAGGTTTGGTAGCCTTCAACTAACACTATTTCCTCTGAGACCCTGCGGCGCAAGTTGACCAAAATTGAGAGTATGATAGAAGAAGGCTTGCTCTTCATTCCGTAGAAGAACAAATTCAAATCGGACCATGTTAAAATTTAAAATTATTTACATCAAAAAGGTGCTTTTTTTCTATGAAAATCCTTATTTTTTACGATTTTTTGACTGCTGTGTCACCATTTTTCGGTGTATTTCAACCAGAAAAATGTTCACTTAAAGAGAATAACAAGCTACAGAATGCAAAATTTTTTATTTTTCAAAAATTCCAATTCTAGAGGGTTGAAACAAACCCGAGCAACACAGGGCGATACTGCTAGTTATCTATAAGTAGAACCCTAGGAAATTCTACAAAATGCAAAAAACAAAATGTAAGCATCTTTAACCCTTTAGTATTTAAACCGGCCATATCCGGCCAAAATAGCTAATCTGTTTTATGTTCAAACTGACCAGATCCAGGCCCTCACACCTACCCCGCAATGTTATTCTACATTAAGTAATTACACCATTAAGCTCTTGAAGATATGAGATAATGCATGATTAATTCAAATCAATGGGAATCAATAGGCATTATGTTTGATAGAATAATCTGAACACTAAAGGGTTAAAAGTAACTTCCAATTACAGAGTAATAAAGTAAAATTAATATCCAATATTGGCTGAGGACCCAGTATATAGAATTTGGTAATTAATTATATTGTAGGAAAGTAAAAGTAACATCCAAAATTTACTATGGGGCCGATGCCAGCACCGCCTCGACTGGCTTCCGTGCCGGTGGCACATAAAATACACCAATCTGACCGTGGCCGTTGCCAGCCCCGCCTGGCACCTGTGCAGGTGGCACGTAAAAAGCACCCACTACACTCACGGAGTGGTTGGCGTTAGGAAGGGCATCCAGCTGTAGAAACATTGCCAAATTAGACTGGAGCCTGGTGCAGCCTTCTGGCTTCCCAGAACCCCGGTCGAACCGTCCAACCCATGCTAGCATGGAGAACGGACGTTAAACGACGATGATGATGATGATGATGATGTATCTGTCTATGCTGAAAATACTGATAAACATTTAAAAACAAAATGAATGCCACCTTCCTTTCAGTCATCTCTCATTTCCCCCGTCCCTCCTTCTCTCTCGCTTCTGCACAACACTTTTTATTTCTCTTCTTTCTACCTCTCCTTTCAACTGTACAAAAGTAACAGTAACATCCACAGCTATTTGCTGAGAGAGACAGACAGACAGACAGGGAGAGAGGGTGTGTTAGAGAGAGAGAGAGAGAGAGAGGCAGGCAGGCAGACCGGTAGATAGATACATGGTAGATACAAGTTATTTCTATATTAAGTCAACAAGCTCCTTTTGAGTGTTGGGCCTAGTGGAGGCAATAACCAAGATCTTTGGCATTATGACATGCTTCAGAAGTCAACTCATCAAGCCAAGTAAAATCGCAGTCGTGGCAGATACTTATTTATTTACTACCCACAAGGGGCTAAACACAGAGCGGACAAACTTTTCAAAAATTCCAATTCTAAAGGGTCGAAACAAACCCGAGCAACGCCGGGTGATATACTGCTAGTAATTAATAAACCAACTCTCTTTTAACGTGAGGTAAATAAACTTTCTAAATTTAGAGTTACTCCCTCCTGACAACCGCCAAACTTTCCCACAAATCTTCCTTCCCATTGTTTGATCCACGTGTATATTACTGGGTTACACCTACGATATTTAGCTGAGCTGTAATTAAACATACATGACTGATAACCAACTGTATAAAGAAATTAGCTACAAGGTTCTTTATTACGTTGATCTCAAAATGAATGGCAACATTTGTGGTGAAATCTTGTAGAGAGCTGTCAATGTCTACCTTGGCTAAAGTTCTGGTTTCTTGATCATATCGTGACACATCTTTGTTCGATCTACATTCATGCGTTTGTAAGTAATATCTATATAAATATCTGTATTGTATACGTGTTATTTTGTGTAGATCTCTTTGTTTTGATGCGTTCAGTAAAGACAATGCAAAACAGCGGAAGAAAACGAAGTAGAAATTGGTACTACTTGATAACAGTGGTCCCGGTGCGCGCACTCACGTAGTCGCGCATCCGCGCTAGCTAGTCGTAAGTAGTCGATCCTACAACGACTACCTAGAATAGTAAATAAAACACAAAGTAAACCCTAACCCTAAACCTAATTTTTTAACCTTAACCCTAGTTTTGTTTATAAAAATCATTTATTTACTTAGTTTAAAATATTATTTACTTTGCGTTTTATTTACTTTGTTCGAAAAATATTATTTAATTTTCTTTGAAATGAATTCAGCCTTGAAATACAAACATACACGCAAGTCGTTGTAGGATCGACTACTTAAGGCGGCGAGCTGGCAGAAACGTTAGCGCGCCGGGCGAAATGCTTATCGATATTCCGTCTAACGCTACGTTCTGAGTTCAAATTCCGCCGAGGTCGACTTTACCTTTCATCCTTTCGGGGTCGATAAATTAAGTACTAGTTACGCACTGGGGTCCGTTTGTCTGTCCTTGTTTGTCCCTTCTATGTTTAGCCCCTTGTGGGCAATAAAGAAATAAGGATCGACTACTTAGGACTATGCGCGAGTGCACTTTTCGCTAGTAGTACTTAGAAATTTAAGAAGATAAGGGTGCTATTTTAGCTTTGCTACGAGTTCATGTTTATATCATATAACGAATTGAAGACCTTAGATTAACTGAGTTTATCTATTGTCGTCTAATATGTTTTTGTTTCGTTTTCCGTTTGTTGCTCCTTTCCGCTTTTTTTTAATTCTTTGCGTTTTATTGGTTTGAGATTCGATTACAAGGGACCTAATGCTCAACTGGTACTTATTTTTAGCATTCCTTCGTTACAAGCAGCAAACTTGGGCGATCTTACGGTATAAGTACCGGTGTACTTCCGGAAGTACCGGATATCTCTTTTGCTCTTTTACTTGTTTCAGTCATTTGACTGCGGCCATGCTGGAGCACCGCCTTTAGTCGAGCAAATCGAACCCGGGACTTATTCTTTGTAAGCCCAGTACTTATTCTATCGGTCTGTTTTGCCGAACCGCTAAGTGACGGCGACGTAAACACACCAGCATCGGTTGTCAAGCGATGCTAGGGGGACAAACACTGACACACACACACACACATATACATATATACGACAGGCTTCTTTCAGTTTCCGTCTACCAAATCCACTCACAAGGCATTGGTCGGCCCGGGGCTATAGTAGAAGACACTTGCCCAAGGTGCCACGCAGTGGGACTGAACCCGGAACCATTTGGTTGGTAAACAAGCTACTTACCACACAGCCACTCCTTCAGAAATGTAAACAAAGTCACGTGTGTACATATACCGAAGCATCGCCCTAACCCAAACCCTAACCCCCCATATATAAAAAAATCACTTTTTGAAATGTATCCGGTACTTATACCGTAAGATCGCCCAAACTTGTCAAAATCTCAGGCATTCTTTCGATATAATCCGACAAAATCAAAACATTTCACTTCGAGTATTTCTGTAGAAGCAAATGACAGTTCAATTCTGTTTTCTGCTTTATTTAAACAAATTACAGGGAAAGTTTACCACAGGGAATGTTCACCCCAGAGAAAGTTCACCGCCATCGATACAGTATGTGAAGAAAGTCTACTGAGAAAATATATCCATAGGCGCAGGAGTGGCTGTGTGGTAAGTAGCTTGTTTACCAACCACATGGTTCCGGGCTCAGTCCCACTGCGTGGCACCTTGGACAAGTGTCTTCTACTATAGCCTCGGGCTGACCAATGCCTTGTGAGTGGATTTGGTAGCCGGAAACTGAAAGAAGCCTGTCATATATATATGTATATATATATATAGGTGCAGGAGTGGCTGTGTGGTAAGTAGCTTGTTTACCAACCACATAATTCCAGGTTCAGTCCTATTGCATGGCACCTTGAGCTTGTCTTTTGCTATAGCCTTGGGCCAACCAAAGCCTTGTGAGTAGATTGGTGGATGAAAACTGAAAGAAGCCCATCGTGTATATGGTAGTAGTAGGATTCATAGAAGAAGTTTCGTGGGAATATTGAATTCACAAGCGGTCCCCGACATCTCGCATGCATATCCCAAGTGACGGGACGCCCTGTTTGCTGTGGAGTCTCCACAGACACAGGGACAGAACGACCTCGAAGCTGTCGGTTGCTGATCAGACGCCTCTTGGAATTTTCACCAGAGCCCCATTGGCCAGGCTGCAGCCCTAATACCGCTCAGTACCAGAACAATCCACCTTGGAACCGACCAGGAACTGAAGTTCCCAACAGCATAGCTCTGACACTGCCTGTTACACCACCCTACCGCTTTGAGGAGGGGTTGGACTTTAGGGCAGTGACCTCGCACAGGACCGTCGAGCGTGGGCCGCCATGGTTTGTGATGCCGTTAGGACCAGAGAAGAAGCCGGCTCAACCCGCCCTGGGTGTACGCCGTCACAAGTACAAGTATCATGTGTATATATATATATATATATGTGTGTGTGTGTGTGTCTGTCCCCCACCAGCACTTGACAACCAGTGTTGGTGTGCTTACATCCTCATGAATTAGCAGTCCAGCAAAAGAGACCCAATAAAATTAAGTGCCAAGCTTAGAAAAATGTACTAGGGTTGATTCATTCAATCTGACCCATGCAAGTATGGAAAAATGTACATTAAAACAGTGATACTGATGATGGGAAATGTCTTATATTTTTGACTGTTGAATCTCTACATTCTAAATATCTTCTGTGTCTTATACCATTTCTCTATTATTCCAGAATATCAGAAAACATTGGGATAAAAGGAATTTCATATCAGAAGCATCATCTATGGTTATCATATTTTAAAGACTGGAAAACTCTAAGATGTACTTTGGTGAAATATTTCCTCAGAGAGAGCTTGTTAGCTTTGATTTCTTCAATTCATTGTCTGCAATGTGCACTACCTTATTTTTGCATTCTATATAAACTTGGGAAAATTTTACAAAGGAATTTGCTGCACCTTCTGTTATCGACAAAAATCGCAGTCAATGGAAATATAACAGAAAAGATATTTGTCAGAAATAAACTGTAACTTCTCTATTATTCCAAATAATCAGAAGATTTTGGTGTTAAAGGAATTTTACATCAAAAGCATCATCTATGTTTGTCCTATTTTAAAGACTGGAAAAATCTTGTACAAAACAGTTTTAACCCTGTGTATGATTCTGGGTTATATTATGATGAAATATTTCCTCTGAGAGAGCTTGTTACCTTTTTTTCACTTTAATTCATTGTCTGCAATATGTACAGCCTGATTTCACATTCTGTATAAACTTGGAAAAATCTTACAAAGAAATTTGCTGTGCCTTTTGTTATCAACAATTAATGGAAATATAACAGAAAAAATATCTGTTAGAAATTAACTAAAACAGCTAAAAAAGGAAGAAAAATATTTATGTATTGCATTGAGAAGAGAAAAAATTATGGAAAAATAGATTCTGTATGAATTACATTGATTTCTTTCCTCTTGAAGAGATGCCAAAAGTTAAAGGAAAAACTTCATACCATTGTGGTATCTGCAAAAAATCATTTTCTCATAAAGGTAGCTTAACCACACACAAATGTATTCACACAGGAGAGAAGCAATACCACTGTGATATCTGTGCTCAATCCTTTTCTAGTAGTAGCACTTTAACTTGTCACAGACGCACTCATACAGGAGAGAGGCCGTATGGTTGTGATATCTGTGGTAAATCATTCTCTCGAAATTATCTTTTAACTACACACAAACGTATTCATACAGGAGAGAGACCATATCACTGTGATATCTGTGGTAAATCCTTCTCTCAGAATAACCACTTGATTTCACACAAACGCAGTCATACAGGAGAGAAACCATTTCACTGTGATATCTGTGATAAATCGTTCTCTCGAAATCATCATTTGGCCGCTCACAAACAGCTCCATACAGGTGAGAGACCATACCACTGCAATACCTGTGGTAAATCGTTCTCTCGAAGTCACAACCTGACCACACACAAACGCTGTCATACAGGAGAGAAGCCATATCACTGCGATGTCTGCGGCAAGTCATTCTCTGAAAGCAGCGTCTTGAATATTCACAAACGTATTCACACGAAGGAGAAACCCTATCATTGCGATATCTGTGGTAAATCATTCGCTCGGCATCACGTCGCGGCCGTGCACAAACGTATTCATACAGGCGAGAAACCATATCCGTGCAGTATCTGTGGCAAATCATTTTCGTGCCTGAGCAGTTTAATCACACATAAACATGTTCACACAGGTGAAAAACCATATCAGTGTGATATCTGTGGTAAATCGTTCTCTCAGACCTGTTCCTTAACTATCCATAAACGTATTCACACGGGGGAGAAACCATATCAGTGTGATATCTGTGGTAAATCTTTCTCCTGTGTAGGCACCTTAAATACTCACAAACGCATTCACACAGGTGAGAAGCCATATCACTGTGATATATGTGGCAAGTCATTCTCCCACGGAAATAGTTTAACTTATCACAAACATATTCATACTGGGGTGACACCGTACCTCTGTAATATCTGTGGAAAATCCTTTTCTAGTACATGCAATTTGACTACTCACAAACGCATTCATACGGGAGAGAAACCATATCACTGTGATATATGTGGTAAATCATTCACTCAGAGTAGTAATTTAACTCAACACAAATGTACTCCTACTGAAATATAACCTATTTCTTTACTACCCACAAGGGGCTAAACACAGAGAGGGCAAACAAACGGATTAAGTCGATTACATCAACCCCAGTGCGTAACTGGTACTTAATTTATCAACCCCGAAAGGATGAAGGGCAAAGTCAACCTCAGCGGAATTTGAACTCAGAATGTAGCGGCTAAACATAGAGGGGACAAACAAGCGGATTACGTCGATTATATCGACCCCAGTGCATAACTGGTACTTAATTTATCAACCCCAAAAGGATGAAAGGCAAAGTCAACCTCGGCGGAATTTGAACTCAGAACGTAGCGGCTAACGAAATACCTATTTCTTTACTACCCACAAGGGGCTAAACACAGAGAGGACAAACAAACGGATTACGTCGATTATATCGACCCCAGTGCGCAACTGGTACTTAATTTATCAACCCTGAAAGGATGAAAGGCAAAGTTGACCTTGCCGGAATTTGAACTCAGAACGTAACGGCAGACGAAATACAGCTAAGCATGTCGCCCGGCGTGCTAGCGGTTCTTTCAGCGCACCGCCTGAAATATAACCAAAGCTCTGATGACACTGATCAGCACCATTATATGACTGGTATCCGTGCTAGCGGGATGCAAAGAGCACCATACAAGTGTGATCATTGACAGAGCGGCTTCCGTGCCAGTGGCACTTAAAAGGCACCACTCGAGCGTGATCGTTACCAGCATCGCACTACTGGCACTCAAGCCCCGTGCTAGTAGGGTATTAAGTGCACCATCTGAGCGTGATCGTTGCCATTGAATTTTGTGAACATTTAATCATTTAACCCTTTTGTTACTGTATTTATTTTGAGATGTTCTGTGTTTCTTTCAATTACTTTAAATATAACAAGGAATTTAATAAAATAACTCAGTTATCATTAAGCTGGTGTTAGGAACATAAATTGTGACTAAGGTTTGGTGGAAGACTTTAATTCAAAACTTAATGAAAACAAGACACTTGTACTACAGAGCCAGAGGTGGTTTCAGCCGGATTTGTTTCAAAAAGGTTAAGAATTGTTTCTCTATTATATATTTTTAAGCCTTTTGTTACCATATTTCTGTTGAGATGCTGTGTGTTTCTTTCAATTAATTTCAAATATAACAAAGAATTTAGTAAAATAACTTAGTTATCATTAAGCTAGTGTTAGGAACATAAATTGTGACTAAGGTTTGGTGGAAGATTTTAATTCAAAACTTGATGAAAACAAGTCACTTGTACTACAGAGCCAGAGCCGGTTTCAGCCGGGTTGGTAACGAAAGGGTTAAGAATTGTTTCTCTATTATATATTTGAACCCTTTTGTTACCATATTTCTATTGAGATGCTGTGTGTTTCTTTCAATTAATTTTAAATATAACAAAGAATTTAGTAAAATAACTTAGTTATCATTAAGCTAGTGTTAGGAACATAAATTGAGACTAAGGTTTGGTGGAAGATTTTAATTCAAAACTTATGAAAACAAGACATTTGTACACAGAGTCAGAGGCAGTTTCAGCTGGGTTGGTAACGAAAGGGTTAAATGCTGGCAGCTGGTCCATCAGAAGTGACTGTGGAAATGATGACTGCAAGTGGAGATATAGGGATTGTTGTGATGATGGAGCTCTGCCAGGGCAGGCTGGATGGAAGAGGGATACCAGATGATTGGGCACCAAGTGTTGTGGTACCGATCTTCAAGGGAAAGAGGATGTGATGAGTTGTGGGGTGTATAGGGGAGTGAAGCTATTGGAGCATGCAATAAAGATAGCGGAAAGGGTGTTGGAGAGGAGAATTCGGAAGGGGGTGGATGTAGATGAGATGCAACTTGGTTTTATGCCAGGAAGGGGGTCAATAGATGCAGTGTTCATTGTAAGGAGATGCAAAAGGAATACCAAGATCTGGAAAAAGTATTTGATAGGGTTCCGAGGAAGGTGATTGGGTGGGCATTGAGGAAGAGAGGTTTTCTAGAGGTAATAGCGAGGGCAGTGATGAGTCTGTATGAGGGGGTAAAGACAAGAATTAGAATTGGATCAGAGCTGTTGGAGGGGCTTTCGGTGAAAGTTGGTATGCATCAGGGATCTGTGTTGCCACCAGTGTTTGTAATAGTGGTTGATGTGGTGATGGAGAGTGCAAGGGAGGGATTGATAATAGGGATACTGTATGCGGATGACCTTGTTCTGATGAGTGAGACAATGGAGGGAAGGAGGCGTTTGAAGGTAAACCTCAGGAAGACAAAGGTGATGGTGAGCAGAGTGGAAGGAGATGCGTTAGTGAGTAAGGTAGATCCAGGTGGTGTATGTAGGAGGGGGGTAGTGGCAAATGCGGTGTTGTGTACGAGATGTGAGAAATGGATTCATGGTAGGTGTACGGAAATGAAGGTGACCCCAAGACTGGCAAGAGAGTTTGCTTGTGTTGGACTTCTCAGTCCAAAGAAATTGTAAAATATTGTAAATTGTAATAGGGTTATTACCTCAAGATGTGTCTTATTAAAAGAACAATGTTAAAGACGCAGGAGTGGCTGTGTCGTAAGTAGCTTGCTAACCAACCGCATGGTTCCGGGTTCAGTCCCACTGCGTGGCATCTTGGGCAAGTGTCTTCTACTATAGCCCCTGGCCGACCAATGCCTTGTGAGTGGATTTGGTGGATGGAAACTGAAAGAAGCCTGTCGTATATATATGTATGTGTTTGTGTGTCTGTGTTTGTCCCCCTAGCATTGCTTGACAACCGATGCTGGTGTGTTTATGTCCCCGTCACTTAGCGGTTCGGCAAAAGAGACCGATAGAATAAGTACTAGGCATACAAAAAGAATAAGTCCTGGGGTCGATTTGTTCGACTAAAGGCGGTGCTCCAGCATGGCCGCAGTCAAATGACTGAAACAAGTAAAAGAGTATAGAGAAGCAGAGGGTCGGCGGGCACTTTCTGTCTTCTCCCATCCTTATCATCCTGTATTATTATCATTCGCCTCATCAATGTCTTGTCCAGCCTGCAAAGCTACTCGTTTCTGTACTGCCTCTATAGCAAATGAAATGAATAAAAGAGAGTGTGCTTGTGGAAGATGTGAGAAAGGAGCTGAAGGGCTGGTGGAAACTGTATGTGATGAGGTGGAAACGGTGAGGGGGTTTTGTTATTTGAGAGATAGGGTGGATGTGAAGTAGCTGTGACAGCAAGAGCGTGACTTGGCTGGGTGAAGTTCAGGGAATGTGGAGCATTGTTATATGGGAAAAGGTTCTCATTGAAGATGAAAGGAAAAGTCTATAGGATTTGCATGAGAGCTGCAATGCTGTATGGGAGTGAGACATGGTGTCTGAGGGAGATGGCAGTTTTGAGAAGGGTTGAGAGAGCAATGGTGAGTGAAATGTGTGGTGTGAAGCTGTTTGATAAGAGGAGGACTGAGGACTTGATAATGGATGCTGGGGTTGAAGGAATCAGGGGAATGGCTGGCAAGGGTGAATGGAATGCAGTGGTATGGGCATGTGTTGAGGAGGGTGCTTACGTTTGAGGTAAATGGAGTGTGAAAGCGAGGTAGACCAAGGAAAACGTGGAGGAGGAGATTGGGTGGGTTGGCTTGAGAAGGGAGGACACCCCAAACTGGGCAAGATGGTGTGAGGGCAGTTGCTATGGCATTGAGGTAGATCAAACTACCCCCATTAATGGGGACAAAACCCGGATTTAAAACATTCAATAATGATGATGATCCACATTTTTTATAGTCTTCACCGATCATTTTTGATATTGGATTTTGTGAACATTTAATCTTTTAAACATGTTTTCTATTTAGCAATCTAAAATTTTTAAAATCCTATATGTTTATACCATTGATAAACAAAATGTTGTTGAAATTAATTTGGTATGTATGTAAATAAATTCATTTAAAAATTATCAGTTTTTCAAAGTCAGATGCATTTTCAACAACAAATTCTATCTATATACTAATAAAAGTGAATTTCAATCTTGCTTGCTTGCAATGTTACACAGCCAGACTGATACATAATGGAAAAATACTATGAATTAAGTTGCCCTTGAAATGTTAATATGAACGGAATAAAACAAGTTTCATGTAAATTGAACCTGAAAGGGAAGAAACTTTAACCTTTCAATTAGACAGTGGCTTGACGACAAAAAAATACGATGTTTTTTTTACAGTAAATGTATATTTTTGCATTTGTTAAACAATATTTTAATCATTTAGAAATGTTTTCAAGTGAATGTGACTTCAGAAAATGTAAGTTGTTTGTACAGTAAATATTTATATTTTAGCTTTCTTCAAACAGACAATATTTTAATGTTTTTTAAAATTATTTTCAAGTGTATATCATTACAAAAATATTTTAAGGTGAAAATGTCTTTAAGAATACAGTAAATATTTCATAAAAGACCCGTTCATAACCTGTGTGAAATAATTTTTTTTTTGAGTGCATTCAACATATCTCACCTTCAAAGATTTGGCTATTTCTAGTATGTCCTGCTACCTCATAATAGCCATTTGCAATAAAGGACCTGAAATAGCTGTTACATGGTAGCAGAGCATGCAAGAAATAGCAGCCAGATCTTTCCTTTTCTGGGGAAAGGAGCCGTTTACACATGATTTCTATGTCACATTCGCTGAAAGCATGTGAAATAATCTGGAAAAGAAAAAAACTCACAAAACAAAACTCCTTTGCTGGGAAACTCAGACTTTCCTGTTGACCCAACGGGTCACGGGTAGTTTAATATATTTTTATATGCCCTACCATGACTACAGCTTTAACGCTGAAACAACTTAAAGAATTAAAATTCAACAGGCTTCATTCAGTTTGTCTCGCAAAGGTTTGGTCAGCCTGAGGCTATAGCAGAAGACATTTGTCCAAGGTGTCATGCAGTGGGACTGAGCCCAGAACGATATGGTTGAGAAGCAAGTTTCTTACCACAGCCACGCCTGCGCCTATATAATATCTCTTGTATAAAATCCGTTCTGTCTGTCTGTGTGTCTTCTAGGATCTCGGGCATCCTCCATCCGATTGCACTCAAGTTTGATTTGTAGATACCGATGGTATCAGGGCGTGTATAAGTCTTGCAGAAATTACAAAACTCGATTCCAGGTGAGAATGTGATTGATAAAGCCGTTTTTGTCCTGCTTTTCTTCCGTCAACCTGTACATAACTGCACCTTCCATTTTTTGTTGTTTTTGTACTGCTTAAAGGCACGTTTCTTTCCTGCCAAGCTTACCGTTTAAACCATGTTTGTGTTCTCCCAGTCAACAGCCTTATAATTACTGGTACTTTAAACTCTTGGGTTGCATATTTGTGTGAATAAAATCGTTTTTCTTTGGAATAGGAAAAAAGTCTATCTTTATTTCTTCTTTTGCTGGTGTCTCAAATTTAAGTTAAATCAGTGTTTCTCAAAGGGGAGGCCTATGGAGCGGTCGGACAAGTTGTCTTGAGAAAATTTGGTTTAAATGTTTGACAACTCAGCACCATCCATTGGACAGGGGAGGGGGGCGTTTTGGTTGTATGTATATATGCATGTATAACAACTGTTGGGAGGTGGTTGCAGATTTACCAGGGTGCCAAGGATTCTTCCTTGTTCCAGTTAAAAAGTCAGACATTATCATACGGTGTGAAAGAAAGAAAGAAAATCTTATTGAATTAACAATTCCTTGTGAAGATAATATGCATGCCACTCACACTTGAGTGACCATTATAAAAACCTTGACGAATGTGATGCTGCTGGCTGGAAAGCATTTTCCAATCAAAGTTAGATGTAGAGGTTTCATTAGACACATTGTGAGGTCGCTAGACCCACATTGCAGTTGCTAGGCCCAGCTCAAAGCAAATACCATCATGAGTGATACCCAGACTACAGTGGAGGAGGCAAGCCACTGAATTGGGTAAAAATGAGCAATGGCTAGAAGAATACTGAGTGAAACCTGATGACCTGTTGATCTAGCAAGCGAGGCCTCATTTCATTGAGGGATGCTGTCAAAAGAGAGCCCTGAAGTGGCTCACATTCTATCTTGACCACATAAGCTTGCTAGTATCCAGTATGTGGAGCTTTCAACTGGTAATTGAAAAAAAGTTTGGGAAAAATCATATATATCATCATCTTTTTTTTAAATTCTTTTTTGCACACAAGGGGCTACACACAGAGGAAACAAACAATTACAGACAAAGGGACTAAGTCGATTACATCAACCCCGAAAGAATGAAAGGCAAAGTCGACCTCAGCGGAATTTGAACTCAGAACGTAACGACAGACGAAATACCTATTTCTTTATTACTCACAAGGGGCTAAACATAGAGAGGACAAACAAACGGATTAAGTCGATTACATCGACCCCAGTGCGTAACTGATACTTATTTTATCGACCCTGAAAGGATGAAAGGCAAAGTCGACCTCGGCCGAATTTGAACTCAGAACGTAGTGGCAGACGAAATACCACAAAGCATTTCGCCTGGCATGCTAACGATTCTTGATTGATTAATGTGCACCTTCCATGCTGGCATGGATAAGATGGTTGATTGGAGCCTGCCAGCAGAAGGTTGCACCAGACCCCTTTGTTTGTTTTGGCATGGTTTTTATAGCTGGATGTCCTTCCTAATGCCAACAGAGGTGGTTTTCTATGTTTGGGGACTTTTTTACAAGAGACAGTTGTAACTCTCCTAGATTATTTTAATGTTAGTATAACATTACTATGTGGAGGTGCGTGGCTTAGTGGTTAGGGTGTCAGCACCATGGACGCAAGATTGTGGTTTCGATTCCTGGACAAGGTGACGCGTTGTGTTCTTGAGCAAAACATTTCATTTAACATTTCTACAGTCTGCTCAGCTGGCAAAAATGAGTAACGCTGCGATGGACTGGCGTCCTGTCCAGCTGGGGAACACATATGCCATAGAAACTGGGAAACTGGGCCCATGAGCCTGGGTAGGCTTTAAAAGGGCGCAAGTGGAAGCACGTGGTTTGGTGGTTAGGGTGTCAGCAACATGATCGTAAGATTGTGGTTTCGATTCCCGGACCGGGCGACGCGTTGTGTTCTTGAGCAAAATACTTCATTTCACATTGCACCAGTCCACTCAGCTGGCAAAAATGAGTAACGCTGCGATGGACTGGCATCATTTTGAAGACATTAGTGGTTGTGATGTTGGACGCCTGATCGTAAGGCAGAAGACAAGCTCAAGGTGCCATGCAATAGGACCGAACCTGGAATTATGTGGTTCGGTAGCAAGCTTTTAATCACACAGACACAACAGAATATGCTTCAACAAACGAACTCATATAAAGAATCTTGCAAACCAAATCCAAAAACGAAATTTATTCATTAAAACTTATTAAGACTACTCACAACTCTTGTTGTAAAGTCATGTTTTTGTTTTGTGATGAGCAATTATCACACAGAAAATATCAGCTTCCAAATCTTGTTTTCTGATTGGGCAAAAATGGAATAAGCGTATTACAAATTCAGATTCAGTGTGAAAAATTACATCAATATACCAAATTTGAAAATTTTCACTTCATTTCAAAATCTGTGACAGCAACAGAAAAGATCTAAAATGTGTGGGATTAAATACACAGAACATGAAAATTTTGAAGGAAAGGATTTTATTTAAAATATCAATTTTATATCAACAATACAGACATAGTTATATATATATATATGAAGCATTAGCTTATATTGGTGGAGGTGCAATGGCCCAGTGGTTAGGGCAGCGGACTCGAGGTCGGAGGATCACGGTTTCGATTCTCAGACTGGGCGTTGTGTGTATTTATTGAGCGAAAATACCTAAAGCTCCACAAGGCTCCATCCAGCAAGGGGCGGTGGCGACCCGTTGTACTCTTTTGCCCCAACTTTCTCTCACTCTTTCTTCCTGTTTCTTGAGTAACACTGTGATGGACTGGTGTCCCATCCAGCTGAGGGGAACACATACGCCACAGAAACCGGGCCCATGAACCTGGCTAGGCTTGAAAAGGGCGCATAAATAAAATAAAATAAAAGTGAAATTTTAAGACTTCATTTTTTTTTATGGGCATATATGGGTTAAGCCTTTAATGTTTAAACCGGCTGTATACAGCCCAAATATTCTACGCCAACCACTCCGAGAGTGTAGGGGGTGCTTTTACGTGCCACCGGCACGAGGGCCAGTCAGGCGGTACTGGCAACAGCCACGCTCAAAAGGTGTTTTTTACGTGTCACCTGCAGAGGAGCCAGTTTAGCAGAACTGGCAACGACCTGAATGCTAAAAGGTTAATGTAGTTCTCAGGGAGATTTAGTGTGACACAGAATGTGATAAGACTGGCCCCGTGAATTACAACAGGGGTCGCCACCAGCCCCTGCTGGAGCCCCATTGAGCTTTAGGTGTTTTCGCTCAATAAACACACACAATGCCCAGATTGGGAATCGAAACCGCGATCCTCCGACCGCGATTCCGCTGCCCTAACCACTGCGCCTCCACACAAAATTAGCTATGGGTGTCGACTACCAACTGAACATTTCGTAAGTTCAGTCAGATGCTCCCCAGCAAGTTCATGTCTAAACAAGTAGGAGCAGGTTTTACGCAACCAGGGGTATACGTGGGTCGATGGTGCACATGTCTGTGGAGTGCTCGGCCACTTGCATGTTAATTTCACAAGCAGGTTGTTCTGTTGTTTGGCTCAACTGGAACTCTTGTCGTCATAACCAACTGCCCCAGCATGGCCGCGGCCTTCGGGCTAAAACATTTTTAAGGATTTTAAGAGCGCCAGTTATTCTTCTGTATGGATAAACACATGTGTGGCCAATAGTCTTTTCCGAGAAAATGATTTACCACAGATGTCACAACGATAAGGCTTTTCACCTGTATGAATACGAACATGTTCAGTTAAATTACCTTTCTGAGTGAACGACTTTCCACAGATATCACAGTGATGTGGCCTCTCACCTGTATGAATATATTTGTGTTTGGTTAAATGGTAATTGACAGGAAATGATTTACCACAGACATCACAACGATATGGTTTCTCTTCCCTATGAATGTGTTTGTGTTTTGTCAGGTTTCGTTTCAGAGAGAACGCCTTACCACAGATATCACAATGGTGTGGCTTCGTCCCTGAATGAATCTGTCTGTGTTCTGTTAGCTTACATTTTTGAGAGAACGATTTACCACATATATCACAGTGATATGGTTTCTCACCTGTATGAATGTGTTTATGCTCGGTTAAATTACCTTTCTGAGAGAATGATTTACTACAGATATCACACTGATACGGTTTCTCCCCGGTATGGACACGCTTGTGTTCGGTCAAGTTACCTTTCAGAGAGAATGATTTACCACAGATATCACAGTGATATGGTTTCTCACCTGTATGAATTCGTATGTGTTCAGTTAAGTTGCTACTTCCAGAGAACGATTTGCCACAAACATCGCAGGCATATGTTTTATCTCCTGCATGAAGGTGTTTATGTTTGGTTAAGGTACTGCTTGTAGAAAACGGCTTACCACAGATATCACAGTGATATGGCTTCTCGCCTGTATGCATATGCTTGTGTTCGCTCAAGTGATGGCTTCGAGAGAATGATTTCCCACAGATATCACAGTGATATGGCTTCTCTCCTGTATGATTGCGTTGATGTACGGTTAAATCATGCTTTCGAGCAAAAGATTTACTACAGGTGTCACAGGGATATGGCTTCTCGCTTGTATGAGTGTGCTTGTGTTCAGCTAAGGTGCTTTTCACAGAGAATGATTTACCACAGATATCACAGACATATGGCTTCTCTCCCGTATGAACACGTATGTGGGTTGTTAGGTTTGTGCTTCGACAAAACGACTTACCACAGATGTCGCAGTGATACGGCTTCTCCCCTGTGTGAATACGTTTATGTTCAGTTACTTGATGATTTCGAGAGAATGATTTACCACAGATGTCACAGTGATAAGGCTTCTCTCCCGTATGAACACGTTTGTGTTTAATTAAATGATCATTTAGAGAGAACGTTTTATCACATACATCACACTGATATGGCTTCTCTCCTGTATAAATATGTTTGTACTCAGTCTCTGCACTTTCTTCAAAGAAGGATTTCCCAGAGATATCACAGTCATACGATATCTCTCCTGTATGAATAAGTTGGTGTGTAGTAAGTTCACATTTTTGAGAGAAGGTACTTTTACAGATATCACACTGGTATAATACTATTTCTGTGTCTTTTGGCATCTCATTAGAAAAATCAATCCATTCAGTCTGTGTCTCACATTTAACTGTACTCTCACACAATTCATTTTCCATAATTTTTCTCCACAATATACAAGTGTTTTTCTTCTAAATGGTTATATATTTTTATATACACATATATTTAATACCTGACACACATATTTCATCAGTTATTTTTCTATCAACAGTGATGTCAATCAAGAACTGTAGATCAGTGGTTTTCAACCAGGGTTCCACGGAGCCTTAGGGTTCTGCCAGTACAGTCCAGGGGTTCTGCAAGAAGTTACAAAACTGCTAAAATCGGCAGTAATTTTAAATTCTCCTGTGCAGATATGTGTGCATAAGACTATTAAATTATTGCACACGGGTTCCTCGAGCCAGTGGAATGTTTCCTTGGGGTTCCGCTCCAGCAAAAAGTTTGAAAAGCACTGCTGTAGATGCTGCAAATTACTTTGTGATCTGAGTTAAATTTCGATCCAAGACCACCATGTACACATTCCAGTTTATGAAATATACGTTTATTTCCACATTAATTCCAGTTCAGAAAAAAACCTATCCCAGTAATTTTACCACAGATTTGATAAAACTCAGTAGGCTATGTGTTCTGTATAATATGCTCCTTTAACCTTTAAAAGTTGATACGTATTGGTGATATATCCAAAGTAAAAAGCAATTCTTTAGTGATAATGTCATCTGATACCCTGAAATAATAGAAAAACAGTATAAGTAATAGAGGATACTTAAACAATCGAAATTCAACAACAGAAATTTTACTATATTTCTATATCATAGGTGCAGGAGTGGCTGTGTGGTAAGTAGCTTGTTTACCAACCACATGGTTCCGGGTTCAGTCCCACTGCATGGCACCTTGAGCAAGTGTCTTCTACTATAGCCTCGGGCCGACCAAAGCCTTGTGAGTGGATTTGGTAGACGGAAACTGAAAGAAGCCCGTCGTATATATGTATGTGTGTGTGTGTCTGTGTTTGTCCCCCTAACATCGCTTGACAACTGATGCTGGTGTGTTTACATCCCTGTAACTTAGAGGTTCGGCAAAAGAGACCGATAGAATAAGTACTAGGCTTACGAAGAATATGTCCTGGGGTCGATTTGCTCGACTAAAGACGGTGCTACAGCATGGCCGCAGTCAAATGACTGAAACAAGTAAAAGAGTATATATAAAGCTGAAGCTGTCTGTGTGTGGCAGGTTTGGTAACCTTCAACTAACACTATCTCCTCCCAGACCCTGCGGCGCAAGTTGACCAAAATTGAGAGTATGATAGAAGAAGGCTTGCTCTTCATTCCGTAGAAGATAAAATTCAAATCGGACCATGTTAACACCAAAAATTATTTACATCAAAATGGTGCTTTTTTTTTCTATGAAAATCCCTATTTTTTAACGATTTTTTGACTACTGTGTCGTCATTTTTCGGTGTATTTCAACCAGAAAAACGTTCACTTAAAGAGAATAACAAGCTACATAATGCAAAATTTTTACTTTTCAAAAATTCCAATTCTAAAGGGTCGAAAAGAAAACAAACCCGAGCAACCCTGGGCTATACTGCTAGTATATTTAAAAAGCGGCGTTAAACCACGATCCATTAGAATATAAACATCTTTAGAAATAATGGTTTTAAGCACACTAGATTATTTCCGACCTAATTACACAGAAATGTCTGAAAGACGTCAGTGGCTTCGTTGTAATAAATACAACTGTATCAACAGTCGACAGTGAAGAAATAGCAGTCAAATCTCCTCGATCTGTATCAAGGATATCCAAGCAAATCAAATACTGGATATACTTTCTATGAGAATATAATGAAATACTTGGAAGTGTTTTACTTTTCTATTATTACACATTCATTATTAGAGATATTTTGGGGTGCTACTCGAGAACAGTGGTCTCGGTGCGCGCACTCGCGTAGTCGCGCCAGCTAGTCGTGACTAGTCGATCCTACGACTACCTAGCAAAGTAAATAAAACACAAAATAAATAATTTTTTTTACACAAAGTAAATAATTTTTGTTAAACAAAGTAAGGATCGACTAGTCATGACTAGCTAGCGCGGGTAAGCGAGTGCGCGCACTGGGACCACTATTCTCAAGTAGTACCGATATTTTAAAGAATGATCTAGAATAAACTTGTAAATATGTAGTTGATTTGTCTGATTACCTGTTTAATTATCGATTTCAAATAATCTGCAGGACAATAGATTATCGATCTCTGCTTAGCAACATAAAAACTTTCACCATTATCTGTTGTCGATTTCGTTTTTTTAATTTTAATTACCCGAGTTCACCGAATTTTGCTAACAATAAAATATGTATTATATCTTACCTGTTGCGATATATAAATCAGTGTTTAATGTGAAATAGATTTAATTAAACCACAGAACGGTTTCACAGGAAATTAAAAACCTTGAAGAATGAGATTACAAAAACAGACACGGATAAACGAACCGCAATGGAAATCCGGAAGCTATCATCTCGTATACGCAAGTGCGCACACACGCACATAATTGGTCAGTTGTTTATTCTAGATCATTCTTCAAAATATCATCTCTAATAATGAACGAGTAATAATAGAAAAGTAAAACAATGGCAATCTTTCGTCTCTAGTAGACCTTTCCGTCGATTTCCGTAAAAAAATTTATTTTTTTTACATATGGGGTTGCGGGAACTTTTGAAGTAATGAGAGCGAAAGAGACTAAGAGAAAGCGATTGTATGACGAGGGAAGTTCTTTTGAAGTTACCGTGCATGGGAAGCATTGATGTACATGTGTGTGTGTGTTTGATGGCGTGTGGGAGACAGACAGTATGTTGTGTAAGTGAACTGCTTCTGTTAGTGTGTGTGAAGAGACAGAGTAATGTGTGAAAGAGAGAGATAACTGAAATTTTTTACTCGGTGTATGTGTATATGTATGTATGTATATTACTTCAAAAGTTCCCGCAAGCCCATATGTAAAAAAAAAAAAAAATTACGGAAATCGACGGAAAGGTCTACTAGAGACGAAAGATCGCCAAAACACTTATATATAATATAATGAAATCATTGTATACAGTGATCAGGTGCACAACTTGTCAGAAAGTGCGTATAAAGTATATTTGCTTGGATATCCTTGATACAGGTCCGAGGTGATTTGACTGCTATTTCTTCACCGTCGACTGTTGATACAGTTGTATTTATTACAACGAAGCCACTGACGCCTTTCAGACATTTCTGTGTAATTAGGTCGGAAATAATCTAGTGCGCTTAAAACCATTATTTCTAAAGATGTTTATATTCTAATGGATCGTGGTTTAACGCCGCTTTTTAAATATACTAGCAGTATAGCCCAGGGTTGCTCGGGTTTGTTTTGACTCTTTAGAATTGGAATTTTTGAAAAGTAAAAATTTTGCATTATATAGCTTGTTATTCTCTTTAAGTGAACATTTTTCTGGTTGAAATACACCGAAAAATGGTGACACAGCAGTCAAAAAATCGTAAAAAAATAAGGATTTTCATTGAAAAAAAGCACCTTTTTGATGTAAATAAGTTTTGGTGTTAACATGGTCTGATTTGAATTTTATCTTCTACAGAATGAAGAGCAAGCATTCTTCAGTTGTTCATAATTAATTATGTGTGTATCTTTTTATTTAAAATATATATTTATGTGAATGTGTGTGTGAGTGTATGCATTTATACATATAAAAATGCGTATATATATATTTATGTATATATATATATATATATATATATATATATATATATATATATATATAGAAAGAGCGGTTAAAACTATTTTAACTGCTCTTTCTAGTGAGTCAGATATCCTATTATCGGTTACCTCTTATGTGTTTGAATGTACAGTGTATTCTTCTCTGAATGATGTATAGTCTATTGACTAATTTTTTCCTTCTCGCTAGACCACTGGTTGCTAAGAAATTTTCTATAAATATTTTTGCTACCCTAAGATTTTTTAATATATATAAATTAGAGAAAAAAAAACCCACTTATGCAATTCAAATAATGACAGACTTAAACCAAATCATAAATAAAAAATAAAATATATTTTTATAAAACATATAACTCCCTAATATTATTATTATACAGTGGGGGGAAATAAATATTCGTACATGTCAAAATTCTTTATTTAATTTCTAATGAACATAAATGGGATATACCAATACTATATTTGCATACACATGCATAAACTAAGAATATGCAAAAGAAACTTATAAATTATAGTAACTAAGGAATTTATATTCAATTATAAATATTTAGGAGTGAAAAAAGTATTCGTACAAAACATAAATAACTGATAATTTTGATTTATTTCTTCGTAGCATAACCATTATTCAGTTCCACTTCAACCAATCTCTTGTAGTTCTTAATCAATGACTCGCATGTTTCTTTAGGAATTTTTTCCCATTCTTCTTGACAAATTTTCTTCAAATCTCCAATGCACTTTGGGGCTCTTGAATGAATTTTAATTTTCAAATAACTCCACAAATTTTCAATGGGGTTCAAGTCGGGTGACTGGCTTGGCCATTCTAATAATTTTATATTGTGATCGACAATCCATTTTTTAGTAGACTTCGCCGTGTGATGAGGGTCGTTACCCTGTTGTAAAACCCACCCTTCACAAAGCTGGAGCTTTTCTACAGACTCCCGTAAATTATTGTTCAAAATATTTTGGTACATCTCTGCATTCATTCTACCATCTATCACATGTAAATTGCCAGTACCATTTGCAGAGAAGCATCCCCATACCATGATGTTGCCACCTCCAAACTTTACGGTAGGAATCGCGTTTTTCCTCCCACCATGGCTATGCGAATTTCGTCCAAACAAT
Organism: Octopus sinensis; assembly: GCF_006345805.1. Lineage (NCBI taxonomy): Eukaryota > Metazoa > Mollusca > Cephalopoda > Octopoda > Octopodidae > Octopus > Octopus sinensis. The sequence goes on from NC_043023.1 coordinate 11,150,659, forward strand.
TCAATTTTCGACTCGTCTGTCCATAGAACATTTTCCCAGAATGTATCAGATTTATCTTTATGTTCATAAAAAAATTTTAAACGGGCATCTCTATGCCTTTTAGACAACAGCGGAGTTTTTCTAGGGGAGAGTGACTCCACTTCATTCCTATGAAGTTCATTGCTGATAGTTCGTAGTGTAACACTCGTCCCTGAAGCCAACAAATCTTCTTGCAACTCCTTTCTGGTGATCATTGCGTTTTTTCCGATTCTTCGTTTCATTTTTCTTACAGATCTAGGAGAAATCTTGCGTGGTGCACCGGACCTTAGTCTGTTTTCAACAGTTCCCGATTCTTTATATCTTTGAATAAATGAACATATGGTAGTAAATGGAACACAAAGGGTCTTTGATATATTCCTGTAACTTTTACCTGCTTTCCACTGTTCAATAATTAAGTTTTTCACTGAATTTGTGAGTTCTTTACTTTTCGCCATTCTTACGATTCTACTTTACGTTGTCTCAGTGCTGAATGAAGAATCTGGTGTTTTGGCACTTAAAAATGACAACTGATTTTAACAGTATTTTGGGGCATAGAAAATCATAAATTTATTCTGTACGAATATTTTTTCACCCCTAAATATTTATAATTGAATATAAATTCCTAAGTAATTATAATTTATTAGTTTCTTTTGCGTATTCTTAATTTATGCATACGTATGCAAATATAGTATTGGTATATGCCATTTATGTTCATTAGAAATTAAATAAAGAATTTTGACATGTACGAATATTTTTTCACCCCTAAATATTTATAATTGAATATAAGTTCATTAGTTACTATAATTTATTAGTTTCTTTTGCATATTCTTAATTTATGCTTACGTATGCAAATATAGTATTGGTATATCTCATTTACGTTCATTAGAATTTTGACATGTACGAATATTTATTTCCCCCCAATTACGGATAAAACTACTTTAATGATTTTATCAAGTGGCCAGTGGGAAACAAAAACCTTGTAGGGTAACATTTTATACTAATTTATAAATTAATATATATGTGTGTGTGTGGGTGCTAAATACGATCGATTCGCTGCGGAATGAGCTACTGGACAGGGCAATGTTTTAACCTAAATCTTCTCAGAAATAACCTGTCTAACGTAATACCCACACGTCTGTTGTCTTCGAATCTAAAAACTTCTGTACTACTAGCGAACAGTGGTCCCGGTGCACGCGTTCGGATACTCGCGCATCCGCGCTAGCTAGCCGTGACTAGTCGATCCTTACTGTGTGTTTTTGTGTTATTTACTTTGTTTAAAAAATTATTTACTTTGTGCTTTTGTGTTTTACTCTTTTCTCTTTTACTTGTTTCAGTCATTTGACTGCGGCCATGCTGGAGCACCGCCTTTAGTCGAGCAAATCGACCCCGGGACTTATTCTTTGTAAGCCCAGTACTTATTCTATCGGTCTTTTTTGCCGAACCGCTAAGTGACGGGGACGTAAACACACCAGCATCGGTTATCAAGCAATGCTAGGGGGACAAACACACACATACATATACACACATATATACGACAGGTTTCTTTTCAGTTTCCGTCTACCAAATCCACTCACAAGGCATTGGTCGGCCCGGGGCTATAGCAGAAGACACTTGCCCAAGATGCCACGTAGTGGGACTGAACCCGGAACCATGTGGTTGGTTAGCAAGCTACTTACCACACAGCCACATTTACTTTCTTTAATAAAAATTATTTACTTTGTGTAAAAATTTTTATTTATTTTGTGTTTTATTTACTTTGTTAGGTAGTCGTTGTAGGATCGACTACTTACGACTAGCTAGCGCGGACGTGCACGCCGGATCCAGTCTTCGCTAGTAGTATCCAGCTAAGCAAATGGCCTTTCCTGAATGCATTAAACTAGCCACAATTAAATAAATTCAGTTCGTTTCGAACCACGCTTGTTGAACTGAATGTGTGTATGTGAGCGTATGCATGTGTACATATAAAGATATTGCACTAAAAATAATGTTCGGTCGCATGTGCAAGCGCACATACTCTATGCAGCACAGATACGTGGGTACTACTAGCGAACAGTGCTCCCGGTGCGCGCACTTGCGCGTCCTCGCTGACTAGTTGTAAGTAGTCGATCCTGCAATTTTTTAAAACTAAGTAAATAAATTATTTTTATAAACAAACTAGGGTTAGGGTTAAAAAGTCGTTGTAGGATCGACTACTTACGACTAGCTTGCGCGCACCGGGACCACTGTTCGCTAGTAGTACTAGGGTTAGGTTTAGGGTTAAAAAGTCGTTGTAGGATCGACTACTTACGACTAGCTAGCGCAGATGCGCGAGTGCGCACACTGAGACCACTGTTCGCTAGTAGTACCGATACGTGTAGTACAATTTATTTTTAAAAAACTATTTGACAAAATATAAGATTAACAAAGAAATTTGATGACGTACCAGTCTCTGTATATTTTATAATTGAAATCAAGGTACTTTTTGGTTATCTCCCCATAAAAAACTATCGATACTGTTTAATCCTCAATAAAAATTTTAAAAAAAGAAGAAAATTCAATAAACCTGAAAACTGAAAAAATTATTCATCTTATTGAATCTCTCTTTACTCTTTTAATTGTTTCAGTTATTTGACTGCGGCCATGCTGGAGCACCGCCCTTTAGTCGAGCAAATCGACCCCAGGACTTATTCTTTGTAAGCCTAGTGCTTATTCTATCGGTCGCTCTTTCGCCGAACCGATAAGTTACGGGAACGTAAACACACCAGCATCGATTGTGAAGCGATGTTGGGGGGACAAACACAGACACACAAACATACACATATATATACATACTCTTTTACTTGTTTCAGTCAATTTGACTGCAGCCATGCTGGAGCACCGCCTTTAGTCGAGCAAATCGACCCCAGGATTTATTCTTTGTAAGCCTAGTACTTATTCTATCATTCTCTTTTGCCAAACTGCTAAGTTACGAGGACGTAAACACACCAGTATCGGTTGTCAAGCGATGTTGGGGGTGACAAACACAGACATACAAACATATACGCACACATACATATATACGATAGGCTTCTTTCAGTTTCCGTCTACCAAATCCACTCACAAGGCTTTGGTCGGCCCGAGGCTATAGTAGAAGACACTTGCCTGAGGTGTCATGCAGTGGGACTGAACCCGGAGCCATGTGGTTGGTAAGCAAGCTACTTACCACACAGCCACTCCTATGCCTATATATATATATATATACACATATACAACGGGCTTCTTTCAGTTTCCGTCTACCAAATCCACTCACAAGGCTTTGGTCGGCCCGAGGCTATAGCAGAAGACACTTGCCTGAGGTGTCATGCAGTGGGACTGAACCCGGAACCATGTGGTTGGTAAGCAAGCTACTTACCACACAGCCACACCTATTTGCAAAATTTCCTTTAAAAATATAAGAAGAAAAAAGTGTTGGGACATGGAGGAAACGACTTGGATGAAAGGAAAGGAAGAAAGCTAAATCAAAGTTTTGTTGAACAAAAGAACCATATTTGTATAAAGGAGTTGCTGATTTGTGGCGAGCCGGCAGAAACGTTAGCACGCCGGGCGAAATGCTTAGCGGTATTTCGTCTGCGTTACGTTGTGAGTTCAAATTCCGCCGAGGTCGACTTTGCCTTTCATCCTTTCGGGGTCGATAAATTAAGTACCAGTTACGCACTGGGGTCGATGTAATCGACTTAATACCTATGTCTGTCCTTGTTTGTCCCCTCTGTGTTTAGCCCCTTGTGGGTAATAAAGAAATAGGTAGTTTGTCTGCCGCTATGTTCTGAGTTCAAATTCCACTGAGGTCGACTTTGCCTTTCATCCTTTCGGGGTCGATAAATTAAGTACCAGTTACGCACTGGGGTCGATGTAATCGACTTAATACCTATGTCTGTCCTTGTTTGTCCCCTCTGTGTTTAGCCTCTTGTGGGTAATAAAGAAATAGGTATTTTGTCTGCCGCTACGTTCTGAGTTCAAATTCCGCCGAGGTTGACTTTGCCTTTCATCCTTTCGGGGTCGATTAAATAACTGCCAATTACGCACTGGGGTTGATGTAATTGACTTTATCGGTTTGTCTGTGTTTAGCCCCTTGTGGGTAGTTAAGAAATAGGATGGATGTGAGATGTAGTTACTACTTATACTTGAACTGATGAGGTCGATGCCAGGAGCCATATATGACTGTAGATATTGGGAGCTCACTGTTATTTGTGGAGGCGCAATGGCCCAGTGGTTAGGGCAGCGGACTCGCGGTCATAGGATCGCGGTTTCGATTCCCAGACCGGGAATTATTGAGTGAAAACACCTAGTTCCATGAGGCTCCGGCAGGGGATGGTGGTGATCCCTGCTGTACTCTTTCACCACAACTTTCTCTCACTCTTACTTCCTGTTTCTGTTGTACCTGTATTTCAAAGGGCCGGCCTTGTCACTCTCTGTGTCACGCTGAATATCCCTGAGAACTACGTTAAGGGTACACGTGTCTGTGGAGTGCTCAGCCACTTACACGTTAATTTCACGAGCAGGCTGTTCCATTGATTCGGATCAACCAGAACCCTCATTGTCATAACTGACGGAGTGCTTCCACCACTGTTATTTGTAGTGTCAGAAGTCAAAATTGTACAGAGAAGAAAATGACAAAATCTCTTGGGTTTGTAACTGATATGAGGAGGTTTTCTTTGTTCCTTCTTGAGCCATGCCTGACTCATAAGGACTGGTTTCTTGGCATATAGGTTCCCCACCTGGACGGGACGCCGGTCCGTCACAGGTGAGCTGCAAGATGCAGGAGGAAAGAGTGAGAGAAAGTTGTGACAAAAGAGTCAGCAGAAGTTCGCCATTATCTTCTGCCGGAGCCGCATGGAGCTTAGGTGTTTCGCTCATAAACACACACATCGCCCAGTCTGAGATTCGAACCCATGACCCCTCGACCGCGAGTCCACTACTCTAACCACGTGCCTCCACATATATATATATATATATATATATATATTGTTTGTTCCTTCACGAGCCATGCCTGGCTCATAAGGGCCGGTTTCCCGGTTTCTTGTCATATAGGTTCCCCACCTGGACGGGACGCCAGTCTGTCGCAGGTGAGCTACAAGATGCAGGAGAAAAGAGTGAGAGAAATTTGTGGCAAAAGAGTCAGCAGAGGTTTCGCCATTACCTTCTGCCGGAGCCGCATGGAGCTTAGGTGTTTCGCTCATAAACACACAAATCGCCTGGTCTGAGATTCAAACCCATGACCCCTCGACTGCGAGTTCGCTGCTCTAACCACTAGGCCATGTGCCTCCACTATGTGGATGTTGAATATGAAGAAAAGCTGTGTTGAAGATGAAAATTCTATGAAAGGACAGCAGCCAAAGTTGTTGATAACCAAATTTTATTTCCTGTTACATAAACTGTATCTCCAAACTACGAGGGGCAGTCATGTGTAAACAATCAAGAATTATTTCTTCTAGTATGGATGTTGCAGTTTTCATGTTTGTTAACTACTAAATGTTAAAATAGGGGTCAGAGGAAGATAAAGATAGAATGAATGTATGTAGCTGGAAGTTCATAAAGTTGATAGGCTATAACTTAAATGTACCCTGTGGTTATCAGCAGTAGTTGGTAGACGTAGAATGAAGATGCTGTAGGTGTAGGAGTGGCTGTGTGGTAAGTAGCTTGCTTACTAACCACATGGTTCTGGGTTCAGTCCCATTGTGTGGTACCTCAGGCAAGTGTCTTCTACTTTAGCCTCGGGCTGACCAAAGCCTTGTGGTTGGTAAGCAAGCTACTTACCACACAGCCACTCCTACGCCTATGATAGGCTTCTTTCAGTTTCCATCCACTAAATCCCTTCACAAGACTTTGATCAGTCTGATGCTATAGTAGAAGACACATTGGGATTGAACCCAGAACCATGCCTATGCTTAGACTTTCTACATATAAAATCAATAGAGAATAATTAAAGAGTAAAACAACTTTATTTTTCTTTCAAGTTTTAACAAATAATCACAAAATATGATGATGTCAGAATTGGAAAATCTCAATCTCGCAGCTGAAATGACTAAAGATTGAGATTAATGTTTTTAGACAGACAGGTCCAACACTCAGTACAAAATGGGAGATTTCACACAACTAGTGATATTTTCCTGTATGGATAGTTATATGCCTGGTTAAGTGATTTCCTTGGGAGAATTATTTGCCACAGATGGATGAAGTATTGAAGGCCAATCTCAAAATCCTGGACCTTACAAAGGAGATGACAGCCGATTGCTGTACTGGAGAAGACCTGCCCACCACAACGGAATTGAGTTCCTGAAACCAAGGTGTTATGTAAAAAGCACTGGTGATGGGGCTATGGCAGAAACACCCAGTACACTCTGTGGAATGGTTGGCATTAGGAAAGGTATCCAGTCATAGAAACCAAACCAAAACAGACTATGGAACCTGGTGCAGCCCCTGGTCTCATCAGTTCCTGCGAAGCCATGGAAAACAGACATTAAATGTTGATGAAGATGATGATGTCACGGTGACGTTTTCTCTCCGGTTTGTGTTTAGATAAAGTATCATTAAGAGGAAATGATTTACCACAGATGGATGAAGTATTGAAGGCCGATCTCAAAATGCTGAACCTTACAAAGGAGATGACAGACGACCGAGATATGTGGTGCATTGCTGTACTGAAGTCCTGCCTACCACAACAGAACTGAGATTCTGAAACCAAGGTGTCATATAAAAAGCACTGGTGATGGAGCCCGTTATAAAATACCCATTACACTCTGTGGAGTTGTGTGGCATTAGGAAAGGTATCCAGTTGTAGAAACCAATGCAAAACAGATTTTGGAACCGAGGTGGCTCCTAGCCTTGATAGTTCCTGCTAAGTCGTACAACCCATGCCAGCATAGAAAACGGGGGTTCAATGTTGATGATGAAGATTATGATGTCACAGTGATGGTTTCTCTCTTGTATGAATGAGCTTGTGTCTAGTGAAAGTACCATTCATAGCAAACGATTTACCACAGACCTCACAGTGATACGGTTTCTCACCTGTATGAATACGCTTGTGAGTAGTTAAGTTACCTTTTTGAGCGAATGATTTACCACAGATATCACAATGATATGGTTTCTCTCCTGTATGAATACGTGTATGAGTAGTTAGGTAATCTTTTTGTGAGAATGATTTACCACAGATATCACATTGATATGGTTCCTCTCCTGTATGAATGTATTTGTGCTTAATTAAGTCACCGCTTCCACTGTATGACTTACCACAGATATCACAGTGATATGGCTTCTCACCTGTATGAATACGTTTATGTTGAGTTAAGTTACAACTTATACTGAACGACTTGCCACAGATATCACAATGGTATGGCTTTTCTCCTGTATGAACACGTTTGTGTTTTGCCAAACAACTTCTTCCAGAGAATGATTTACCACAGATATCACACCGATATGGTTTCTCACCTGTATGAGTGTCCCTGTGCTGAATTAAATTACTATTCTGAGAAAATGATTTACCACAGATATCACACCGATATGGTTTCTCACCTGTATGAATACGTCTGTGAGTAGTTAAGTCACTACTTCCAGAGAATGATTTACCACAGATATCACAATGGTATGGCTCCTCTCCTGTATGAATACGTTTATGATGAATTAAACTATTCATCTGAGAGAATGTTTTACCACAAATATCACATTGATATGGTTTTTCTCCAGTATGAACACGCTTGTGAGTAATCAAGGTCCAATTGGCAGTGAATGTTTTACCACAGATATCACAGTGATATGGTTTCTCCCCTGTATGAATGCGTTTATGGGCAGTTAAGTTATGATTCTCAGAGAATGATTTACCACAGACAGCACAGTGATATGGTGTTTCTCCTGTGTGAACGCGTTTATGAGTTTTTAAGGTACTATTTTGAGAGAATGACTTTCCACAGATATCACACTGATGTGGTCTCTCACCTGTGTGGAAGTATTTATGTTTACTTAAGTTATCCTTTATAGAGAATGACTTATCACATATGACACAGCAGTATGGTTTCTCACCTGTATGAATACGTTTGTGTTTAGTTAAGAGTTTATTTAGAGAGAATGATTTACCACAAATATCACAATGATATGGTTTCTCACCTGTATGAGAGTATTTATGTTGAGTTAAGTTACTCTTTACAGTGAATGATTTACCACAGATATCACAGTGATATGGTTTCTCTCCAGTAGAAATGCATTTATGAGTAGTTAGGTTCCCTCTCCGAGAGAAAGACTTTTTGCAAATATCACAACAGTACGATAATTTTTCTCCTTCTTTCGTCATCTCTTCACGAAGTAAGCTATCCTTTACATTTCTCACATAACTCATTGTTCTATAATGTTTCTGATACTACCACAATAAATAAATATTTTTCTTGTATTTCTTCTTATATATATATGTTTCTGTTGACTTCAGTATCCGAAGGCCATACATTTCCTTGTAAATGTATCCATGTTTAATTAGAATGTGAAATGTAAATATTTCAGGCAGTGAGGAAGTGAAATATCTATCAATCTCAGACAAGAACACAGTATTTCAGTTATTGATTCATAGATATATTATATAAACATGTTTATATCTGTTATTTATCACATCTTCCTTTAGTCTTTCAAAGTTTATTAATATTCATGACGTATCTCAAGTAAAAATCCGTTTATGCCACAGACGTCTGATATTCTGAAATGATATAGAAACAATATATAATAAAGAAAATAGTTTAAAAGGAGAGATTCAATAATAGAAATGTTAGTATGTTTTTATAAGGATAAACTGTGGATACAAATTTTTACCTCATGAGTTACTTTCTATTTTGTTATTAAAATTATATTCTACAACCTTGAGGTAATGTCTACATATTCACAGGCATCGGCTCCTCCACCTTCAGATATTATCTAACATTTTAAACTACAGAATCATCGTCATTTCAGAATTTAACTCCTGTTTTCCATGCTGGCATGGGTTGGACTGCTTGAGAGGAGCTGGTGACCCAGGAGACTCCACCAAGCCTTGTGATAACATTGTTCTATCTTCAGAAATGTGGTTAGTCATTGTTGTTCAACCATAGGCCTGATCTGATAGAGTAGGTTATTCTTAATGTTTAAAACTAAAATGGGCAGTTCAGGGAAAACATTTTTGCTGTTATTTCTAGCCAGTTGACTAACCCTTTAGATGTACTTAATCCTAGGTTTGCCTGGATTGAGTAGGTTTATGATCAATGGCATTCCTACCATGACTGCCTCAGCCTTCTTTCTGGCCTAGCATAAAACTACATTATCCTCCAACATAATTCTCAGTTTTCAATTCCAGACAATGGAATTTAAAGTGAAGTTAACTGCTATTTCTAGCACATATATTGACCACGTAGGCACCCTCTCAGTGAATTATTTTTCTTTAGTCCCAGGTCAGCTTTGCCTGAGCAAACCTATTATGAAAGGCAGGCTGTTTTGAAGACTGTTGTGAATATGACAGATTAAAGACGACAAGTTTTTTTCAGTTTCTCTCTACCAATAATCCACTTGCAAGGCTTTGGTCAGCTTAAGGCAATAGCAGAAGACACTTGCCCAAAGTGCCATGCAGTGGGACTGAACCAGGAACCATGTGGTTAAGAAACAAACTTCACAGGTACACCTATTTCTTTACTACCCACAAGGGGCTAAACACAGAGGAGACAAACAAGGACAGACAAACGGATTAAGTCGATGACATCGACCCCAGTGCGTAAATGGTATTTATTTAATCGACCCCGAAAGAATGAAAGGTAAAGTCGACCTCGGCGGAATTTGAACTCAGAACGTAACGGCAGACGAAATACGGCTATGCATTTCGTCCGGCGTGCTAACGTTTCTGCCAGCTCGCCGCCTTATGGCTAGAGATAACCGCTACGATGAAAACAATACACAACTTTTAATGGACACAATCTGCAAGCGGAATAACGAATATGCACGTAAACAACAGTGGAGGCGCAATGGCCCAGTGGTTAGGGCAGCGGATTCGCGGACGGAGGATCGCGGTTTCGACTCCCAGACCGGCCGTTGTGTGTGTTTATAGAGCGAAAACACATAAAGCCCCACGAGGCTCCGACAGGAGGTGGTGGCGATCCCTGTTGTCCCCTTTCGCCCCAACTTTTTCTCACTCTTTCTTTCTGTTTCTTGAGTAACGCTGCGATGGACTGGCGTCCCGTCCAGCTGGGGGGAACACATACACCACAGAAACTGGGCCCATGTGCCTGGCTAGGCTTGAAAAGGGCGAATAAATAAAAAATATATAAAACGTAAACAACAAGCGCATGAGTGGCTGTGTGGTAAGTAGCTTATTTACCAACCACATGGTTCCGGGTTCAGTCCCACTGCGTGACACCTTGGGCAAGTGTCTTCTACTATAGCCTCGGGCCGACCAAAGCCTTGTGAGTGGATTTGGTAGACGGAAACTGAAAGAAGCCCGTCGTATATATGTATATGTGTGTGTGTTTATGTTTGTGTGTCTGTGTTTGTCCCCGCAACATCGCTTGACAACCGATGCTGGTGTGTTTATGTCCCCGTTACTTAGCGGTTCGGCAAAACAGACCGATAGAATAAGTACTGGGCTTACAAAGAATAAGTCCTGGGATCGATTTGCTCGACTAAAGGCGGTGCTCCAGCATGGCCGCAGTCAAATGACTGAAACAAGTAAAAGAGTAACATATTACATTCACCTTAGTTCACTAGTTAATCATCATTTCATGTGATTACTATAATCAATAAACTTAATTAATTAGGGTATATTTAATACACGTAAAAAAGCAAGACATTCCGAAATTTCAACTCAACCGAAATGTATATAAATATTTTACCTGGAGTTTTATATAAATCACGGATTAATGTAAATTATTTTTAATTTACATTAAGAGGCGATTCCACAGAGAACTGAATATTGAGACATTCTAAGAAAAAACGAAACGTAAACAGCGAAACGAACTATTAATCTGGATGTTGTGTACATCGTGTCATTAATCTATTACTGTTTACAAAACTTATGTTACCGTTTTTATACTTTTCAATTGCTTCAAAATACATTTAGAAATATAGTACAGATTTTTAAATAATGTATTCGAAAGATTATCTAGACGAAATTATAATTTATTAATGCGAATTATAAGAAAAGGTGCAAAACTAGAAGTGGAATGATGAAAACGAAGGATCGTTGTCTGGTCAAAACATAGAAAGAAGATTATTTGGAATAGATTAAAATATAATTAATTAAAAGTTACGTTAGGGAAGTTTTCCCCCAAATTCCCTAAAACAACTGAGATATTAGATCATTTTTAATATAATGATTCTGTGGTATTTTAAAATTTGGTAAAATGGAAAGTTTTCAGCTTTTAATTGTAGATAGAGTTATTGGGATATTTTCCTTTTGAACGACACTTTGTAACATAATTTCTAGGTAACTAAAAAGTTTTAAACTTCATATACTGGTAGAATGTGTTTGTAAAACATCATTTTCTCTTGGCTTTATTGAGAAAATTCTGTAGGTTGTAAGATATTTCGTCTGAAATCTTTTGCATTTAGGCAATTTTAACCAATCAATTACCTCCATTGACGTAAATAACATTCTGTGCATTATGAATATGTCCCTCCTTTAAGAAACAGATTGGGTTTATTTACATTTGTGAAGAAAAAAGATACCCTTCCCCTACCCCTAAATCTAAAATAGATTGAAATGCAATAGATCGATACTAGGGTTATAATTATGGGTGACAATTTCATACGACACCGCTACAGAAAATGGGATTTTTTTCTAGCTGTTTAAAACATTTTAGTTACCTAGAAATTATGTTACAAAGTGCCGTTCAAAAGGAAAAGATCCAGATATTGTTACATCTCGAACTTCGCTAGATTATTATTTGAAAAAAAAATGTTTTGAAATGCCAAAGATTATTTTCTTGAAAATAATCATAAATCACAAGCTAAAAGTTATGTTATTTTAGCCAATCAAAAGACTACATTGGTGGCATATCATCTGAGCTGATCTCCATCAACGTTTTTGTGGTCTTTTGACCTGCTAGAAATAGCAGGTCAGATAACTGCTTACAGTGGAAACTTAGTTCCTCTTTGTTCGGTCTATATTTATTATGTCAGTATTACTCTTTTACTTGTTTCAGTCATTTGACTGCAGCCATGCTGGAGCACCGCCTTTAATCAAGCAACTCAACCCCAGGTCTTATTCTTTTGTAAGCCCAGTACTTATTATATTGGTCTCTTTTTGCCAAACGGCTAAGTTATGGGGACGTAAACACACCAGCATCGGCTGTCAAGTGATGTTGCAGGGACAAACACAGACACACACACACATATATATATATATATATACATATATACAACAGGCTTCTTTCAGTTTCCGTCTACCAAATCCACTCACAAGGTATTGGTCGGCCCAGGGCTATAGCAGAAGACACTTGCCCAAGATGCCACGCAGTGGGACTGTACCCAGAAACATGTGGTTGGTTAGCAAGCTACTTACCACACAGCCATTCCTGCGCCTATATACATATATACGACAGGCTTCTTTCAGTTTCCGTCTACCAAATCCACTCCTAAGGCTTTGGTCGGCCCGAGGCTATAGTAGAAGGCACTTGCCGAAGGTGCCACGCAGTGAGACTGAACCCGGAGCCATGTGGTTGGTAAACAAGCTACTTACCACACAGCCACTCCTGGTTTATTTAAACATCTTTGTTTCAATGTGTTCAGCAAAGTAAAGGAAAGAATCTGAAATAAATGTAATCTGATGAAAATAACGATGTTGTCTTAATGACTTGTAGGAACGTGGTGGTTTTTTAGTTAAGCAACCGTAATATATCATAACGTATATTAAATGTTCTTATAAGCCAACACCACGTTCTACGGCATTAGCAATGATCTTTATATTATTATGTTATCTGACGTTTCATTGTTTGTTTACATGTGATATCTTGATACTGTAGCGGACGCTTAGTAAAACTCTTCCTCTCTCTCTGACATATATAACATAAATACGGACGTACCAGATAACAGCTAACCTTCGGCCGCTTGGGCCCTGTTATGTCCACTACTCTGATTGGTTGGTATTGGCGCAATGCTTAGCGGTATTTCGTCTGCCGTTACATTCTGAGTTCAAATTCCGCCGAGGTCGACTTTGCCTTTCATCATTTCGGGGTCGATTAAATATGTACCAGTTACGTAATGGAGTCGATATAATCGACTTAATCCGTTTGTCCTCTCTGTGTTTAGCCCCTTGTGGGTAGTAAAGAAATAGGTATTTCGTCTGCCATTACATTCTGAGTTCAAATTCCGCTGAGGTCGACTTTGCCTTTCATCCTTTCGGGGTCGATAAATTAAGTATCAGTTACGCACTGGGGTCAATGTAATCGACTTAATACCTATGTCTGTCCTTGTTTGTCCCCTCTATGTTTAGGCCCTTGTGGGTAATAAAGAAATAGGTATTAACGCAATTTTTCTCTTGTTCAATTACGCGCCAATGTGCAACCCAACCAATCGCAGCCTTCTGATAAGGTCCCATGACAGAGTTTTTCTAAAGCTCCGTTTGAGCCTATAATTTGCTATAAAACACAGCGATTCATTGAGTTGAGCGTCTTTGGTTCTGACCACAGACCACAGCGCACTCAGCCAGTTCCGGCAATATCAGCAGTATTTCCAGACCTCCATCTTATCGATGCCAACAACATCTCTACGTACACATCAACTTCGCCGGAATGAATCAGATGAGGGATCAGGCTATGGTAGAAACTGTAAGATGTCCGTTATATGCATGTATGTATGTATGTGTGTGCTAGTGTGTATATGTGTGTGGTCTGTTTGTGTTTGTTTCCCATCACTGCTTGACACTAGGTGTTGGTTTGCTAACATCGGCATGGCTTAGCAGTTTGCCAACAATGGCCAATAGAATTAGGGGCCTGGTATGAAAATAAGGACCGGGATTGCTTCATTCAAATAAATCCCTTTAAGGTGGTGCCCCAGCATGGCTGCAGTCCATGAAAAAAGACAAGAACCTCACATTACTAGGGTTCAATCTCAAATCTCTTTGGAAACGTATCCTTATCAGATGACGGTGATTCAGTAGCAGACCCATGGAAGGAATCAGATGAGGGATCAGGTTTTGATATCAGAAGGGAGCAAGTCGCTGTCAGCGCCATCACTGGAGATGCTCTCCATAAGATAATCTTTGTGGCCAGTTCTGGTGACATGTAAAAGATGCCCAGAATATTCTGTAAAGTAGTTGGCATTAGGAAGGGCATCCAGCCATAGAACCATGTCACAATATACGACAGGTCCCTGGTGCAGCTCCCAGGCTGACCAGATCTAGACATGGAAAATGGATGTTCAATGATTATATACATATATAAGCGCAGGAGTGGCTGTGTGGTAAGTAGCTTGCTTACCAACCACATGGTTCTGGGTTCAGTCCCACTGCGTGGCACCTTAGGCAAGTGTCTTCTACTATACCCTCGGGTCGACCAATGCCTTGTGAGTGGATTTGGTTGATGGAAACTGAAAGAAGCCCGTCGTATATATGTATATATATATGTGTGTGCTTGTATGTCTGTATTTGTCCCCCTAGTATTGCTTGACAACCGATGCTGGTGTGTTTACGTCCCCGTCACTTAGCGGTTCGGCAAAAGAGACCGACAGAATAAGTACTGGGCTTACATAGAATAAGTCCCGGGGTGGAGTTGCTTGATTAAAGGCGGTGCTCCAGCATGGCCGCAGTCAAATGACTGAAACAAGTAAAAGAAAAAATATATATATATATATATACACACACACACACACGATATACGATGGACTTCTTTCAGATTCCATTCACAAGATTTTCATGGGCTTCTTTCAGTTTCCATCCACTAAATCCATTCACAAGACTTTGGTCAATCTGATGTTATTGTAATAGACACTTGCTAAAGGTACTAAACATTGGGACTGAACCCAGAACCATGTAGTTGGGAAGCAAACTTATTACCACATGGTCATACCTATGCATATGCTTAGACATTTTACATATAAAATCAATGGAGAATAATTAAAGAGTAAAACAACTTTATTTTTCTTTCAGGTTTTAACAAATAATCACAAAATATGATGATGTCAGAATTGGAAAATCTCAATCTCGCAGCTGAAATGACTAAAGATTGAGAATAATGTTTTTAGACAGACAGGTCCACAAATAGAAATCGATCAACATCAATGGAAATTGCAGCTGTGATACCAGTGCCGGTGGTACGTAAGAGAACCATCCGAACGTGGCCGTTGCCAGCGTCGACCCGACTGGCCTCGTGCCGGTGGCACGTAAAAAGCACCATCTGATTGTGGTCGTTTGCTAGCCTCGCGTGGGCCCCGTGCCGGTGGCACGTAAAAAGCACCCACCACACTCACGGAGTGGTTGACGTTAGGAAGGACATCCAGCTGTAGAAACATTGCCAGATCAGACTGGGCCTGGTGCAGCCTCCTGGCTTCCCAGACCCCGGTCGAACCGTCCAACCCATGCTAGCATAGAAAGCGGACAGTAAACGAAGATGATGATGATGATGAGGTCCAACACTCAGTACAAAATGAAGATTTCACACAACTAGTGATATTTTCCTGTATGGATAGTTATATGCCTGGTTAAGTGAATTCCTTGAGGGAATGATTTACCACAGATGGATGAAGTATTGAAGGCCAATCTCAAGATACCGAACCTTACAAAGGAATTGACAGACAGTTGAGATATGTGGGGTATTGCTGTACTGGAGAAGACCTTCCCACTACAACAGAATTGAGATGCTCTGTGTTTCTTTCAATTAATTGTAAATATAACAAAGAATTTAGTAAAATAACTTAGTTATCATTAAGCTACTGTTAGGATCATAAATTGTGACTAAGGTTTGGTGGTATATTTTAATTCAAAACTTATGAAAACAAGACATTTATACTACAGAGCCAGTTTAGTATCAAAAGGGTTAAAAGAAAGGTGTTATGTAAAAAGCATTGGTGATGGGGCCATGTTAGAAGCACCCAGTATAATCTGTGGAGTGGCTGGCATTAGAAAAGGCATCCAGCTGTATAAATCAAACCAAAACAGACTATGGAATCTGGTGTGGTCCCTAGACTTGCTAGTTCCTGCTAAGCCGTACAACCTATGCCAGCATAGAAAACAAGGGTTCAATGTTGATGAAAAAAGATGATGATATCAGGCGTAGGAGTGGCTGTGTGGCAAGTAGTTTGCTTACCAACCACATGGTTCCGGGTTCAGTCCCACTGTGTGGCACCTTGGGCAAGTGTCTTCTACTATAGCTTCGGGCCGACCAAAGATTTGTGAGTGGATTTGGTAGATGGAAACTTAAAAGAAGCCCGTCGTATATATATATATATGTATATGCGTGTGTGTGTTTGTCCCCCTAGCATTGCTTGACAACCGTGTGTTTACGTCTCCATTACTTAGCGGTTCAGCAAAAGAGACCGATAGAATAAGTACTGGGCTTACAAAAGAATAAGTCCGGGGGTCGAGTTGCTCGACTAAAGGCGGTGCTCCAGCATGGCCACAGTCAAATGACTGAGACAAGTAAAAGAGAGAGTAAAAGATATTACAGTGATATTTTCTCTCCTGTATGAATGAGCTTGTGTTTAGTCAAAGTACCATTCAGAGCGAATGATTTACCACAGGTATCACAGGGATATGGTCTCTCACCTGTATGAATACATTTGTGAGTAGTTAAGTTGGCTTTTTTAGAGAATGACTTACCACAGATATCACAGCAATATGGCTTTTCACCTGTATGAATACGTTTGTGGGTAGTTAAATTTCCTTTTTGAGAGAATGATTTGCCACAGGTATCACACTGATATGGCTCCTCTCCTGTGTGAATGTATCTATGCTTAGTCAAGACACTATTTCCAGAGAATGATTTACCACAGATATCACAGCGATGTGGATTCTCCCCTGTGTGAATACGTCTGTGTGTACTTAATGCACCGTTTCGAGTGAATGATTTATCACAAATATTACAGTGATATGGCTTCTCTCCTGTATGAATATATTTGTGCTCAGTCAAGACACTCCTTCTACTGAATGATTTGCCACAGATATCACAGCGATACGGCTTCTCACCTGTATGAATACGTTTGTGTTTTGTTAGGTGATTACTTACACTGAATGACTTGCCACAGATATCACAACGATACGGTCTCTCTCCTGTATGAATACGTTTGTGTTTAGTAAAGTAACTACTTCCAGTGAATGATTTACCACAGATATCACAATGATAGGGTTTCTCACCAGTATGAGTGTATCTGTGTTGAATTAAATTACTATTCTGAGAAAATGATTTACCACAGATATCACACCGATATGGTTTTTCACCTGTATGAATACGTTTATGTGTAGTTAAGTCACTACTTCCAGAGAATGATTTACCACAGATATCGCAATGGTATGGCTCCTCTCCTGTATGAAGACGTTTATGATGAATTAAACTATTCATCTGAGAGAATGTTTTACCACAAATATCACAGTGATATGGTTTTTCTCCAGTATGAACACGCTTGTGAGTAATCAAGGTACCGTTAGCAGTGAATGATTTACCACAGATATCACAGTGATATGGCTTCTCCCCTGTATGAATACGTTTGTGTTTAGTCAAGAGGTCATTTTGAGAGAATGATTTACCACAGATATCACAGTGATATGGTTTCTCTCCAGTAGAAATGCATTTATGAGTAGTTAGGTTCCCTCTCCGAGAGAAAGACTTTTTGCAGATATCACAACAGTTCGATAATTTTTCTCCTTCTTTCGTCATCTCTTCACGAAGTAAACTGCCCTTTACATTTCTCACATAACTCATTGTTCTATAATGTTTCTGATACTACCACAATAAATAAATATTTTTCTTGTGTTTCTTCTTATATATATATGTTTCTGTTGACTTCAGTATCCGAAGGCCATAAATTTCCTTGTAAATGTATCCATGTTTAATTAGAATGTGAAATGGAAATATTTCAGGCAGTGAGGAAGAGAAATATTGCTATCAATCTCAGTCCAGAACAAAGTATTTCACAGTTATTGATCATAGATATATTATATAAACATGTTTATATCTGTTATTTATCACATCTTCCTTTAGTCTTTCAAAGTTTATTAATATTCATGACGTATCTCTAGTAAAAATCCGTTCATGCCACAGACGTCTGATGTTCTGAAATGATATAGAAACAATATAAAATAAAGAAAATAGTTTAAAAGGAGAGATTCAATAATAGAAATGTTAGTGTCTGGGGAGAGTCATTTTCTTTTTGTGCTTTACAATTTAACACACTCACTGGTAAAATTTCCACTCATTTCTTATTTTTATTATCCTAAAATTGTTGGTGCATCATGCAACCTTTAGGTTAAATTATAAGGCACAAAAAGAAAATTACATCCCACGACCACCTGATGCCTTCCTTATATCTTTGTCACACTGACATGTATTGATGTTTTAATACATATTTTACTCTATAAACATATTTAATGGAATGATGATGCACCAGAGGGTGGTCCAATCCTGGGATGAAATAAAAGTTCGCGAAAAGCTTTTCGGATTTATGGGGAGGAGGGGTTGTAGAAAAATAGAAAAATTCTGTTTCCATGATCGTACGAACTTCTGCGTGTAGATCATAAATTCAGTTCTACTTAAGAAGTGTGGTCCCGGTGCGCGCACTCGCGTATCTGCGCTAGCTAGTCGTCATTAGTCGATCCTTACTTTGTGTTTCTGTATTTTATTTACTTTGTTTAGAAAAATTAACCACATGGTTCTGGGTTCAGTCCCACTGCGCGGTATCTTGGGCAAGTGTCTTCTACTATAGCTTCGGGCCGACCAAAGCCTTGTGAGTGAATTTGGTAGACGGAAACTGAAAGAAGCCCGTCGTATATATGTATATATATATATGTGTGTGCGTGTATGTTTGTGTGTCTGTGTTTGTCCCCCTAGCATTGCTTGACAACTGATGCTGGTGTGTTTACGTCCCCGTCACTTAGCGGTTCGGCAAAAAGGGACCGATAGAATAAGTACCGGGCTTACAAAGAATAAGTCCCGGAGTCGAGTTGCTCGATTAAAGGTGGTGCTCCAGCAAGGTCGCAGTCAAATGACTGAAACAAGTAAAAGAGTAATAAAGCAAAGTGTTTATATATATATATATATATATATATATATATATATATGGGGGGTTAGGGTTAGGGGTGTGAGAAAAGGGTTTCTGTTATCTTCAGAAATGTAAACAAAGCCACCTGTGTACCGAAGGATTGCCTATTTCCTTTGTGTAAACAAATTATTTATTTTGTGTTTTATTGACTTTGCTTGGTAGTCGTTGTAGGATCGACTAGCCACGACTAGGTGGCGCGGATGCGTGAGTACGCGAGTGCGCACGCCGGGACAACTCTTCTTAAGTAGTACCCACAACTTTTAACAGACCCCCGATACAAAACGGAAGGGGCCAGAGAAACAGCATGCTACTTTCACCTTCTTTTACTAATTGATCGTCATTTTATGTGACTACTATAATTAATCAAACTAAACTAATTACGGTATACTTAATACAAATAAAAAAGGTAGACATCCAGAGACTTCAATTCAACCGAAATATATATTATATCTTACCTGGTGTTTTACATAAATTATAGAGTATTGTAAAATATCTTCCACTTAAATTAATTGGCGATTTCACAAAATTAAATCTTGAAACATTCAAAAAACCGACACGGTAAACAACGAAAGGAACTAAGTATCTGGTGGTTGTGTACATCCTATCATCAATCTTTTGTTGTTTACAGAAGTAATGTTACTAATTTTTTACCTTTTTAATTGTTTCAAAATAAATTTAGAAATATAATACAGGTTTTTTAAATCATGCAGTGTAAAGATTATCTAGACGAAATTATTTTATTGATGGGAATTATAACAAAATATGCAAAACAAGAACTGGAATGAAGAAAACGAAGAATCCGTATCTAGTCAAAACATAGAAAGAAGGTTATTTAGAATAGATTAAAAAATAATTAAATAGAAGTTACGTGAGTTAAGTTTATCCGAAAACTCCTCTAAAACAACTGAGATTAGATAATTTTTAATGTAATAATTCTCTTGTAATTTTTAATTTGGTGAAATTTTCCATTTCACCATCAACGTGTTATTTTAATAGTAGAAATCAATTTCGTACATTTTTCTCTTTCTCTTTCTCTTTAACTTGTTTCAGTCGTTTGACTGCGGCCATGCTGGAGCACCGCCTTTAATCGAGCAACTCGACCCCCAGGACTTATTCTTTTGTAAGCCCAGTACTTATTCTATCGGTCTCTTTTGCCGAACCGCTAAGTAACGGGGACATAAACACACCAGCATCGGTTGTCAAGCAATGCTAGGGGGACAAACACACACATGCATATATACATATATATATTTGGTTAGTTAGTTAAATTTTGGCTCAAAAAGCAAAAAGCAAGGCCATGTAGGGGGACATGGAGTTATGTACAGGGTGGTGTTCATGTAAAGAGTTCAGGCCACTTGAGGTCAAGGGAGACTTTGAACAAAGCGGTCGTCGGCATCTTCACCATCTCGTCTGGCAGCTTGTTCCACGGATCCACAACCCGGATGGAGAAAGCCCCTCTCCTTCGATTGAGATGAAATCGTCGCAGATAGAGCTTTTCGGAATGACCCCGCAGCCGACGCTCTGGAGCAGGAGTGAAGAACAGCTCTTTCGAGAGGTTACACTTTCCGCTTATGATGTTGTGGGCGAGAATGAGCTCACGGTGGCGGCGTTTTTCAAGAGAATAAAGGTCAAGTGTCTTCAGCCTTTCTTCATAAGACAAATGCTTGAGACCAAGAACCATGCAGGTAGCCAGCTTCTGGACTCTTTCGAGATGCTGTATGTCTTTGAGGAGACAAGGAGAAGAGGCTTGAATCCCATACTCCAATATGAGTCTCACCAGCATGACATAGAGCGGTAGGAATATGGCTGCTGTGAGCATTCCGAATGACCGTCGAATCAAGAACAGGAGGAATCCACCACGATACCCAGGTCCTTTACCTGGTCGGTCCTCTCCAGCAGCAGATGATCCAGCTCGAAATCAAGTTGAGTTGCAGGAGAAGAACCAACAGGCAGATGACAGCACTTTGACACATTCAGACACAGGTCCCATTCGTTAGACCACCTCCAAATTTGGTGGAGGCATCGACGAAGATCCTCTATATCACCGCGAGGAGCGACCAGTTTGACATCGTCGGCAAATAGAAGGGTGTGTTGCGTGAGGTCGTCGGGCAAGTCATTTATGAAGACTAAGAACAATAAGGGCCCAAGTACTGAACCTTGAGGCACGCCACTGCTCGCACTGGAACCATTAACTTGGACTTGGAAGGAGCGATCTGAGAGGAAGGCACCAACCCATCGTACAATATCCGGATAGAAACTATATGCTTGAAGCTTGACAAGTAATAGGCGGTGGTTTACCGAGTCAAAAGCTTTGGCAAAGTCCAATAAAACGATGTCAACAGCATCACTATCATCGAGGATGCGCTTCACCAATTCTTCCATTACCAGTAAGTTGGTCAAGCATGATCTCTTCGGCACGAAGCCATGTTGGGAATCAGAGATAGAGGCTGTGTTTTGGAGGTGGAGCATCATACTTTTCTTAATGATGGTTTCGAACATCTTGCTGATTATTGATGTAAGGGAAACTGGTCGGTAGTTAAGCGGGTCTTCGCGGCTCCCTTTCTTGGAAATTGGGCAGATTATCGCTGTTCTCCAGTCCGCAGGTATAACACCCATCGCCAATGACATATTGAATAGATGTGTTAAGGGCTCGCAGATGACCGGAGCCAATGCTTTGATAACCCGTGACCCTTGTTGACATCGAGGCCTTGAATAACGCGTTTGACTTCGTCCCGCGTGATGACCAATCGAAGCATTGGAGGTACCAGCAGTAAAGGACTCAGAAATCCACCTACAGGGCTACGCCTTCTTCAGATGTGACAGAGAAAAAAGGCAAGGTGGAGGTGTTGCTGTGTATGTTAAATCTGATCTCAAACTGTCCAGCGGTATTCTACCCACTAATGCTCGACCTACAACAAAATTCGATGCCGTCTATTGCAAGCTGAGCCTATCCGGGTTTTGCCTGCCCGTGTTAGCTGTCTACAGGCCGACCCCCAGGACGATGCTCATTTACTCGAAGCGATAAGATTCGTTTCAGCTTCTCATGACTGTTTGATATTAGGAGACTTCAACGCTCCCACGATCGATTGGCCCGCATCAATTTGTACATCATCTTCCCGGTTCGGCTGGCCTTTCTTGACGTGGCTGAAGATTGTTTTCTATCGCAACATGTTGAATATCCGACAAGGCATCGGTCTGGGCAGCAGCCATCTATGCTGGATCTTCTCCCGCTATCCAAGATCGGTGTCAGACGTATCTGTGTGTGCCCCTCTTGCCAAGAGTGATCATGCGGTCCTGAAGTTCGTCATGCACACAACTTTTTCTATGCCCACGACTACTTCGCTGCCACGTAGAGTCTTCTCAGCAATTAATCTTGAAATTCTAACCGAGGCTTCTGCGCTTCTGGACTGGCAATCCCTGATGACGTTGTCCTCAGTTGACGAACTATGGTCATCCCTCAAAGCATATGTAATCTGGTTGACTGACCAGGCAGTTCCTGTTGGGCTTCCCAAGAAGAAGAAACACAAGCCCTGGGTGACGAAGAAGGTTAAACGAGAACGTCGACTCAGAGATATTGCTTGGGCTGAATTCAAAAATCTGGATTCGACTGCAGCTTTTGAGGTGTACAAAACTCAACGAGACCGAGCCGTGAAAATTGAAAAGGAAGAACGCTTCAGATATGAATACAAAATCGCGGCAAACGCCAGTAGCAATCCAAAAACCTTCTTTGCCCATGTCCAACGGAATTCCCGCTTGAACAACCAAATTGCAACGTTGGTAGACTCAACAGGCATATCGATTGAGGACACTTATCAACAGAGTCAATTATTTGCCGAGGCTTTTTCAACTATTTTCAAACAAGATGATGGTCGTGAACCCCTTCCATTTGATAGATCAGGGGAGTCACGCATGGCCAGTGTAAATAGTTCAGTGAACTTTGGAAATAAGGAGCACGAGTTGGTATAGACGATGCTGAGCCGTGAAGTTTGAGGGGCGAGAGTTGGGGAACAAGCAGAATAAGGGGTATCAGAGATAGCATCGTTGACGGGGGTATCTACTTTACTTCGATTCACCCTCAATTCACTTTCCCTGTCAGCACTACAGCATGCGACCAGGGGTAGGACTTGATTATTTGTCCATCTTGGATGCGTAAACCCTTCTCTCCCATCTGTTTTCTCATCTTCAGTTCAGATATTAGGTTTCTCCGGCGAATTCTCTCTCTCAGTGAGTATTCCTCGCGAAAACCCATATTGGAAGACAGGCTTCTTTCAGTTTCCGTCTACCAAATCCACTCACAAAGCTTTGGTTGGCCCAAGGCTATAGCAGAAGACACTTGCCCAAGGTGCCACGCAGTGGGACTGAACCCGGAACTGTGTGGTTGGTAAAATTGTTGATTTGAAATGCTGAAGATTATTTTCTAGAAATGAATCCTAAAGCCGCAAGCTAAAAATTGTAATATCAAAGGCATACCGTAAATCCTCAAGTATAGCGAAAAGAATTTTAAATTTCTGTGCGAATTATGTACCACCGCTCATTAAACTGATACGAATAATTGGTACTTTATTTGAACCACCCAGCTTGAAACGATTCTTAATTCCGTTTCTGTTTACCGTGTCCATTTTTTAAAATATCTTAAAACTGTGGAATCGCCTCTTAATGTAAATTAAAGACATTTCATATTAAACTCTGATTTTTAACACCAGGGAAGATATATATATTTCTGGATCTTTTCCTTTTGAACGACAGACAATTTCTAGTTAACTAAACACTTTTAAACTTCGTATACTGGTAGAATGTGTTTATAAAACATCATTTTTTCTTGGCTTTATTGAGAAAATTCTATAGTTTGTAACATATTTCCACTTTAAAATCGAGCATTTCGGCAATTTTAACCAATCAAATAAGTCCATTTGGAGTCAAAACACACCGTGCTTACTTTTTTGAGGTGCACCTAATTACATCATAATTAGTGAGGTGATACAAATGAGAAAAACGTAAAAATTTAATTTGTTAAAAAAAAAAAAAGATACAATTGCTGTACTTTATTCACCAGAACATCTATTTTATCACTGGTATTTTTATTGATCAATATCAATGAATATAAGGTACATCATTGAGAGAATGATTTAGCACAGATAACACAGTCATATGAATCTTATCCTTTATGAATATGATGGGATTCAGTTAAGTGATTTCTACAAGAAAATGGTTCATCAGATGTCACAGTGATATGGATTTTCTTCTGTATGAGTCTGTTTGTGTTTGGCCAAATATCTTCTTGTAGAGAATGATTTAAGACATATATCACACGGAAATGGTTTCTCTTTTGTATGAGTGCGTTTATGCACAGTCAAGTCACGTTTTACAGAGAATGACTTACCACAGGTATTACAGTGATATGGTTTCTCCCCTGTATGAATGGATTTGTGTCTAGTTAAGTTATCTGCACGAGAAAAAGATTTACCACAGATATTACAGTGATATGATTTATCTCCTGTATGAATGTTTTTATGAGAAGTAAGGCGAGAGTTTTGTGAGAAAGATTTACCACAGATATCACAGCAAAATGGTTTTTCACATGTGTGAACATATTTGTGAGAGGTTAAATTACTTTTAGTAATGAATGATTTACCACAAATATCACAAGCATATGCTTTCTCTCCTGTGTGAATATGTTTGTGAGAAGTAAGCCTAGTCTTATAAGAGAATGATTTACCACAGATATCACAGTGATATGGTTTCCCTCCTGTGTGGATATATTTATGAGAGATTAAAGTGCCTCGATGAGAAAATGATTTGCCACAGATATCGCAGCGATATGGTTTTTCTCCTGTATGAACGTATTTGTGAGATGTGAGAATACTTTTTCGAGAGAATGATGTACCGCAGATATCACAGACATATGGCCTCTCATGACTAAGTTTGTGGGTATTTAAATGACTTCCTAATGAAAATGATTTATCACAAATATCACAGGGATATGGTTTCTCTCCAGTATGAGTGGACTTGTGAGAATTAAGGCTATTCTTCTGACAGAAAGACTTTCCACAGATATCACAACGATATGGTTTATCTTCTGTGTGAATGTATTTATGATAGGTTAAAGTGCCTGTAGAAGAAAATGACTTTCCACAGATATCACACTGATATGGTTTCTCTCCTGTATGAATGTATTTGTGTCTAGTCAATGTTTCCTTTATAGCAAAGGATTTACCACATATGTCACAGGGATATGGTTTCTCCCCAGTATGAATGTATTTATGTCGAGTTAAGATATGTATTTTAGAGAATGATTTACCACAAATATCACAGCGATGTGGTTTTTCTCCCGTATGAATGAATTTGTGAGAAGTAAGGCCAGTCTTCTGACAGAATGACTTCCCACAAATATCACAGCGATATGGCTTTTCTGCTGTGTGAATGTATTGGTGTGAAGTAAGGTTAATCTTCTGAGAGAATGATTTACCACAAATATCACAGTGATATGGTTTCTCTCCTGTGTGAATGTATTTGTGCGAAGTAAGGTTAGTCTTCTGAGAGAATAACTTTCCACATATGTCACAGTGATAAGGTTTATTTCCTGTATGAATGTATTTGTGATAAGTAAGGCTACTTTTCTGAGAGAATGATTTACCACAGACATCACAATGATATGGTTTCTCTTCTGTATGAATGTACTTATGAGACGCTAAAGTGCCTCTAGAAGAAAATGATTTACCACAGGTATCACAAGAATATGGTTTCTCTCCAGTATGAATGTATCTGTGAGAAGTAAGGCTTCGCTTTTGAGAAAAAGACTTTCCACAGATATCACAATGATATTGCTTCTCACCTGAATGAATACATTTGTGAACAGTGAGATTTCCCTCATTAGAGAAAGACTTTTTACAGATATCACATTGGTATGATAACTTTTTTCTTTCTTTTGTCATCTCTTGAGGATTCATTGTCGTTCTATAGTATACAAGCACAAAATATATTTTTGCTCCCTTTTTTAAGATATTTCTTTGTTGATTCAAATACTTCTACACTTATATTTCAGGCAATTCTGATCTTCATCAACATCTGAAAACGACACAAACACCTTCATAGATTTTTCCAAGTTCAAACAGAATGTGAAATACTTTTGAAAATGTTCTAGGGAAGAAGGAAAACAAATGTTGCTATTAATTCAGAAGAAATATTCAGTTATTCACCATAGATAAATTATATGAATACAGTTATATCTATTAGTTTAAAACATCTTCCATTAGTCTTCAGAACATGATCAATAATTCATGAAGTATCTGATGTAAGAACTCTTTTATGACACAGACGTCTGATATTCTGGAATGATAAAGATATAGCATAAGATATAGGAAATACTTAAAAAGCAGAGATTTGACTATAAAAACATTATTAACTAGCAGTATCACCCGGCGTTGCTCGGGTTTGTAAGGGAAATAACTATATAAGCATTTTTAGAGAGTTACTTCCCTTATATAATAGCAAAAAAATGCATTAAAATGGAAAAAAATGATGGTAAATTTTATTTAAATCGTAGACTCATTGTAGACGCGCGTTAATACCCAGAAGGGCTCGATATGAATCCTGACTATAAGATACCCGCTTTTGGTTAAACTGCACTGCAAAATGTGGGAGTAGTTAGGAATCTAAATCGTAGGAGACAGACACACAACTTCACTTTTATATATAAAGATTTTTCATGACAGAATTGATATCAACTTTTATCTGAATAACTGGCTGTTTCTTTAGCAAATGCTGATACTCTCACCCACACGATTTTCACTAAGAAAAAGGAAAATCTGACGTCCTGATATTCTGCAAACCCCTTATTTTTGTTCGGTAAAAAAAAAGTGGGAGTGGGAAAATCGGACCCCACCCCTATCCTGGAATAATTGGAAATTTTTTTTTTTTTTTCTGTTGAATGAATTACAGTGACCTCCTAATATGCCACAAAACCCTTTTCAGGTCTGGAAAACGGGGTAGGGTGGAATGGAACCCTCGAAAACCCCCCCCACCACCACCACCACTAATTCTTATTCTTTTACTTGTTTCAGTCATTTGACTGCGGCCATGCTGGAGCACCGCCTTTAGTCGAGCAAATCGACCCCGGGACTTATTCTTTGTAAGCCCAGTACTTATTCTATCGGTCGTTTTTGCCGAACCGCTAAGTGACGGGGACGTAAACACACCAGCACCGGTTGTCAAGCGACGTTGGGGGGGGGGGGCAAACACAGACACACACACATATACACACACACTTATATATATATACATATATACGACAGGTTTCTTTCAGTTTCCGTCTACCAAATCCACTCACAAGGCATTGGTCGGCCCGGGGCTATAGCAGAAGACACTTGCCCAAGATGCCACGCAGTGGGACTGAACCCGGACCCATGTGGTTGGTTAGCAAACTACTTACCACACAGCCACTCCTGCATTTTACAGAAATACATTTTCTAGTCTGTGAATTACATGGTTCGTTATTAAATATACAAAGAATGTAGATTAATATGCTGATATTTATACTGTGTATTTTACACTGAAAATAATTTTTTCTAAAGTTGTAGTGTATGTATGTGTGTGTGTGTGTGTGTGTGTGTGTGGAGGCACGTGGCTTAGTGGTTAGTGTGTCAGAATCATGATTGTAAGGTTGTGGTTTCGATTCCTGAACCGGGCGACGCGTTGTGTTCTTGAGCAAAACACTTCATTTCACGTTGCTCCAGTCCACTCAGTTGGCAAAAAGGACTAACGCTGCGATGGACTGACGTCCCGTCCAGCTGTGGAACACATATGCCATTGAAACCGGGCCATGAGCCTTACTAGGCTTTAAAAGAAGTGGAGGCACATGGCTTAGTGGTTAGGGTGTCAGCATCATGATCGTAAGATTGTGGTTTCGATTCCTGTCACATACAATCGGATTAATCTAAAAAAATACATTTTCTTTTTCTCCACTAAATATTTTCAGCCTTATACCAGTATTTTAGGAAAAAGAATCTTCCGCATCCAAACTCACTTGCTCGTCTGTGATGGATATTAATTCTATTCTCCGGAAAACTTCATCAATTATGCCCCTAAAAACACTGGATTTCACTTGGCATGACTAATGAAAAAGCACCTTAATTTTTAATTTCTTTAATTACAGTAGATATTCCATTTGCTGATCGCGTCCATTCAAAGCTGTCTATTGCTTTATAACAAAGGTTATTATTTGCTACATATCTCTATTTGCTGTTTATTCTGTCAAAATGATCCACGTCCATAGTCATGTCCTTAGAATAAATAATAAAACACTCAGCAATATCTTAAAATACAAATATCCGACTGTAACATCGACCCAGGGATACTGATCCGACAAAACAAAATACAAAACTTTCACTTTTTTCAAGAGTTTTTAATTAGCCAGATTCATTAGCTTTTACTAAAAATAAAATATGCATTATATCTTACTTGTTATGATATAGAATCAGTGTTTACTGTAAAATATATCTTCAATTACTCGAACGAGCAATCTTAACGGGAGAATAATTTGAAGACATTTCAAAAAACCGACACGGAACGTCAGCGAAACGGACAAACAATCCGGGTGTTGTGTACCTCGTATAACTACACTTTTGTCGGATGCTAAAGCTAAGGTGGCCTGTTTGCAATTTTTGTATTACTATAATTGATTTTTGAAAAATGTGGATTGTAATTTTTAAAAATCCGAATGATGACAAAAAATACAAAACCAGAACCGGACTGTTTATTTTCAAGTTTATTGGTACTTTTACGCTATCCTGTTGTGTACCTCGGGAGTGGGGTATCTCGTATAACTACACTTTTGTCGGGTGCTAAATGTAAGGTGGCCTATTTGCAATTTTTGCATTACTATAATTTATTTTTGAAAAATGTGAATTGTAATTTAAAAAATCCGAATGATGACAAAAGATACAAAATTAGAACCGGACTGTTTATTTTCAAGTTTATAGGTACTTTTTACGCTATCTTGTTACCGATCGTCTACGTTACAGGGACGCAAAAAAACCCAATACAGCATGTAGGACGGGTGTGGGGTGAGGAAGATGCAGACGTGTGTTTCTCCTATCAATGTTCGGAAACCATTGTTGGTGTACTTAACCCTAACTTAGTTGAGCATCGAAAGAGTTCAATAGTATAAATGCCAAATTAAAAAATATATTCTGATGTTGCTTTGTTGAACCCACGGCTCTCACTAACCATTCATCTATCCCTAGTTTCCTCATTGATCACCAGATAAGGGATCAGGGGACCCTGTCAAAGGCTTTCTCCATGTCAACGAAAGCCAGGTACAGGGGCTTATCCTTGGCTAAGTATTTCTCCTGCAGCTGTCTAACCAGAAATATAGCATCAGTGGTGCTTTTCCCTGGCATGAAACCAAACTGCATCTCTCCCTAATTAATTGGTCAATGACCTCTAAGTAACCTTCATTATCTAATCCAACAGCTTGATACCTCTGTAATTATTTGTATCTAAAGCGCCACCTTTACCTTTGTAGCAGTTGACTATTATGCTGCTACACCAGTCATTGGGTACAACTCCTTCATGTATCACCTGGTTAACTATACGGGTGACCAGACTATAGCCAACACTGGCAGATATTTTGAGCATCTCTGCAGTAATTCCTGATGGGCCGGGGGCTTTCCCTGTCTTCATACTTTTAATTGCTTTAACTACCAAGGTACTGTCAACTCGGATAGCTGGTCCCTCTGTTGGGTTGACAATCGGCAGACTCTCTTTCTCCCATTCATTTTCTTTGTTCAGCAACCTTTCATAGTAGCGTCTCCAAACCTCTCTCTTTGCAGTCTTCATTTTTTGAAGACCTTCAGCTGTTAAGCTCTCTTGAGAGTTTCCTACCATTGTCATATTTTAACATTCTATCAGTAACTGGAAAATATATTTTCCTCACACTCCCGCTTTCATAGCTACCTATTTCTTTACTGCCCACAAGGGGCTAAACACAGAGAGGAGAAATAAGGACAGACAAACGAATTAAGTTGATTATATCGACCCCAGTGCGTAACCGGTACTTATTTAATCAACCCCGAAAGGATGAAATGCAAAGTCGACCTCGGCGGAATTTGAACTCAGAACATAGCAGCAGATGAAATACTGCTAAGCATTTCGCCCGGCGCGCTAACGTCTCTGCCAGCTCGCCACCTTTCATAGCTACCATCAACCAACTGGCTCCATCACATCTTCACTAGACAACCACCATTATTAGCATTTAATGAACAAACTTTTACAATTGTTTATCTCATTCACTGCATCTCAAAATCTAATACCTAGTGTATTGGATATCAAATAATATAAACAAATTATATAGCTTCTAAATAAACATTTATTGCCGCCCTGACTGGCCTCCGTGCCGGTGGCACGTAAAATGCACCATCCGATCGTGGCCGTTGCCAGCCTCGTCTGGCACCTGTGCAGGTGGCACGTAAAAAACACCCACTACACTCATGGAGTGGTTGGCATTAGGAAGGGCATCCAGCTGTAGAAACACTGCCAGATCAGACTGCAAGCATGGAAAGTGGATGATAAACGATGAACGAACGACAATTGCTATACCTTATACACCAGAATATTTATTTTATCAATGATATTATCGATCAATACAAATAAATGCCTTACTTCCCTGGGCACGGACACATTGAAACTCCGATGTCTGGCAGCTGACTTGGCAGACACCCATAAAATTATCAACCATCGTACAAACAATAACTCTGAGCACCTTTTCAAACTCCACCCGTCTAACACCCGCGGACATATTTGCAAAGTTAGAAAACAGCACAGCCCCTATAACTTTCAGAAACATTTTTTCATGCCAAGAGTTGCTGAAGCATGGACCAAACTGCCGGGATCAATTGTTAGTTGTCGGAGCACTGCATCCGTCAAAACTTCCTGAGATTCGCCAACACTACACCTGATTTTCTCCCCTCCATACACACACATGCATGTATCCGACTCATACACTGTTCACTTTCCAGACATTTGTACATTACTGCATATGCTTTACATGCACTTTCTGACAAGTTGTGGTGCACCTGAGCACTGTATACAATAATTTCATTATTATTATTTAAAAACTCCACCCGTCTAACACCCATGGACATGTTTACAAAGTCAGAAAACAGCACAGCTCCCATGACTTTCGGAAACATTTTTTCATGCTAAGAGTTGCTGAAGCATGGAACAAACTGCCGGCATCAGTTGTTAGTTGTCGGAGCACTGCATCCTTCAAAACTTCCTGAGATTCGCCAACACTACACCTGATCTTTCTCCCCTCCATACACACAAGCAAGCATGTATCTGACTCATACATTGTTCGCTTCCCAGACATTTGTACATTACTGCATATGCTTTACACGCACTTTCTGACAAGTTGTGGTGCACCTGAGCACTGTATACAATAATTTCATTATTATTATTATATATATATATATATACACACACACACACACACATATATATATATCTGCATTCATATATGATTTATACGCACTTTTTGACAAGTTGTGGTGCTCCTGAGCACTGTATACAATAATTTCATTATTATTATTATTATTACGGAGATGTACTTGCATAGCATGTGATTTGATCTGAGATTGTGTGCTGGAATGAAAACAATTGCAGCGTGGAAGGTGTTTGTAAGGCATTTAAGAAACACACAAAAGCCGTTCGATTCACTTCAACATTTAAGTTTAATTTGTCAAAATATTTTCGTCGCTATGAGACCGCGACCTGTTCACTGACAAAAATCCGTGTTTATTATTATTATTATTATATATATACACACACACACACACATATATATATATATCTGCATTCATATATGATTTATACACACTTTTTGACAAGTTGTGGTGCACCTGAGCAC
>NC_043023.1:11187780-11330280 GCF_006345805.1 Octopus sinensis
CCGCCGAGGTCGACTTTGCCTTTCATCCTTTCGTGGTCTATAAATTAAGTACCAGTTACGCACTGGGGTTGATGTAATCGACTTAATCCGTTTGTCTGTCCTTGTTTGTCCCCCTCTGTATTTAGCCCCTTGTGGGTAATAAAGAAATAGGTATTTCGTCTGCTGCTATGTTCTGGGTTCAAATTCCGCCAAGGTCGACTTTGCCTTTCATCCTTTCAGGGTCTATAAATTAAGTACCAGTTACGCACTGAGGTTGATGTAATCGACTTAATCCGTTTGTCCCCCTCTGTATTTAGCCCCTTGTGGGTATAAAGAAATAGGTATTTCGTCTGCTGCTATGTTCTGAGTTCAAATTCCGCCAAGGTCGACTTTGCCTTTCATCCTTTCAGGGTCTATAAATTAAGTACCAGTTACGCACTGAGGTTGATGTAATCGACTTAATCCGTTTGTCCCCCTCTGTATTTAGCCCCTTGTGGGTAATAAAGAAATAGGTATTTCGTCTGCTGCTATGTTCTGAGTTCAAATTCCGCCAAGGTCGACTTTGCCTTTCATCCTTTCAGGGTCTATAAATTAAGTACCAGTTACGCACTGAGGTTGATGTAATCGACTTAATCCGTTTGTCCCCCTCTGTATTTAGCCCCTTGTGGGTAATAAAGAAATAGGTATTTCGTCTGCTGCTATGTTCTGGGTTCAAATTCTGCCGAGGTCGACTTTGCCTTTCATCCTTTCGGGGTCAATAAATTAAGTACCAGTTACGCACTGGGGTTGATGTAATCGACTTAATTCGTTGTCTGTCCTTTTTTGTCCCCTCTATGTTTAGCCCCTTGTGGGTAGTAAAGAAATATATCTTGTATAATAGCGGTGTCATTAGTCACATGTCTCAGTCGGATATTTGTATTTTATGTTGTAGATAATTATTTATTCTCAGGAGCTTAAAGTCTACATAACTATAAACGTGAATCCTTTTAACAAAATAAACAGCAAATAGAGATATGTAGCAAATGATAAAACAATAGACGGCTTTGAGTGGACACAAACAGCAAATAGACTATCTATTACGGAGATGTACTTGCGTAGCAAGTGATCTGATCTGAGATCGTGTGCTGAAACGAAAATAATTGCAGCGTGGAAGGTGTTTATAAGCCATTTAAGAAACACACAAAAGCCGTTCGATTCACTTCAACATCTAAGTTTAATTTGTCAAAATATTTTCGTCGCTTTAAGACCGCGACCTGTTCACTGACAAAATTCCATGCTGCATCTGAGAAAGTAACAGTTAGTTCGTTATATATATGTACGTATGTATGTGTGTATGTATTATGCACGCATGTATGCATGCATGCATGTATGTACGTACGTACGCATGTGTGTATGTATGTACGTATGTATGTGTGTATGTATGTATGTATGATGTATGTATGTATGTATGTATGTGTGTATGTATGTATGCACGCATGCATGTATGTACGTATGTACGCATGTGTGTATGTCTGTATGATGTATGTACGTATGTATGTGTGTACGCATGTATGCATGCATGTATGTATGCGTGTATGTTTGTATGTGTGTATATGCACGCACACACAATAAACTTAAAGCTATAAACCTGTAGTGATGGATAGGTGTAGACTGACCACTCATTACAACAATATCATTTGTACAATATCTATTGTTATCAAAGAATTTGAGGTAAAGAATACGTACACCACCCGTTAAGGCCTAACAAAAATGCTAAACCTAATTCCTAACCCTAAACCCCAAACCTAACTTTAAACACCCAGTATACGTATTCTTTATTTTCGCCATAGAATAAATTTAAATTATAGTGCTTTTTCATGATCATGCCAAATCAAATCCAGATTTTCCTTGCATAAGTCATAAAGTTTATGGAAGAATAAAATAGCGATCTCAGACTAGAAACATTTAAAACTTTCACTTTATCTGCAGTTTGCAGTTAGCCCGGTTCCTCGGCTTCTACTAAGTATAAAATATGTATTATATCTTACCTGTTATATGATAAATAAATCAGAATTTGATGTGAAATATCTTTAATTACTCAAAGCGAGAAATATAATTGCAAGACACTTCAAAAAACCGACACGGAAAGTCAACGAAAGGAACTCATAATCCGCATGTTGTGTATCTCGCATTTTTACTTATACGTCGGATGCTAAAATTAAGGCGGCCAATTTTTTAATTTTTTTATTACTATAATTATATTTTGAAAATGTGAATTGTAAGAAAAAGATCCGAATGATAACAAAAGAAACAAAATTAAAATTTCATTGGTTATTTTAAAGTCTACTTCTAATTTTACCGTAGCCTGTTATAGGGACGCAAAGAAACCAACACCGTTTGTGAGGCAGTGGTGAAGGGGCAAACACGAAGGCGCGTATGTATATGTTTCTTTCAAAAGTGTTGGAAAACCACCGTTAGTTTGTTTACATTCTTTAGTTGTCTCGCGAAAGAGTCGGTTATATAACTACGAGACAATGATTGCTCGTAGATAAAATATATGTTTCTTTATTACCCACAAGGAGTTAAACATAGAGGGGACAAACAAGGACAGACAAACGAATTAAGTCGACCTCGGCGGAATTTGAACCCAGAATGTAACGACAGACGAAATACCTATTTTTTTATTACCCACAAGGGGCTAAATATAGAGGGGACAAACAAGGACAGACAAACGAATTAAGTCGATTACATTGACCTCAGTGCGTAACTGGTACTTAATTTATCGACCTCGAAAGGATGAAAGGCAAAGTCGACCTCGGCGGAATTTGAACCCAGAATGTAACGGCAGACGAAATACGGCTACGTATTTCGTCCGGCGTGCTAACATTTCTGCCAGCTCGCCTCGTAGATAAAATATAGTGGGGATGCTGCTTCAGAAAATTTCCAGCCATTGTTTTAATATTGTGTAAAATATTCTTTTCTCTCTCTCCCTCATATTCCTCATCAATCCATGTCAACTTTTGTATGGTTTCCACAGCTGGATGCCCTTCTTAGCTCTAACAACTTTACAGTGTGTACTGGGTGCTTGTTTCTTGCTACCAGCTCTCGTGTGGAGTTGCCAAGTAACTTGTAGGACACAAAAGGGATCTTTACCTTTTGACCTACACATTCAAAAATAATTTTTTGTAACTAAACACTTTCAAACTTTGGACACTGGTAGAATGTGTCATATAAAACATCTTTTACTCTTAGCATTTTTGAGAAAAACTTATATTTACGAAGTAATTTCACGTTAAAGTTCTCGTATTTCGATAATTTCAACCAATCAATGACGTGTATTCAGCTGAATAAAATTACTGCTGTTTGTCAACAACACCTATCGGCGGTGTATTTTTTGTTTGTCACTGTTATTTATGGCATTGTTCGTGCGTTTGTACAGGTTTTAAGGTTTTAGGGATAGGAGGTTAGGGTTGTCATAAATAACAGTGAAAAACGAAATTTTTTTTTGGCAAAAACCCCTGTTTTCGGATACAGAGAGGTTCTGGAAATTTGCCAAAAATTGGTATTGTTAAATTCCATCACCCCACAAATTCTTCAATTTTGACTTTTTCCCCCAACACTAACTGTGACTCTAACCCTAAAACCCTAACCATAACCGTAACTACAGAAATGTTTTGAAACTTTTATTCAAATCATAATGTCCGTATTTTTCCGCATATATATAAAAAAAAAAAAATTCTTAAAAAGTATTTTGCAAAAAATTTTTGGAAATTGTTTTCAGAATCTCTGTATTTTTCCGCATATTTTGAAAAAAAAAATTCTGAAACAAAAGTCAAAAATGAAGGAAATTGGGTCGGGGTAGGTAATTTAAAAATGCCGATTTTTGCCAATTTTTTTTTGCAGATTCCTATTCTCCGTGTCGAAAAAAATTTTTAAGGGTGGTGTTTGGGGACGGGCGAAAGTCTTGTCAAATTATCGCTTAGAAAAAAAAAAAAGAAGATTAGTATTCGCCAAATGTGTAATGAATGACACAAGATACACAATATCCGGATTGTTAGTTCGTTTCGTTGACTCTCCGTGTCGGATTTTTGAATTGTCTTCAAATTATATTTCCCCGGTAGATCGCTCCTTGATGTAATTAAATCTACTTCACATTAAACACTGATTTATATATCATAACAGGTAAGATATAATACATATTTAATTTTTTGTAAAAGTCAGTGAACCTGGCTAATTGGAAACTCCAGACAATATGAAAGTTCTTAGTCAGATCGGTGTTGTGGTGCACCTGAGCACTGTATACAATAATTTCATTATATATATATATATATATATATATATATATAATTCTGTTCTGAGTAAGAGCGATTTCACTTCATCCCTCGTATTCAGCTACCTGGTATAACTTGAAAATCCCTTTTCAGATACCAAGGAGTAGAACGAAGTCGATTTTCAACAACCTCGAGTGGTACTTTTAAATCGGTTTCTTCCTACCTCGTGTTCGATACCCCGTTAGTAAATAAAATGAATTAATATTATTATTTGGTATTCCTTCGATATAACTCGACAAAATCAAAACATTTCACTTCGGGTATTTCCGTGGGTTGTGGAGTATAGATATAACGAAATTATGCCAGCAATGTCTCATCTTAAACTTGAAGAAAAAAAGCCGTTGCATATTTGTTCTTAGCTGTTCCACGTGTGTCTGTAAAATCCGCAAATTTCCAAGCAGAAAACGGAATCGAACTATTATTTGCTTCCACGGAAATACCCGAATTGAAGTGTTTTGATTTTGTCGAGTTATATCGAAAGAATACGTACGAAAACAAAAGCATGAATGATAAAGGCGACTTCCGTGGAATTTGAACTCACAACGGACGAAATGCCATTAAGCGATGTGTTCGGAGTGCTAGCAAATCTGCCAACACGTTACATTACTGATTGTTATTATTATAACTACCAATAAATGTATGAACAATTTGTTTCACACAAACACGTGCGCGCATATATGTATGTATGTGTATATCTCTACTCTTTTACTTGTTTCAGTCATTTGACTGTGGCCATGCTGGAGCACCGCCTTTAGTCGAGCAAATCGACCCCAGGACTTATTATTTGTAAGCCCAGTACTTATTCTATCGGTCTCTTTTGCCGAACCGCTAGGTTTACTCTTTTACTTGTTTCAGTCATTTGACTGCGGCCATGCTGGAGCACCGCCTTTAGTCGAGCAAATCGATCCCAGGACTTATTCTTTGTAAGCCTAGTACTTATTCTATCGGTCTGTTTTGCCGAACAGCTAATTGACGGGGACGTAAACACACCAGCATCGGTTGTCAAGCAATGCTAGGGGGACAAACACAGACACACAAATATGTCGAAAGTAAAAGTATTTGATTGATACCTGCATTAAACAACATATATATATAGTTTACATTTAACGTTTATATTTCCAATGATTTGATTTCACTTTTTCAATATCAGTGTCAATCGACACTGGAAAAAGTATATGTATTTGTGAGGGAAACTGAATTCTCGACAACTATGATTGTCACACGCTGATGATAGGTAAACACCTTGAAACTCGAGTCCGTGTGTATCATAAGTTGAAGACGGGAAGGATGACTTCCCTTCACAAATACTGATAGGGCACAGATAGTGTGTCTATAGCCAGCTGGAGGAGGTATCTTCCTGGGGCTACAAACTACAGTAGCATCCACCCTTAGGGGTTTGCCATATTCAAATGGCAAATATGCATCACGTTTATATTTCCTTTTGGGCATATTTCGGTGAGTAGGGAGAGGAGTTTTGGAACATTCGCACAAATAGTTATTGTTTTCTCATAACTTTCAGAAAAATCGATATCTTTTTTTATGAAATTTTCTATAAATACCTTTTAGAGATTGTAATACTGCGATTATATCA
Source organism: Octopus sinensis (assembly GCF_006345805.1). Taxonomy (NCBI): domain Eukaryota; kingdom Metazoa; phylum Mollusca; class Cephalopoda; order Octopoda; family Octopodidae; genus Octopus; species Octopus sinensis. Next base: position 11,193,661 of record NC_043023.1, read on the forward strand.
GAATTTGATATGAAAAAAAAAAAATTTGGTGGACTTGTACTCATACATACTGACAAACGTCACATATACCTCCAAAATGAAACGGGAAATTTCGAAAAAAGTTGTGACGTGGTTTAGTATATATGTGTGTGGATATGCTCATCATTTTTCTTTTTTTATTAAATGATGATATAATCGTAATATACACACCCTGAAAAGTAACTTAGCCGTTCAGCAAAAGAGTCCGATAGAATAAGTACTAGGCTTATAAAGAATAAGTCCTGGGGTCGATTTGCTTGACTAAATGCAGTGCTCCAGCATGGCCACAGTCAAATGACTGAAACGAGTAAAAGAGTAAGAGTTTATCTTTATAACAATGTAATAATATTTTTATAAAAATAAAAATAAATGTTCCTTCTCGAGCCATGCCAGGCTCATAAGGGCCAGTTTCCTGGTTTCAGTGGTGTAGAAATTCCCCACCTGGACGGGACGCCAGTCCATCGCAGGATTACTCATTTTTGCCAGCAGAGTGGACTGGAGCAACATGAAAAATGTGTTTTGCTCAAGAACACAACACATCGCCCGGTCCAGGAATCGAAACCACAACCTTACATTCATAAGTTCAACGCCCTAACCACTAAGCCACATGTCTCTACAATATTTTTATAGTATTTCCTATATCTTCTACTTTTATTATCTTCTGTTGTTTCTATATCATTTCAGAATATCAGACATATTGGTGTACGAGATTCAAGCCTCTTCTCCTTATCTCCTCAAAGACATACAGCATCTCGAAAGAGTCCAGAAGCTGGCTACCCGCATCGTTCTTGGTCTCAAGCATTGATGGGAATATATATTTCTTTATTGCCCTCAATGGGCTAAACATAGAGGGGACAAACAAGGACAGACAAAGGGATTAAGTCGATTACATTGACCCCAGTGCATAACTGGTACTTTATTTATCGACCCCGAAAGGATGAAAGGCATAGTCGACCTCGGTGGAATTTGAACTCAGAACATAATGGCAGACGAAATACTGCTAAGCATTTCACCTGGCATGCTAACGTTTCTGCCAGCTCACCGCCTTTGTTGATGGGAATATAGCAATAAAAATACTTGAATCGACATAGAAAAATATAGAAAAGAAAACTAGAAAAATATATTTTGTGCTGGTATAAGAAACATCATAGAACAATGAGTTACACAAGAAATGTAAAGGATGGCTTATTTCCTGAAGGGATGACGAAAGAAAAAGAAAAACCATTATACCACTGTGAGATCTGTAAAAAGTATTTTCCTAATAAGGAAAACCTCAAAATTCACAAATGTATTCATACAGGTGAGAAGCGATATCACTGTGAAATCTGTGGAAAATCATTCTCTCACAACAGCAGCCTTAATTATCATAAACGCATTCACACAGGAGAGAAACTACATCGCTGCGATATTTGTGGTAAGTTATTCTCCAAAAAACGTGTCCTAACTCAACATAAATACATTCATACAGGAGAGAAGCCATATCCATGTGATATTTGTGGAAAATCATTCTCTCAAAAAAGTAGCCTTACTTCTCACAAATATCTTCACACAGGAGAGAAACCTTATCACTGCGATATCTGTGGTAAATCATTTGCTTTAAAGGGTAATTTAACTGCGCACAAATCCATCCATTCAGGAGAGAAACCATATCACTGTGATGTCTGTGGTAAATCATTCTCTCTGAAACGTAACCTCACTACACATAACAATATTCATACAGGTGAAAAACCACATCATTGTGATATCTGTGGTAAATCATTCTCTCAGATTAGCACCTTAATTTGTCATAAAGCCAGTCACACAGGAGAGAAACGATATAACTGTGATATCTGTGGTAAGTCATTCTCCCAGAGAGGTGCCGTAACTGCTCACAAGTATATTCATACAGGAGATTGGCCGTATCACTGTGATATCTGTGGTAAATCATTTTCTGAAAAGGGTAACTTAGCTAAACATAAATACATTCACACAGGAGCAAAACCATATCACTGTGATATCTGTGGGAAATTATTCACTCAAACAAGTGCCATAAATACTCACAAACGTATTCACACAGGAGAACAGCCTTATCACTGCGATATCTGTGGCAAATCATTCTCTGTGAAAAGTGTTTTGACTAATCACAAACGTACCCATACAGGAGAGAAACCATATCGCTGTGATATCTGTGATAAATCATTCTCGGTGAGAAGTAATTTAACCAATCACAAACGTACCCATACAGGAGAGAAACCATATCACTGTGATATATGTAGTAAATCATTTTCTCGGAGAACTCACTTGACTAAACACAAACATATTCATACAGGATAAGAATACTTATGACTGTGTAATCTATGCTAAATCATTCTCTGAATAATGTACCCTAACTAAACACATATTTATTCATATTGATCAATAAAAATATCAATGATAAAATAGATGTCTTGGTAAATAAAATACACCAATTGTATTACTTTTTATTGAACAAATATATTTTTTACGTTTTTCTCATTTGTATCAACCCACTAATTATAATGAATGTTTTTTATTCAAATAAAATAATAATAAATGTGCCCTTTGAAAGCCTAACCAAGCTCATGGGCCCAGATTCCCGGTTTCCATGGCGTATGTGTTCCCCAGCTGGACAGGACGCCAGTCCATTGCAGTGTTACTTATTTTTGCCAGCTGAGTGAATGAAGCAACGTGAAATGAAGTATTTTGTTCAAGAACAGAATGCGTTGCCCGGTCCAGGAATCGAAACCACAATCTTACGATCATAATGCTGACACCTTCACCACTAAGCCACGCGCCTCCACTTTTTTTATTCAAATAATATTGATCAAATTAATTTGCTCCATTTTCTTGCTGATGTGTGATTATGGACACTAATATATGACATTCCAGTTCTCATTCATGATCAGTTGTTCCCTGCTGGACAGGTTTTGTGCTACTGCCCCACACCTCCCAGAACAAACTTGAGGTTTATTACTGTTTGTCACAGTGTTGGGTGGAGATGCAATATACTTTTCAAAAGCCTTACCCCTGTCCTACCCAGTGTTCAAACACCTCCTACTCAACCCATACAACGGATGATACAGCATGCTTATTTGTTACTAAATCGTTTTGTTGGACAGATTTGTGTGGTTTTATTCATGCTAGACACATAAACAATATGGAGCTATGGCAAAGAACAAAGGAAGTTTTGATTAGGGAGCAAATATTTAAGAAAATTTAGATTTTACTTGACATAGCGATGAAAAAATACCAGATTTTTAATTTCTATTATTACAGTAGATATTCCACTTGGTAATTGTGTCCATTGAATGCCGTCTATTGTTTTATAATAGAGGTGTGGACTTGCTAAATATCTCTCTTGGCAATACTTGCAATAGATTACTTGAAATAGATGGCACCCGCATAGAACACATAAGTGATATGGAGCTATGGCAAAGAACAAATCAAGTTTCGATTAGGGAGCCAATATTTAAGAAAATAATAGAGTGTGACTTGCTACATATCTCTCTTGGCAATAACTTGCATAGTATACTTGAAATTAGATGGCCCGAACACATAAGTGATATGGAGCTATGGCAAAGAACAAATCAAGTTTCGATTAGGGAGCAAATATTTAAGAAAATTTAGATTTTACTTGACATAGCGATGAAAAAATACCAGATTTTTAATTTCTATTATTACAGTAGATATTCCACTTGGTAATTGTGTCCATTGAATGCCGTCTATTGTTTTATAATAGAGGTGTGACTTGCTACATATCTCTCTTGGCAATACTTGCATAGTATACTTGAAATTAGATGGCCCGAACACATAAGTGATATGGAGCTATGGCAAAGAACAAATCAAGTTTCGATTAGGGAGCAAATATTTAAGAAAAAGTGGAAGTGGATTGGTAGCACAATTAGAAAAGAAACGCCAAATGTAGCAAAAAGTGCTTTAAAGTGGAAACCGGTTGGATATAGAAAGAAAGGTAGGCCTAAGGACTTGTGGTGGAGATCAACCACAAAGGATTAGAAAAGGGGACATTCTCATATAAGCGGTTGAGCATAACTCTGTACAATACAGAGACCCAACACATGGACATGACTATGGGATTCAATTATGAGTGGCCTATACTCCACGGATGGGTATAGAAGGAGAGGTAGGCCTAAGACTCGTGGCGTAATCAACACAAAGGAACTAGAGAAGGGGGAAATTCATGGCAAGTAGAATATACAGAAGCCCCAAATTTTTGCGACATGGAATTCAATTATGAGTGGCCTATACTCCGTGTTGGAGGGTTAAAGGCATAAAGAACAAGAAAGAAGAGGTACCAAGCTGGTATTTATGTTGGACATGTGGTTAGGATGGTACCATAAAGGATTACAAAACTGATTCCTAAAGCACACCTGACTGGCAGGAGACCTAGATGTAGAGTTTGAGCAAGATGGTTGGATAATATCTGTACTTTCAATTGGTTATGCTTTAGAATCCAGCAGGAAAGTTTAACCCTTTCGTTACTGTATTTCTGTTGAGATGCTCTGTGTTTCTTTCAATTAATTTTAAATATAACAAAGATTTAGTAAAATAACTTAGTTATTATTCAGTAGTAGTATAGGAACATAAATTGTGATTAAGATTTGGTGGAAGATTTTAAGATTTTAAATTCAAACTTATGAAAACAAGACATTTGTACACAGAGCAGAGCCGGTTTCAGCCGGGTTGTAACAAAAGGGTTAAGAATTGTTTCTCTATTATATATTTTTAACCCTTTCATTACCATATTTCTGTTAAGATGTTCTGTGTTGAATTTAGTAAAAAACTTAATTATCATTAAGCTAGTGTTAGGTAAATTGTGATTAAGATTTGGTGGAATTTGAATTCAAAACTTTTGAAAACAAAACATTTGTACTACAGAGCCAGAGGCGGTTTCAGCCGGGTTAGTAATGAAAGGGTTAATGGTGTTTCATTCTGAAAGGATCCTGTGAAGGAGGTGTCTCTTGTGGATGCACCTCCCAGGAATGGTGAGTGGTGAAAATGGGTGGATGGATTTTGACATTACTATAATCTTATGAATACTGATATTTTACAATGTCCCACCTGTATAGTTAATCAGGTCATTCAGGTATGCGTATTCCTCAGTGACAGGAGCAGCAGCAACATAGTCTCTCCTTATCTCCTCAAAGACATACAGCATCTCGAAAGAGTCCAGAAGCTGGCTACCCGCATGGTTCTTGGTCTCAAGCATTTGTCTTATGAAGAAAGGCTGAAGACGCTCGACCTTTATTCTCTAGTAAAATGCCGCCACCGTGGTGATCTCATTCTTGCTCACAACATCATAAGCAGAAAGTGTAAACTCTCGAAAGAGCTGTTCTTCACTCCTGCTCCAGAGCGTCGGCTGCGGGGTCACTCCGAAAAGCTCTATCTGCGACGATTTCATCTCAATCAAAGGAGAGGGGCTTCTCCGTCCGGGTTGTGGATCCGTGGAATAAGCTGCTGGACGAGATAGTGAGGATGCCGACGACCACTCGGTTCAAAGTCTCTCTTGACCAGAAGTGGCCTGAACTCTTTGTATGACCACCCCTGTACATAACTCCATGTCCCCCTACATGGCCTTGCTTTTTGCTTTTTGAGCCAAAAATTAACTAACTAACTAAGTTACTACAATGGGTAAGGAAGATGTCAAATAGAATTATAGAGGCAGGAAATTAATCCTAGGTGATGAAAGTAAAGGAGAGATTTCCAGCCCAATTAATTGGGAACAGATTTAGACGAGATGAAATGCTGGTTGGCTTTATCCTGGAGAGAATCACTACAGGAGTATAAGAGAAGTATTTAGTTAAGAAGAAGCTGGGATCTTTTCCTTTTGAACGGCAGATGTCAACACAATTTCTAGTTAACTAAACACTTTTAAACTTCTTATACTGGTAGAATGTGTTTATAAAATATCATTTTTTCTTGGCTTTATTGAGAAAATTCTATAGTTTGTAAGATATTTCGTCTGAAAATCCGAGCATTTCAGCAATTTTAACCAATCAATAACCTCCATTCAACTAAAATCATTTGCTGCGTCTAAAACTAAGACAACATCCTGTAACTAACCCTAACCCTTTTTTTTTTTTTCATAATTGTTAAATTAATTTAATTGTTACGCGTGTAAAAAAAACTGAAAGCAATGGAATATGATTTAAACAATTAACAAACAAAATAAGTTTATAATTTTATACACACGCTTTCCGTACGTATATGGAAAGCGTGTGTATGATGTTGTCTCAGTTTTAGACGCAGCAAATGATTTTAGCTCAAAAGAGAGCATAGGATTGGTTAAAATTCGAAAAATTAAACTACGTTAAACAAACAAATTACAATTTTCTCAAGAAAGCCAAGAGAAAAAAATGTTTTCTTTTGACACATTCTACCAGTATACAAAGTTTTAAAGTGTTTAGTTAACTAGAAATTGTGTTGAAATCTGCCGTTCAAAAGGAAAAGATCCAAAAGGTGTTTTATTTTGACACATTCTACCAGTATACAAAGTTTAAAAGTGTTTAGTTAACTAGAAATTGTGTTGAAATGTGGCCTTCAAAAGGAAAAGATCCAAAAAATGTTTTATTTTGACACATTCTACCAGTATACAAAGTTTAAAAGTGTTTAGTTAACTAGAAATTGTGTTGAAATCTGGCCTTCAAAAGGAAAAGATCCAAAAGGTGTTGTACTTGGCATTTGTTGATCTGGAGTAAGTCTATGTCCGAGTACTTCACTCTGTGATATGGTGGTCTCTGAGGGAGCAAGGGGTAGACAAATGGCCTGTGAAAGCAGCACAGGTTATTTACAGGTGTGCCGTTAGTAAGGTAAGAGCTAGCCATGAGTATAGTGATTAATTATTTTTTAAATCTGCCGGTCAAAATGAAAAGATCCGAAATATTTTGAAATGGCTTTTGTAAGCTATCTACTATTTTTGTCGTGCGATGTTCTGTGTCACTTTGGAAAAAGTATTTGCAAAATTTTATTTGAAAATATTTATTTGAAACAGTCTTATGAGAAACAAAAGGGACGTGGAGGAACCGATTTGAATTAAAGGAAAGGAAGAAAGCTAAGCCATTGCTTTGTTGAACGAAAGAACATTATCGGTGTAAAGGAATTGCTGATTTGTAGATATGGATGCTAGATGTGGTGGAACTGATTGGTTAGATGAAAGGAGCCGTATGTAGGCAACCTTATTTGAAACCAGTTCCATCATGTTTTAATGAGTCATCTGGAGTTATCTCCCCACATCGTTAACTAGGAGGCGCTCATTAGATAGGGTTAAAAAGTCTTGCACAGCCAAGTCACACCCTCTTTTCTTTTCCAGCACGAACAAAGAGATTAAGAGATCGGACCCGGCAGCCTATAAGGCCCAGCAACTATCGGATATTTTCGGTTTGAACGGCAGTTTTTAACATAATTTCTAGGTAACTAAAAAATTTTAAACTTCGTATACTAGTAGAATGTGTTTATAAAACATCTTTTTCTCTTGGCTTTATTGAGAAAATTCTGTAGTTTGTAACATATTTCGTCTTTAATTTCTTGCATTTCGGCAATTTCAACCAATCACTGGCGTCTATTGAGTTAAAAAGCATTCTGTGTCCTATGAATATGTCCCTTTCGGGGGTTGATTAAATAAGTACCAGGTACGCACTGTGGTTAATGGAATCGACTCAAAGCCTATGTCCTTGCTTGTCCCCTCTATGTTCAGGCACAACAACACACACATTTCATCAATTTGAAAGTCTCTATTAAGGTGGCAAGCTGGAACGGGGTTGATTAAATAAGTACCAGTTATGCACTTGGGTTGATGTAATCGACTTAATGCCTTTGTCTGTCCTTGATTGTCCCCACTATGTTTAGCCCCTTGTGGGCAATAAAGAAATAAGAAACGTTAGGACACCAGGCGAAATGCTTAGCGGTATTTCTTCTGCCGCACATGTGTTCGTGAAGTAAGAATTGCTGTTTCGTGGTGTTAATATTGTTAACAACTGTTGTTTCTTGTTAAACTGTTGAATAACTTAACTGTTGGAGTTTTCAATTGAAAACACTTAGTGCTTGTGGTAGCACGCGTTGTTCATTCCCCCTTTGGGGGGAAGAATGTCGTCTAGCATGGAGCCTACCGTTGGAGCAGAAATACTTGTTTCTCCTGTTGAGAGGAGGAAATACATGTCCGGCGAGGAGCCAACTACAGACAAGGAAATAGGGGTTTCCCCCGCTACAAGAAGGAATAGCAGAGAGGATAATATATTTGATATTTTTGGAGATGTGTCTGAGAGCTCGTCAGAACTTTCACCAGAAGAGTTTCCGACTTTGCCAGAGAACAAAGGCATTGTGTCGAAGAGAATAATTGATGTGCCTAGCATCCAGATAGAACCAAAAATGGAAAAAAAAGTTTTGCGTTGGCTGCTGGGGGTGGAACCCAGATACTGTCGACGAATAAAAGCGAAATTATGAAATACAGCAAAATGATGGAAATAAATGACAACAGTGTGAAAATTGAACCTCCGCAAAAGTTATTACAGGAAGAAAAGCAAAAAACAATAATTTTCAAAACATATTGTCTACAAAATAGAAAAATTGAAAGAATGTCAGAAGAGAAAATAGAAAAGTGCTTAAAGCCAATATTGGGCGACGTAGTAATTCTGAGAAGAGGAAAAAAATTCGGAACGGTGGAAGTAAGGTTCACCAATAAAGAAATAGCACACAAGAACTCAGTGGAAACGTTGAAAACGAACGACGTGGAGTTAATACCCTATTATATGGGGATGAGGACGTCGCGAATAAAAATTACAAGGGTCCCGCCAGAGGTCGAACCTATGTGGTTGTTGGCGGCAGTCCTAATCAAAGAGGTAGAAAAAATTACTCTCCTCCAGGCTACCGCTACGGAAAACCCACGCTGGGATGGTAAAACAATTAATCTTCTCATTCAAGCGGACCCTAAAATAATTCAAACAATTCCTGAGACAATTGAGGCAGGGGAGGAGAACCTCGTGGTGTTTGTTGAGGGCCGAAAACCTCGATGTTTTTTATGTGGTCAATTAGGCCACATTCGAAGGAACTGCAAGGAAAATGAAGAAGAGGAGGAAGAGGAGAAAAAAGACAAAGAGGAAGAAGATAAAGAAGAAACAGATGAGAAAAAAACAACAAACAAAAGAAAATACAACCAGCAACCCAGCCGAGAGCGGCGACTACTACAGAACAACGACCAAAAAAGACTGCCAGAAGCGAAAAAGAAGAAAAAGGCATAATAGCCGTATACACTAAAGATACTGAGCTCATGAGAGACATTCAACTCATAAAGACTGTAAAAAAAATTGATAACCTTTCAGAGGAATTTATCAATTACGACATATATGAAGTCTCAAATAAGACTTATAGAATTCTACAAAATAAGTACAGAAAGACTGTATCTTCATTGAGATTAGATTTTAACAAGTCGATATTTCATGGATTACCAGCTCCGATCCCGCGAGAAAAGGAAAAGGTGGAGATTCCCCCTCCACCTGATAATTCTGTGTCGGTGGTGAGACGGGATTTTGACAAATCTATTTCCCAAGACCGTACACCTCCGACCCTGGATAAAAAAAAGGTGGAGGGTCCCCCTCCACCGGACAATCCTAATTAAACAGGTAAGTGATGGCTATTCACATTGGTTGTTTAAATGTTCATGGCCTGTTGTCAAGCTGGAAGCAAGGACGCTTTCTGAATGACATCAGGTCGAGAAATTTGGATGTAATTGTTGCAACGGAAACCCGGGTGAAGGGGCCAAGAGATCTGCTCCCCCTCCTGAACGGCTACGAGAAATACGTTTCTCCGAGTCGGGCGGGAGGTGGGGGTGGGGTGTTGGTCCTACTAAAAAGAAACCGGGTAGCCGAGAAAAAGTTGGTTTTTTCTGACCCAGAAGGCAGGCTGGTCGTTCTCGACTTGACATTCAGTTGTGGCAAGACAATCAGGCTGGTCGCTATTTATGCACCAAACATTATTGGCCCGCAAACTGAATATTTTCGTGGCCTAGGAAAGTTCCTAGCCACGTCGCATTCACTAGTAGTGTTAGGAGACTCTAATACAATATGTGCAGCACACACAGATTGTGTTGGCTCAAACTCGAACATGAACAGAAAATGTAACACAGGCTTTCGGGATCTGCTAAGTCAATTTCAGCTAGCAGATCCATATAGGTTGGAGCACCCGAACACTCCACAGTGGACGTGGTCAAATAGTGACGGGTCTACCAGAACATATCTAGATAGGATTTTAATTAGAGAAAAAGATAAGTCCATAGTTGAGTGTCCACAGTTTTTTCTAGTCAGCTACAGTGACCACAAGATGGTTACCTGTAAACTGACGGTAGATAAGTTGCATAGACAGGGATCTGGCTACTGGAAACTCAATACGTCCCTTTTGGCGATTGAGGAGTACAGAAAGCGGATCAAGATGTTAATACAGAGGGCATTAACAGGTACCATCATTAATAACAAATGGTGGTATGCCCTAAAAAGAGCCATCAAATATGAGTCTATTAGGTTTAGCATAAGTTTAGCTAAGAAGGGACGTAAAATAGGAGATGGTCTAGTTAAGGAACTAGAAGAAGCCTGGAGGACTGGTAATACAGACCAAGCGAGGGTGAAAAGACTGGAGTTAAACCAGCATCTTGAAGCCCACCACATGGGAAGTATTACCAGAGCTAAGTTACGTGCAATGGGAAGTGAAGGAATCAAAGCCGCTGGATGGGCCCGAGTGGTGGAAGCTCGGCAAGGAAATAGTTCCTCTATTCGGTCTTTGACGAATCAAAATGGTGTCTTGATAAACGAACCCGAGAAAATGTGTGAGGTCTTTCGGGAGTACTTCGCCCAGCTGTTCGGGGGTGACGGCGGTCCTGGTGGTGGGAGAGCCCTCGAGGACTTTCTTACCGGGCTGCCGTGCCTCTCGGGGTCGGATGCGGAGTCTTGCGAAGGGCCAATCACACTTGAGGAGGTGATGGAGGCTTTGGCCGATTGTAAAGCGGGTAAGTCACCGGGACTTGATGGTCTTCCGTACGAGCTGTATAAATGTATGCCAGACTTGTTCGGGCAACTACTGACTGACGTGTACGCGAACTGGAAACAGAATGGGTTTATCCCCAGATCTGTGCGCCGGGGAGTAGTGACGTTGGTCAGAAAGGACCCAGACAAGGGGGACGTTCTAGAGAATTTCAGGCCCATCACTCTGTTAAACGCAGAAGTGAAGATTTTGGCCAAGGTTCTAGCAAAAAGGTTGGCGCGTGTCGCGAATGGTATAGTCGGGGAGGCACAGACATGTGCCATCCCAGGCAGAACCATTCAGGATACCCTCCATCTTATTCGCTATACCATAGAGAGGTTTGGTAATAAATCTGGCAAAGGTGGGGCATTGGTGCATTTGGACCAGTCTAAAGCTTTTGATAGGGTTGACCATCGATACCTAGCGACTGTACTTGCGCGGTTTGGCCTGGGCCTTGGCTTCCTCAGGTGGTTTATCGCTTTGTACCACAACATTGACTCGATAGTTTGGGTGAACGGTTTCCTTTCGAAGCCGTTCTGCATCAGACGCTCGGTTCGTCAAGGATGTCCGCTTTCACCACTTTTGTATGTGATGGCTCTCGAGCCATTACTGCAAAGGTTGAGTGGCATCCCGAGAGAACCAGGACTAGAGGAGTTTGTTACAGCTTTCGCGGATGATATCACTATCAGTGTAACCACAGTGGTACGCCTACGTGAAGTAGGTAAGACTATTGAGGCTTACGAGGAGGTAGCAGGAGCAAAGATTAACCGGGAAAAGTCGGTCGGCTTGCAGCTCGGCACCTGGGTTGGCAAGTCGATGCCTTCAGACAGTGTTGTTAGGCGCTGGACGGAGGGACCGGTTAAGTTGCTGGGAGTCTGGTTTGGACCAGGCCTCCAGATAGAGAAGAACTGGACGGAGGTATTGAGCAGGGTGGCTGCAGTAGTCAAGACTTGGTCTTGGCGGTGGCTATCCCTGAAAGGGAGGGCGGAAGTGGCCAATGTGTTTATCACATCGGTCATTACCTACCGCCTGACTGTCGTGCCCTGTCCGGATTCGTGGCTGATCAGGTTGGAGAGACAGCTCTTTCGCTTTTTGTGGAAGGGCAGGTCGCCACTTGTGAAACGCTCTGTCTGCTGTCAAAAGCCTTTAAATGGAGGTTTAGGGATGCCTTGGTTAATGATGCGCAGACATGCGTTGAGGTTGAGGCACCTCTGGATTCTCCTGGATAGTGAACGGGTGTGGTCTCCGCTGGCCAGACAAATGTTCCCTGAGTTCAAGAGTTTTTGCGAACAGGAAGCCTGGTGTTCTCGTAGACCGAGGTCGAGTGAGTGGCATAAAGAGTGCCGTAAGGCCCTCTTGCTGTTCCGGCGCTCGGGCAACGCCAGCGGTGGGGGTTCCACACGGATTTTATATAGTGGGTTGGTAGAGTCTGAATGCGACGATGGCCTGGGGTCGACTCTAGGTCTCGGATTTATTCAACTGGACAGCTTGTTTCATCGTACATTTGGGTTGAGAACGTTGGACAACTTCCAAACGCTATTGTTCAGTGTCCGGAGATAACTGAAATGTGGGCTTATGCTGAACATCTGTTGTCCGGCGAAGGAAGAGTACGGATATCGACTGAGTCAATTATAAAAATTGACCCACCGGGAGTTCTAACGAACGAAGGTAAGAATTGTTTTCTCACGGTTGTAGCAATAGCAAAAGAGGCTGTATGGAATACTAGGATAAAAGGAATTAAGACAGGCAACTTTATCTCTGGTGACAATTTACGATCCTTTTTTTCTTTTCATTTGAAAAGGAAACTGTGGCTGGAGAAGAGGTGTCTGTCAGAGTGTACGTTCCAAAAGAGATGGAAGTATGTTGCACGAGTGTTGTGCGTGCAAGGAACCATGTGAATAGACGAAGAAAAAAAAAAAAAAGGAAAAATAAAAAGGTATCAGCGGTAGATCGGGGCTTGTGGGATCGGAGCGTAACTTGATCATCGCTTCATTTGTATTGTTTTTGTACTGTGTATTCCATTCGATTTTTATGTATTGTATTTTATTTTTGATGTCACATTTATGTAAAATCATATCGATTCACTGATCCCATCAGTTGTACTGTCCATATCTATGTTTGGCCCCCGGTGGGCAATAAAGAAATTGGTATTTCTTCTGCCATTATGTTCTGAGTTTAAATTCTGCTGAGGTTAACTTTGCCTTTCATCCTTTCGGGGTCGATTAAATAAGTACCAGTTACACACTGGGGTTAATGGAATTGACTTAATGCCATTGTCCATGCCTGTCCCCTCAATGTTTAGCCCCCTGTTGGAAATAAAGAAATAAATATAAAAGTCTTCATTAGATTAAAAATAACATTATCAAAACATGAAGGTAAAACAAAACAAATAGCGGCTTATACACCGGATAATAGGGTAACTGTGGTGGCAGTGACAAGTTTGCTCACTGGATGCTGGTTGATAGTGTATAAGGGAGGGAAAGAGTAAGGGATGTACATTGCTCACAAGGATGGATATACGTGATGAATACAACGGAGGGGTGACGTTTAGTAGAGATGACCCGGAAGTTGTAGCTTTCTTCAACCGAATACACATCGTTGATTGGTTGAAATTACCCAAATACGACAACTTTAACATGAAATAACTTCTAAAAAAGGAAATTTTGTCAAAAACATTCAAAGAAATTCTACCAGTATTTGAAGATTCAAACTGTTTAGTTAAAATTTTTTTGTTTACTTTGTGATTGAGATGGAATAGATCCTATTTTAATAACAAAGGAAAGTAATCTTTTAGCTAAAAATTTATATCCACAGTTTATCCTTATGAAAACATACTAACATTTCTATTATTGAATCTCTCTTTTTAACTATTTTCTCTATTTTATATTGTTTCTATATCATTTCAGAATATCAGACGTCTGTGACATGGATGGATTTTTACTAGAGATACATCAAGAATATTAATAAACTTTGAAAGACTAAAGGAAGATGTGATAAATAATAGATATAAACATGTTTATATAATATATCTATGAATCAATAACTGTGAAATACTTTGTTCTTAACTGAAATTAATAGCGACATTTTTCTTACAAACTGTATTTCACATTCTAATTAAACGTAGATACATTTACAAGGAAATTTGTAACCTTCAGATACTGACAAAATCAGACATGAAAAATATTTATTTATTGTGGTAGTATCAGAAACATTATAGAACAATGAGTTATGTGAGAAATGTAAAGGATAGCTTACTTCGTGAAGAGATGACGAAAGAATGAGAAAAATTATCATACTGTTGTGATATCCGCAAAAAGTCTTTCTCTCAGAAAGGTAACCTAACTACACACAAACGCATTCACACAGGTGAGAAACCATATCACTGTGTTATTTGTGGTAAATCATTCACTGTAAAGAGTAACTTAACTCGACATAAATACTCTCATACAGGTCAGAAACCATATCACTGTGATATCTGTGTAAATCATTTGCAGTAAACTATGTATTAACTAACCACAAATGCACTCGTACAGGTAACAAACCATACCACTGTAATATCTGTGGTAAGTCCTTTGCAGTAAATAGTACCTTCACAGCTCATAAATGCATTCACACAGGTGAAACACCATGTCACTGTGATATTTGTAGTAAAACATTCTCTCAGATAAATAATTTAATTCATCATAAACGGCTTCATACAGGAGAGAAGCCATATCAATGTGATATCTGTGGTAAATCATTCACTGAAAAAAATTGCTTAACTGCTCACAAACGTTTGCATACAGGTGAGAAGCCATATCATTGTGATATCTGTGGTAAATCATTCACTCAAAAAGGTAGCTTAAATAAACACAAACGTATTCACACAGGAGAAAAATCATATCATTGTGATATCTGTGGAAAGTCATTCACTCAAAAAGGTATTTTAACTACGCACATACGTTTGCATACAGGTGAGAAACCATATCACAGTGATATCTGTGGCAAGTTATTCACTGGAAGTAATGATTTAACTAAACACAAATGCATTCAAACAGGTGATAAACCATATCACTGTGATATCTGTGGTAAATCATTCTCTCAAAAAGGTAACTTAGCTACTCACGTACGTTTGCATACAGGTGAGAAACCATATTACTCTGATGTCTGTGGTAAATCATTCACTCAAAAAGTTAGCTTAACTAAACACAAACGCATTCACACAGGTGAGAAACCATATCAGTGTGATATCTGTGGAAAGTCATTCACTGAAAAAGTTCGCTTAACTGCTCAGAAACGTTTGCATACAGGTGAGAAACCATATCATTGCGATATCTCTGAAAAGTCATTCACTCTAAAAGGAAACTTAACTGCTCACATGCGTTTGCATACAGGTGAGAAACCATATCACTGTGATATCTGTGGTAGGTCATTTGCTCGAAACTTTGTATTAAGTATTCACAAACGCGTTTATTCAGGTGATAAACCATATCGCTGTGATATCTGTGGTAAGTCATTCTCTCAAAAAAGTAGCTTAACTACTCACAAACATCTGCATACAGGTGAGGAACCATATCACTGTGATATCTGTGGTAAATCATTTGCTCTGAATAATGCATTAACCACACACAAACGCATTCACACAGGTGAGGAACCATATCACTGTGATATCTGTGGTAAATCATTTGCTCTGAATAATGTATTAACCACACACAAACGCATTCACACAGGTGAGAAACCTTATCACTGTGATATCTGTGGTAAATCATTTGCTCTGAATAATGCATTAACCACACACAAACGCATTCACACAGATGAGAAACCATATCAGTGTGATATTGGGCAAGAAGTAAAAAGTTTTTTTGCCCATGATACTACATGGACTCAAAGTAAGGCATGTGTAAGATTTGAATGAAATTGGTTGTGTAGTTCTCAAGTTTAAGGGATTCACGCTGACGGACAGACGCACATTCTCATCTTTATAGATATAGACGTGTGTGTGTGTGTCTGACATCAACATTCAACAGACTGAACTAAAGTAAAGTGAGGTTCTGATCTTGTGATGGTTTTCAATAGAAATAGAGGGACGTAGCAATGGCGTGAATGGGTATAAGTCTGATCGATTAAGAAGCAAAAAGCTGGGTTAGCCAGCTATTTTTATTAATGAAATGCTGGACGTTCTAGAAACTTCCAAGAGAAATGCCAAGCTTTTTGAATGATTAAGAATCAGGTCTCATAACATTGATGCTTAGAGAAGACTAAGAAAGGGAGGTTGCTCTATCATCTTTCTTGCAATGGAGATCATTCCAGTATCTAGATTTTGCTACAGACTCATTCCTTTCTTCTGATATTGCTAGCCTTGAGCAAAAATCTAATGCCGATATTAATTTATAATGTGTATCAAAACTTTAAGAGGAGAGTGGCGAAGAGAAAGCGAAATAAAGTATATGGGCAACAAGATCTCTTAAGAATATTTCTACAGAAATTCTAGCCAGCATTGATTTTTAGCTACAACGTTTGGCATCGAGAAGACAGATGTAAATAATAAAACTTCAGATAACATAATATTGTAAAGATCACTGCTAATGCCGTAGAACGTGGTGTTGGCTTACAAGAACATTTAATATACGTTATGATATATTACGGTTGCTTAATGAAATATGCTGCCGATTTAGGATTTAGGATTGGCTAAAATAACATAACTTTTAGCTCGTAACTTTATTATTCATTTCTAGAAAATAATCTTCAGCATTTCAAAACAGCATTCTTTCCTTCTTAAATAATAATCTGACGAAATTTGAGATGTATCAAATTTCATATCTACTATTAAGCATAATGATGAAAATTTTCCCTTTTACCCAATTTAAAATTACCAGAGAATCATAATATTAAAAATGATCTACTATCTCAGATGCTTCAGTGGAATTTTAGGATAAACTTAACTTCTGTAAATTTGATTTAAATATATTTTAATTTATTCCAAATAATCTTGTTTCTAATCTTTTCACCAGATACCGAAGGTTCGTTTCCTTCATTTCATTTCTAGTTTCGTATCTTTTTTTGTAATTCCCATAAATAAAATATAATTTCGTCTAGATATACTTTACAATCCAAGGTTTAAAAAGTCTGTATTATATTTTTAAGTGTATTTTGATGCAATTAAAAAGGAAAAAAATGATAACATTTATTTTATAACAAAAGATTGATGCCATAACGTACACAATCTCCAGAGTTTTTTCGTTTCGCTGTTTACCGTGTCGGTTTTTCAATCGTCTTACAATTCAATTATCCGTTGAAACGTCTCTTAAGCTTAATTAAAGACATTTCACATTAAACCCGGATTTATATAAAACACCAGGTAAGTAATTAATATACATTTCGGTTAAGTCGACGTCTTTGAATGCTTTGCCCTTTTATGTGTACGAAATATACCGTAATTAATTGAGTTTAATTGATTATAGCAGTCACATAAAATGATAATTAATTAGTGAACTCAGGTGAATGTCGCAAACCGTTTCTGCGTGGTCCCTTTCGCTTTGTATCGGCGATCGTTGTCTACGTGTATATTCGGGTAAATCTGGACAAGTGCACCCGAAAGATATACCTCTGTTTATACGTTATATAGGAAAACAGAAATTCACTTATAATGATAGAAAAACCAAAAAGATTACTGTACTCTGATTGTCGTTCTGTTTAACCACACAAAGAAGCGACCACCTTGTGGTTATGGATACGAGAACAATGATACAGTGCCAAAGGGACAGGATTAGGGAGTTGGAGGCAAGCATCGTGCATGAATCGGAGAGATATAGAGACGTAGCTTGGTTTCGTGTGATAAAGTGTGTGAGAAGTTTTCTTGTTAAAAGTGGGTGAAACACACTGCTTCTAGAACTCAGTTGCACATTTATGTGGGTACTACTAGCGAACAGTGGTCCCGGTGCGCGCACTCGCGTATCCGTGCTAGCTAGTCGTAAGTAGTCGATCCTAGAACGACTTTTTAACCCAAACCCTAGACCTAACCGTAACCCTAACCTTAGTTCGTTTAAAATGTTAGATAATATCTGAAGGTGGAGGAGCCGATGCCTGTGAATATGTAGACATTACCTCAAGGTTGTAGAATATAATTTTAATAACAAAATAGAAAGTAACTCATGAGGTAAAAATTTATATCCACAGTTTATCCTTATGAAAACATACTAACATTTCTATTATTGAATCTCTCCTTTTAAACTATTTTCTTTATTTTATATTGTTTCTATATCATTTCAGAACATCAGACGTCTGTGGCATGAACGGATTTTTACTTGAGATACGTCATGAATATTAATAAACTTTGAAAGACTAAAGGAAGATGTGATAAATAACAGATATAAACATGTTTATATATATCTACGAATCAATAATTGAAATACTGTGTTCTTGTCTGAGATTGATAGATATTTTACTTCCTCACTGCCTGAAATATTTACATTTCACATTCTAATTAAACATGGATACATTTACAAGGAAATGTATGGCCTTCGGATACTGAAGTCAACAGAAACATATATATATAAGAAGAAATACAAGAAAAATATTTATTTATTGTGGTAGTATCAGAAACATTGTAGAACAATGAGTTATGTGAGAAATGTAAAGGATATCTTACTTCGTGAAGAGATGACGAAAGAAGGAGAAAAATTATCGTACTGTTGTGATATCTGCAAAAAGTCTTTCTCTCGCAGAGGGAACCTAACTACTCATAAATGCATTTCTACTGGAGAGAAACCATATGACTGTGATATCTGTGGTAAAACATTCCCTGGATTTAGTAACTTAACTACACACAAACGCATTCACACAGGTGAGAAACCATATCATTGTGATATTTGTGGTAAAACATTCCCTGTGTTTAGTAAATTAGCTACACACAAACGTATTCACACAGGTGAGAAACCATATCGTTGTGATATTTGTGGTAAAACATTCCCTGTGTTTAGTAACTTAACTACACACAAACACATTCACACAGGTGAGAAACCATATCACTGTGATATATGTGGTAAAACATTCTCTGTATTTAGTAACTTAACTTCACACAAACGCATTCACACAGGTGAGAAACCATATCGCTGTGATATCTGTGGTAAGTTATTCTCTCATAAAAGTAACTTAACTATTCACAAACGTCTTCATACAGGTGAGAAACCATATCACTGTGATATCTGTGGTAAATCATTCACTCAAAAAGGTAGCTTAAGTAAACACAAACGCATTCACACAGGTGAGAAACCATATCGCTGTGATATCTGTGGTAAGTCATTCACTGAAAAAGGTCACTTAACTGCTCACAAACGTTTGCATACAGGTGCGAAACCATCTCACTGCGATATCTGTGGTAAATCATTCACTCTAAAAGGTAGCTTAACTAAACACAAACGCATTCACACAGGTGAGAAACCATATCGCTGTGATATCTGTGGTAAATCATTCACTCAAAAAGTTAGCTTAACTAAACACAAACGCATTCACACAGGTGAGAAACCATATCGCTGTGATATCTGTGGTAAATCATTCACTCAAAAAGTTAGCTTAACTAAACACAAACGCATCCACACAGGTGAGAAACCATATCGCTGTGATATCTGTGGAAAGTCATTCACTGAAAAAGGTCACTTAACTGCTCAGAAACGTTTGCATACAGGTGAGAAACCATATCATTGCGATATCTCTGAAAAGTCATTCACTCTAAAAGGAAACTTAACTGCTCACATGCGTTTGCATACAGGTGAGAAACCATATCACTGTGATATCTGTGGTTGATCATTTGCTCGAAACTTTGTATTAAGTATACACAAACGCATTCATACAGGTGATAAACCATATCGCTGTGAAATCTGTGGTATTTCATTCACTCAAAAAGGTAACTTAGATACTCACGTACGTTTGCATACAGGTAAGAAACCATATGGCAGTGATATCTGTGGCACGTCATTCACTCATAAAGTTAGCTTAACTATTCATAAGTGCATTCATACAGTGAGAAACCATATCATTGTGATATCTGTGGTAAATCCTTTGCTCTCAATGATACTTTAATTAAACACAAACTCATCCATACAGGAGAGGAAACACATCCTTGACACCATCATCATTTTCATCTCCAAGCTGTCCATTACCCAACGTATTTTGCTTTATTTCTTCCAATATGTGAGGAAAAATTTCATTGCCAGTCAATGCTGGGTGCCTCTGCTGGTTCATTATATAATCTTACTCTTACATGTTGTAAATCATTATTCATGATTATTATTATAATTATTGAATTAAAAAATGTTTTGTAATTTTTTTTTTGGGTATGAAATGAAATAATTGTAGGTGATGATATTAAATAATTCATAAAATAATTTATATCCAATAGATGTCTCCATTTTCTAACTTATTAATAATACCTATAATATATATATACATACATATATATATACATATATATATATATATATATATAAATTAGTAATGCTATACTAGAGTATTGCATTCCAGTGAAGAATAGCCCGTGAGGGAAAATTATACAAAGAAGTAAATATATGGCACAACGAAGTACCGATATTTACTGGAAATAGCGAAAGTAATAATACGACGCTAATGTATAGCTTCACCGCGTATGTACTAGCAAAAATGCGTGAGTGCAACAAACCTGAAAAAAATTGTCTTACCTCCAGGGAGAACATCTGAAAGATGAAATACCTTTACTGGAAAGCAATACCCTAGCATTGCATTACTAATTTATTGAAACTTCTTCACCGTTCTGTTAGCGTTTCGGTGTTTCAGTCGAGTGTATTGTTAGTAATGTGGTAACATCTGAAATGTTGTCGTGGTATATGTTTGGCTGATGAAGATAGATCAAGTATATGTGTGCAGGCATATCTTGAAAAATCTGAAACCGGCTCCGGTCCCACATTATCCTTTTCTAGGTATTTCATCTTTCAGATGTTCTCCCTGGAGGTAAGACAATTTTTTTCAAGTTTGTTGCACTCACGCACTTTTGCTAGTACATACGCGGTGAAGCTATACATTAGCGTTGTATTATTACGTTCGCTATTTCCAGTAAATATCGGTACTTCGTTGTGCCATATATTTACTTTAATATATATATATATATATATATACTAGCAGTGATACCCTGCGTTGCCCGTGTTACATGCAATTGAAGAATTAGACTTTTCTGTAATGAACTGGAGTACCTATGATTAGAATTTCATCAAAATTGCAGAAATTGTAATCATGACACATGTATCCCATACTACTGATTTTTATGCACAGGTTCCAAAATTCCAGTCTTATAGAATCTGTTAAAAGGATTTTGCTCCTGGAATATGGAGGTCATGGAGCTCTAAAATGTGTGAGTTAAGGCCCCTATTGGGGATGGGTCTTTTAATGTCAAGCAGAGAAGTTGAATTCTTGAGAATGTTTTTTAACTTGGGTTTTATATCTATTGTTTGAATTTCTTTGAAATAGGAATTATATGTATACTCCTTACTCTTTTACTTGTTTCAGTCATTTTACTGCGGCCATGCTGGAGCACCGCCTTTAGTCGAGGAAAACAACACCGGGACTTATTCTTTGTAAGCCCAGTACTTATTCTATCGGTCCCTTTTGCCGAACTGCTAAGTAACGAGGGCGTAAACACACCAACATCGGTTGTCAAGCAATGCTAGGGGGACAAACACAGACACACAAGCACACACACATACATATATATATACATATATACGACAGGCTTCTTTCAGTTTCCGTCTAACAATCCACTCACAAGGCATCGGTCGGCCCGGGGCTATAGCAGAAGATATTTGCCCAAGATGCTACGCAGTGGGACTGAACCCAGAACCATGTGGTTGGTAGGCAAGCTACTTACCACACAGCCACTCCTGCACCTGCATATGTTCACTGGGTTTGTAAAAGAGAGCAAAGGTACAGGAAACCAAAAGACGAATGATCATAAAAAGCAGTCAGCAACTGTACCCAAGTCATTACCACTCCCAATGTAGGATTCCTCACCATCCAGGTGACAGGAACAGCTGAGAGATGCATTATGGATCTATAGGAATTGTTCGGGTGTGACCCAACAGAAATAAAAATTAACAACTGTGTGACGTGAGGGTGAAGGAGAAATGAAAGTGTCACGTCTGGAGTTTGCAAATGACCACTATACACACACGTAACTGGGAAGAATAATTTACAATCTACAAATGTCTTTGAATAACCAGTCACTCATCTGGGAAGGCCTTGAAATCAATGTTACCATCTGGGGACTATGTGTGACCCAGTGATAATAAAAAGACTGAAAGGAGGTCTGCAACCAAATAACTTTACTCAACACTTTGCAACTAAATTAGTGGAGGCAAAGATGCCTCTTATTTACTTGACAATTTATGCACCACATTGTAGAAATCACAATCTAAGTATATCTCAAAGCAAAGTCTTACACTGTTGTACCATTGAATTACAAATAATGCTCATTATTTATGCTCGGGTGACCCTACAGCTTCCAAGAGTACAACTGTATTCATCTTTGCTTAGATAAAATGAGTAAATTGTGGGTGTTAAGTCCCCATAAAGAGGTCTTTTTAACTTCTAAGAAGATAAAACTTTATAAATATTACTTCATTTGTGTCTAATATGTATGGTTAAAATTTCATCAATGGCAAAATATATGAAGTGTCATGGGGGTTATGGCCCTTATGCATAGAATATAATTTCCAAATTTCGTAAAGATCCCTTCAGTACTTTTAACCTAGTTTTGGATCATAAAAGAAATGACTAAAATTTGGGAGTTAAGTCCCCCATTAGGGTGTCTTAGAATCCTCGTGAGAAGTGGAAACTTTGAGAATACTTTTTGATGCCTGTTGATTACCCATGGTTGAATTTTCATGAACATCAAAAATTTATGAATTTTCATGGGGGTTCTGCCCCCTTTAAGCCATCTAAAATTCAAACCAAACATATTGCATTATACCCACCCTTATGCATTGAATCTAAGTTCCAAATATGATAAAGATCCATTCAGTAATTTTGGTCCATGAAATTGTATGAAACACGCAGCATTACCCTTCTCCCTAGGGTTGGATTTTATGTTCCAAATTTCATTAGGATCTTTGCAGCAGTTTTCAAATTTATAAGTAACAGACAAACATAAAGACATTGACATTGATATAATAGATATGAATGTGCACACATACATACATGTATATATATACATGTGTGTTTGTGTGTATTCTGTATATATATATATATATATATCTATACACACACTCACAGATAAATTGATAGATACAACTGAGTGGGCAAAGAAATATATGAGACACAGCCTAGTGCTTTTTTTTATGTTGATAAGCCTGGTGTTTATCCTATCAGTTTTGGGGATGTAAATAAACGAACAGCAGTGACGAAGGTGAGACATAGAGACAAAGACACATATAAATTTACACATATATATATACGATTATATATGTATGTATATATACATACACACACACACACACAATGATAAATTGATAGATACAATTTAGTTATATATATAATAAACCAAAATATGAGACACAGCCTAGTGCTTTTTTTATTTTGATAAGCCTGGAACTTATTCTATCAGTTTCTTCTTATGAAACCAGTAAGTAATGGGTATGTAAATAAACAAACAGCAGTGATGAGGGAGAAACACAGAGACAAAGACACACAAATAGACATACATATATTCATACTTTATTTCAGTTTCTGTCTAGAAAATCCACTGACAAGGCTTTGGTTGGTCTGAGGCTATAGCAGAAGACACATGCTAAGTCACCACACAGTGAGACTGAACTCAAGACCGTGTGTTTTGGAACCAAGTTTGTTACCACACAGCCACATCTGCACTTATGTATGTATAGGTGCATATGTATATGCATGTATATATGTGTACATATTACATGTACATGTGTATATATATACATATACAGCTATATGTATACATGTATACATATACATGTTTATATATACATCTATATATATATACATTTGTGCAGATGTATACATACATATATATTATAAATATACTAGCAGTATCGCCCGGCGTCGCTCGGGTTTGTAAGGGAAATAACTATATAAGCATTTTTAGAGAGTTATAGCCAAAAAATAGCAAAAAAATTCATTAAAAATGGAAAAAAAATTAAGGTAAATTTCTTTTTAAATCGTTGACACATCATAGATATTTTTAGAGAGTTACTTCCCTTATATAATAGCGAAAAAATGCATTAAAATGGAAAAATATGATGGTAAATTTTTTTAAATCGTAGACTCATCGTAGACGCGCGCTAATACCCAGAAGGACTCGATATGACTCACGACTATAAGATACCCGGTTTTGGTTACACTGCACCGCAAAATGTGGGAGTAGTTAGGAATCTAAATCGTAGGAGACAGACACACAACTTCACTCTTATATATAAAGATATAAGTCACATAGTTATATACACATACTTTGTTATATACACATTCTTAAAAGAAAATGTTATTTTGAATACAACATTTATAAAGAATAAAATATTTTTTGGTTTTTCTTAACCCTTTCGTTACTATATTTCTGACCAAAATACACCCCTTATGTGTTTCAATTAATTTCTAACGTAATCATAAATTTAGTCTGGTTTCATTAAACAACAATAACTTTTTTATTTATCAATATATTAACGTGAATTTTGGAAGATAATTTAATGAAATGTCCTCAACCAATTCTATACTATAATTTTTGTCACAAAGTGACTCTAATTGCAGGTAGATACAGGTAAATTCAACAATATATAAAATTATTAAAATTTTGTTCAAACATCGCTATAGAAAATGGGTTATTAGCTAATATTCAATTGGGTATACAACAAAATTTTACGATAGAATTTGTTATTCTGGGTAACTTTCTGATACCCATAATAATATTTATGGCAAAATAGGCCTTAATTTCATTTAAGGTTGTGGGAAATAACAAATTATCCTCTTCTCGTTTTGTTTACGTTTAGCGTAACGTTTTGTTTCTGCCGTAATGATTTCAAATGGGCTCATTCGAAAAAGTAAATAGAAATAGTCTAAGGCTTTACTCTTCTGGGAAAGTCTGTGGCTTGGTCCAGTTTCTTCAGAAAAATCACCGAAAGAAACAGTTTTTAAATTTTCACTCCATTCAGGTACCAATTCGTTTTCTTTATCGCTGTCGGATTCACTGTTTTCACTTTAATAGCTGCAAACTTGCAAAGACAAAGGAGGAGAAGGGTGATAGAGTCAGTGAAACAATTCGCTCCCTTTGTGTGTGTGTGCGTTTGCGTGTGGTGTAAACCACATTAAGAAAAACATTTGACATACACACCAGAATGTGAGTTTTCTGTAAATTTTGCTTAATTGGAGTTTAAATTTTAAAAACTGGACCTGGCATGACCCGATGCATTCTACTCTTAAAAATGCTAGGTAAATTGTAATTGAAGAAATCCTATATTGTAGATTTCTATAACTTACAAAGGGAGGCAGATAAAATCTGCCTTTTATAATAAGAGATTATAAAAGGCAGATTTTATCTGCCTCCCTTTGTAACTTATAGAAATCTACAATATAGGATTTCTTCAATTACAATTTACCTAGCATTTTTAAGAGTAGAATGCATCGGGTCATGCCAGGTCCAGTTTTTAAAATTTAAACTCCAATTAAGCAAAATTTACAGAAAACTCACATTCTGGTGTGTATGTCAAATGCTTTTCTTAGTCTGGTTTACAGCACACGCAAACGCACACACACAGTGTGCAACGAATAAAGTGAAACTAGATGTAATATTTAAAAAGAAAGCAGCAAACAGAAACAAATAAATACATAATGATTTACTCCTCACACAATTTCTTCAATTAGACTTTACCTATGATTTTTCAAAGAACTTCCATTGGTTCATGCCATACAAAATTTCTTTCAATTTCACCCCCAAATTAAGACAAAATTCGAGAAAACTCAATATTTTAACATTTCACTTTGAAGCCTTTACTCTGCCTATTACTCCCACTTCCTCATTAGACACATAGACACGCTAATTTATACGACAGTGTCAATTGTTGACAGACATTGTAAGCTAACGTGTGTGTGTGTGTGTGTGCGTGTGTGTCTGTGTGTGTGTGCGTGTGTGTGAGGGTGTGTGTGTGTGTGTGTGTGACAGGGACGACCCATTCAGACTGGTCATCCTTTTTGCTAGAAGATCACCTATGCTACACCACTGGTTTTCAGTTCATATTAATCAAATTAATATTCACAAGAAGAAGGACTATTCATTATAATACATCAGTTCCATCGGACAACTGCACAAACATTTGCCATTTTACACATGTATGTAAACAAATTCCTTTCTTTTAGAATTTCAATTCATTTACTTTTTCAATTCATACAAAGTTATTTAGGACGAATATAACATCTAAAGTTATCTCTAAGAAGCAGAAAGATCGCCCAAAAGTGTATATAGATATTTAAATGTATTTATATATTCATCTATACACACATGTATGTATATATATATATATACATACATAAGACAGTAAGGTGTGATTTGAGGGAGATTTGGCTGCTATTTCTACCATGTCTAGCTGCCATGTAGGGGTCTCCCTCATAGGCTCATACATACATATATAAATAGATAAGACAGTAAGGTGTGATTTGGGGGAAATTTGGCTGCTATTTCTACCAGGTCTAGCTACCATGTAGAGGTCCCCCTCATTGGCTCATATATATATACATACATAAGACAGTAAGGTGTGATTTGAGGGAGATTTGGCTGCTGTTTCTACCAGGTCTGTTAGGCCTTCTCATGTAAACTCAAGCTTTCTCATGCCTTGAACATAAGACCAAAGCAGAGAATGTATTCTTTTATTCTTCTGCTTTTTCCAGCCATTGGTCTGTGGCCATGCTGGGGCAATGCCTTGAAGAATTGTAGTTTAAGGAATCAACTCCAGTTTTATTTTTGTAAGCATTGTACTTATTCTATCTGTTTCCTTTGTCAAACCACTAGGTGACAGGGATGTAAACAAACCAACATTCGTTGTCAAGCAGTGGTGGAGGACAATCACAAGCACAGACACGCACACACACACACACATACATGCATACACATATACACACATACATACATACATACATATATATATATGTGTGTATATATATATTGCAGCGTGGAAGGTGTTTGTAAGCCATTTAAGAAACACACAAAAACCGTTAGATTCACTTCAACATTTAAATTTAATTTGCCAAAATATTTTCCTCGCTTTGAGACCGTAACCTGTTCACTGACAAAAATATCGTGCTAACAGGTGGCGGTCTCAAAGCGACGAAAATATTTTGACAAATTAAATTTAAATGTTGAAGTGAATCTAACGGTTTTTGTGTGTTTCTTAAATGGCTTATAAACACTTCAATGCTGCAACTGTTTTCGTTCCAGCACACGATCTCAGATCAAGTCACTTGCTATGCAAGTACATCTCTGTAACTATATATATATTTATATATATATATATATATATATGTATATTGGTAAAAACAGTAAGATAACAAAAGAAAGAAAGAGACCTCAATATTATGTAAATAGAGGAAATCTTTATATATAAAAGTGAGGTTGTGTGTCTGTCTCCTACGATTTAGATTCCTAACTACTCCCACATTTTGCGGTGCAGTTTAACCAAAACCGGGTATCTTATAGTCGTGATTCATATCGAGACCGTCTGGGTATTAGCGCGCGTCTATGATGAGTCTACGATTTTAAAAAAATTTACCATCAATTTTTCCCATTTTTGACATATATAAGGGAAGTAACTCTCTAAAATTTATTATTAAATCTCAGAACGTAAAAAGCTACAGTAACACCCCTCCCCCTTTGTGGTTAGCCATATTGAGATGGCTATTATACTTTACATCTCTAAAAATGCTTATATAATTATTTCCCTTACAAACCCGAGCAACGCCGGGCGATACTGCTAGTAAGAGATATATATGTATGCCTATATATATGTGAGATAATAGTTTCACTTTAACAGTTTCGGTATTAAAGAGATTTGAGATTGAACCATAGTAATGTGAGGTTCTGGTCTTTTTTCATGGACTGCAGCCATGCTGGGGCACCACCTTAAAGGGATTTATTTGAATGAAGCAATCACTGTCCTTATTTTCATACCAGGCCCCTAATTCTATTGGCCATTGTTGGCAAACTGCTAAGCCATGCCGATGTTAGCAAACCAACACCTAGTGTCAAGCAGTGATGGGAAACAAACACAAACAGACCACACACATATACACACTAGCACACACACACATATACACACTAGCACACATATACATACATGCATACACTGGACATCTTACAGCTTCCACCATAGCCTTGGGCTATAGTAGAAGACAGTTTCCGAAGGTACGACTTAGTAGGACTGAACCTCGACCCATGAGGTTCTGAAGCAAACTTCTTACCACACAGCCACGCCAAAGACTCCATATATATAAAAGAAATAAATCCGCATTGAAACTCCTGGTGACTCCCATGGTATATTAAGAATATAGCATGGGGCATCACTAGCGACTCCTTATATTATATTTAGAATATAGTGCAGGGAGTCATCGGTGACTTGGTAGATAAATTGTTAAAACATTATTAAAATGCTCAACCCATTGTCTGAACAAGGAAGGTGGCTTTATCAGTATGTTAGTCGCATACCTAGACTTTATATGGGTTATTGTTCCATAAACTATATTTACATCAACTTAATAGGCTTTCACATCATTTATGTAGCGAATATTCAGCAATCATGGCTTCACCTGTAAAGACTATTACCTATGTGATCAATAAAATATGGCCAATCACAGCTTCACGTTGAACAGGCTCCAACATTTGGTGCACTCCCTTCTAAAGTCTATCAATAAAGATAAAAGTATCACCATCCAAGGAACTCTGGGATGTAGCAGAAAGCATGAGACAAGGCAGACACAGGCAGCGGCTGAACCAAGCTGTTATATGTTCATGTATATGTGTATGTATACATATATACGAATATAGAACATATATACATTCGTATATATGTATACCTAAACATATAATACAGGTCAATATCAATATAATGAACTATCAGTAGATGGTATCATTATGTTAAAAATGATGTAATATCTCAGATGCTCGAGTGGAATTTTGGGATTAACCTAACTCGCCTAACATTTATTTAGATATTTTTTAATCTATTCCAATTAATCTTTTGACCAGATAACGATCCATCGTTTGCTTCGTTTCATTTCTAGTTTCGTATCTTTTTTTATAATTCCCATTAATAAAATATAATTTCGTCCTAGATATCCTTTACAATCCATGATTTAAGAAGTCTGTATTATATTTTTATGTGTATTTTGAGGCAATTAAAAAGGAAAAATTTGGTAACATTTATTTTATAAATAACAAATGATTGATGACATAACGTACACAATCTCCCGATTTGATTTCGTTTCGCTGTTTACCGTGTCGGTTTTTCAATCGTCTTACAATTCAATTATCCGTTGAAACGTCTCTTAAGCTTAATTAAAGACATTTCACATTAAACCCGGATTTATATAAAACACCAGGTAAGTAATTAAAAGACATTTCGGTTAAGTCGACATCTCTGAATGCTTTGCCCTTTTATGTGTACGAAATATACCGTAATTAATTGAGTTTAATTGATTATAGCGGTCACGAGGCCAGCATCTTGCACGAAGCGGAAATGTGACGAAGCGGAAAGATATAGAGACGTAGCTTGGTTCGGTGTGGTAAAGTGTGCGAGAAGTTTTCTTGTTAAAAGTGGGTGAAACACACTGCTTCTAGAACTCAGTTACACATTTATGTGGGTACTACTAGCGAACAGTGGTCCCGGTGCGCGCACTTGCGTATCCGCGCTATTTAGTCGTAAGTAGTCAATCCAAGAACGACTTTTAACCCTAACCTTAGTTTGTTTAAAATGTTAGATAATATCTGAAGGTGGAGGAGCCGATGCCTGTGAATATGTAGACATTACCTCAAGGTTGTAGAATATAATGTTAATAACAAAATAGAAAGTAACTCATGAGGTAAAAATTTATATCCACAGTTTATCCTTATAAAACATACTAACATTTCTATTATTGAATCTCTCCTTTTAAACTATTTTCTTTATTTTATATTGTTTCTGTATCATTTCAGAATATCAGACGTCTGTGGCATAAACGGATTTTTACTTGAGATATGTCATGAATATTAATAAACTTTGAAAGACTAAAGGAAGATGTGATAAATAACAGATATAAACATGGATACATTAAGAAAGAAATTTATGGCCTTCGGATACTGAAGTCAACAGAAACATATATATATAAGAAGAAATACAAGAAAAATATTTATTTATTGTGGTAGTATCAGAAACATTATAGAACAATGAGTTATGTGAGAAATGTAAAGGATATCTTACTTCGTGAAGAGATGACGAAAGAAGGAGAAAAATTATCGTACTGTTGTGATATCTGCAAAAAGTCTTTCTCTCGGAGAGGGAACCTAACTACTCATAAATGCATTTCTACTGGAGAGAAACCATATCACTGTGATGACTGTGGGAAATCATTTGCAGCAAATAGTACCTTAAAAACTCATAAATGCAGTTACACAGGAGAAAAACAATATCACTGTGATATTTGTGGTAAAACATTCCCTGGATTTAGTAACTTAACTAGACACAAACGCATTCACACAGGTGAGAAACCATACCACTCTGATATCTGTGGTAAATCATTCACTCAAAAAGGTAGCTTAACTACTCACAAACGTTTGCATACAGGTAAGAAACCATCTTACTGTGATATCTGTGGTAAATCATTCACTCGAAAAAGTAGCTTAACTACACACAAACGCATTCACACAGGTGAGAAACCATATAGCTGTGATATTTGTGGTAAAACATTCACTGTGTTGAGTAACTTAACTACACACAAACGCATTCACACAGGTGAGAAACCATATCGCTGTGATATCTGTGGGAAATCATTCTCTCAAAAGATTTACTTAACTACTCATACACGTATTCATACCGGTACGAAACCATATCGCTGTGATATCTGTGGTAAATCATTCTCTCAAAAATTTCACTTAACTACTCATACACGTATTCATACCGGTACAAAACCATATCGCTGTGATATCTGTGGTAAATCATTTGCAGTAAACTATGTATTAACTAATCACAAACGCACTCATACAGTTAACAAACCATACCACTGTAATATCTGTGGTAAGTCCTTTGCAGTAAATAGTACCTTCACAGCTCATAATCGCATTCACACAGGCGAAAAACCATATCACTGTGATATTTGTGGTAAAACATTCTCTCAGATGAATGATTTAATTCATCATAAACACATTCATACAGGTGAGAAACCCTATCATTGCGATATCTGTGGTAAATCATTCTCTGGAAGTGATGGCTTAACTACACACAAACGCATTCACACAGGTGAGAAACCATATAGCTGTGATATTTGTGGTAAAACATTCCCTGCATTTAGTAACTTGACTAGACACAAACGCATTCACACAGGTGAGAAACCATATCGCTGTGATATCTGTGGTAAATCATTCTCTCAAAAGTTTTACTTAACTACTCATACACGTATTCATACAGGTACGAAACCATATCGCTGTGATATCTGTGGTAAATCATTCTCTCAAAAATTTCACTTAACTACTCATACACGTATTCATACCGGTACAAAACCATATCGCTGTGATATCTGTGGTAAATCATTTGCAGTAAACTATGTATTAACTAATCACAAACGCACTCATACAGGGCACAAACCATACCACTGTAATATCTGTGGTAAGTCCTTTGCAGTAAATAGTTCCTTCACAGCTCATAAACGCATTCACACAGGCGAAAAACCATATCACTGTGATATTTGTGGTAAAACATTCTCTCAGAGGAATGATTTAATTCATCATAAACGTATTCATACAGGAGAGAAGCCTTATCACTGTGATATCTGTGGTAGATCGTTTGCTCGAAACTTAGTACTAAGTATTCACAAACGCATTCACACAGGTGATAAACCATATCGCTGTGATATCTGTGGCAAGATATTCTCTCTAAAAGATAGCTTAACTATTCACAAACGTCTTCATACAGGTGAGAAACCATATCACTGTGATATCTGTGGTAAATCATTCACTCAAAAAGGTATCTTAACTACTCACAAACGCATTCATACAGGTGATAAACCATATCGCTGTGATATCTGTGGTAAATCATTCACTCAAAACGGTAGCTTAACTACTCACAAACGTCTTCATACAGGTGAGAAACCATATCACTGTGATATCTGTGGTAAATCATTCCCTGGAAGTAGTGACTTAACTACACACACTCGCATTCATACAGGAGAGAAGCTACATCAATGTGATATCTGTGGTATGTCATTTGCTCAAAAAGGTAGCTTAACTATTCACAAACGTATTCACGCAGGAGAAAAACCATATCACTGTGATATCTGTGGAAAGTCATTTACTCAAAAAGGTAACTTGACTGCTCACATACGTTTGCATACAGGTGAGAAACCTTATAGCTGTGATATCTGTGAAAAGTCATTCACTGGAAAAGGTAGCTTAACTGATCACAAACGTTTGCATACAGGTAAGAAACCATATCACTGTGATGTCTGTGGAAAGTCATTCACTCAAAAAGGTAGCCTAACTAAACACAAACGCATTCATACAGGTGATAAACCATATCACTGTGATATGTGTGGAAAGTCATTCACTCAAAAAGGTAACTTAACTACTCACATACGTTTGCATACAGGTGAGAACCTTATAGCTGTGATATCTGTGGAAAGTCATTCACTGAAAAAGGTAGCTTAACTACTCACAAACGTTTGCATACAGGTAAGAAACCATATTGCTGTGATGTCTGTGGTAAATCGTTCACTCAAAAAGGTAGCTTAACTACTCACGTTTACATACAGGTGAGAAACCATATCAGTGTGATATCTGTGGTAGATCATTTGCTCTATACAGGAGAGGAAACACATCCTTGACATCATCATCATTTTCATCTCCAAGCTGTCCATTACCCAACAGAGTTCATTAATTCTCTGGAGCCACCTCGAGTTCCACCACAGAAACTTTTTCCGAAGATAGGAGTCCCAATAATGCTTCCAAGAAATTTAGATCCTCCTAAATTATGCGATGGGACAAGGTTTATTGTGAAGACATTATCACCTAATGTAACAGAAGCTACCATCATCACTGGATGTGCCTCTGGGGAAGAGGTTTTCATTCCAAGAATTACAACCAAACCAACAGACATGCCCTTTCAGTTCAAACGAACAATTCCCAGTACTATTTCACTTTGCACTGTCCGTTCATAAAGGTCAAGGTCAGTCTTTGAAATCTGCTGGTTTGCTTTTCTCATGGTCAACTTTGTTGCTTGCTCCAGGGCAGGTAATTTCCAAGACTTATTTGTCTTTGGTCCAAACCAGAAAACAAAAGAATGTTGTTTACCCAGAAGCTCTTAGATAATTTCCCTCAACATATGTCATAGAATTTCACTCCTTTCATAAAAGTTGTAAATTTTGGTTTTTGGTTTATTATTATTTTTTTTTTTTTTATGAATTCAGAATTGAATTCCCAATTAAAGAATAAATTATATCCCAATTGAAGAATAAACTGAAATTACATTAACAAATTTTTTTGCAACATATTTTACTTTATTTCTTCCAATATGTGAGGAAAAATTTCATTGCCAGTCAATACTGGGTGCCTCTGCTGGTTCATTATATAATCTTACTCTTACATGTTGTAAATCATTATTCATGATTATTATTATAATTATTGAATTAAAAATTATTTGTAATTTTAATTTTGGCTATGAAATGAAACAATTGGAGGTGATGATATTAAATAATTCCTAAAATAATTTATATCCAATAGATGTCGCCATTTTCTAACTTATTAATAATACCCAAAATTTATATATACATATATATATATATATATGTACTAGCAGAGATACCCTGCATTGCCTGTGTTACATGCAATTGAAGAATTAGACTTTTCTGTTATGAACTGGAATACCTATGATTCGAACTTCATCAAAATTGCAGAAATTGTAATCCTGACACATGTATCCCATACTACTGATTTTTATGCACAGATTCCAAAATTCCAGTCTTATAGAACCCATTAAAGGGACTTTGCTCCTGAAAACTGGAGGTCATGAGGCTCTAAAATGTGTGAGTTAAGGCCTGTATTGTGTGTGTGTGTTTTAATGTCAGGCAGAGAAGTTGAATCCTTGAGAATGTTTTTAACTTGGGTCTTATATCTAAAAGTGGTGTTATTGTATGGGGCTGAGACATGGCGAACAACAGTCAAGTCAAATAAGCAAATACAATCATTCATCAACAGATGCTTGCGTAGTATACATAAAATTAGATGGACCGAATACATAAGCAAAGTGGAGCTATGGCAAAGAACAAATCAAGTTTTGATTAGGGAGCAAATATTTAAGAAAAAGTGGAATAGAATTGGTAGCGCAATTAGAAAAGACACACCACATGTAGCTAAAAGTGCTTTACAGTGGAAACCGGATGGATATAGAAAGAAAGGTAGGCCTAAGGACTTGTGGTGGAGATCAACACAGAAGGAATTAGAGAAAGGGGGACATTCATGGCAGAGTATAAGTACAGAAGCCAAAAATTATGCGACATGGAATTCAACTATAAGTGGCCTATACTCTGCGTTAGAGGGTTAAAGGCATAAAGAAAGAAGAAGATATATATATATATATACACATATACAAGTATACATATCATCATCATCATCATCATTTAACGTCCGCTTTCCATGCTAGCATGGGTTGGACGGTTCAACTGGGGTCTGAGGAGGCCGAAGGCTGCACCAGGCCAGTCAGATCTGGCAGTGTTTCTACAGCTAGATGCCCTTCCTAACGCCAACCACTCCGAGAGTGTAGTGGGTGATTTTATGTGCCACCGACACAGTACCAGACGAGGCTGGCAGACGGTCACGCTTGGATGGTGTTTTTATGTGCCACCGACACAGGTGCCAGATGAGGCTGGCGAACGGCCACGATCGGATGGTGTTTGTTACGTGCCCACAGCACGGAGGCCAGTCGATGCGGTACTGGCTACGGCCATGTTCGGATGGTTTTCTTGTATGCCACCGGCACTGGTACCACAAAGATACAAATTCCATTGATGTTCATCTATTTTGATTTGATTTGATTTTGATTTTGATATATATACATTTGTGCAGATGTATACATATGGTGGCTGCCCCCTCGTTATCGAGTATGGCCATTGCATGAAGCTTAATCAATGTTGTTATCATGCAATGCCTATGCAAGAAGATTTCTTTTTAAAATGAGGGAAGGCTGTGCACTGAGTCAATCCCACTCACTAAGCAACAGCAGCCATAATCCGAAAAGAAGAACAAATCAACATCATCGGTAACCACTGAGCTGCAGGTTTTATGTCGGAGTTATCCCAGTTACCTGAGTTACATTCTCCTAGAAGGATGCCCCAACAAAGGCTAGGTGTCCTTCATTCCCAATGGTTTAACCGTGCGATCGGGTATTCAGTCCGATTATTTCTATGTCCCCGCGCATGATACAGCCTTAAGACATTTATTGGTGGGTTTTGTTTCTCATCCCGCAGGGTGTCCAATAAACACCCTTCTCACCAAGCAAGCTTGGCGGGGTTACTAGTTTAGTCGCTGACGACCTGACCCTGCAACAGGTTGTACTGGGTTACATGTTACCAGTAGCACTCAAAAGTGACCTGACATAATATATATGTATACATATATATAAACATATATACATATATATAAACACATAATATATATATTGTAAGTATATATGTGAGATAATAGTTTCAGTATTTAAGTGAAAACATCTGACATTACAGTTGAGAGATGCTTTTATTTCACTTGTCATGTAATACTGAAGTAGAGAAGATATGATATTGCTGTGGGCTTGGCCTAGGAGAGAGGTTATAAATTTGTTTGCCCATGACACTACATGGACCCTAAGTAAGGTATGTGTAAGATTTGAATGAAATTGGTTGTGTAGTTCTCAGGTTTTAGGGATTCACACTGACAGACAGACACACATTCTCATCTTTATAGATATAGATGTGTGTGTGTGTGTGTCTGACATCAACATTCAACAGACTGAACTAAAGTAAAGTGAGGTTCTGATCTTGTGATGGTTTCAATCGTTGCGTAGAGAAATAGAGGGACATAGCAATGACATGAATGGGTATAAGTCTGATCGATTAAGAAGCAAAAAGCTGGGTTAGCCAGCTGTTTTTATTAATGAAATGCTAGACGTTCTAGAAACTTCCAAGAGAAATGCCAAGCTTTTTGAATGATTAAGAATCAGGTCTCATAACTTTGATGCTTAGAGAAGACTATGGAAGGGAGGTTGCTCTATCATCTTTCTTGCAATGGAGATCATTCCAGTATCTAGATTCTGCTACAGACTCATTCCTTTCTTCCGAAATTGCTGGCCTTGAGCAAAAATCTAATGCCGATATTAATTTATAATGTGTATCAAAACTTTAAGAGGAGAGTGGCGAAGAGAAAGCGAAATAAAGTATATGGGCAACAAGATCTCTTAAGAATATTTCTACAGAAATTCTAGTCAGCATTGATTTTTAGCTACAACGTTTGGCATCGAGAAGACAGATGTAAATAATAAAACTTCAGATAACATAATATTGTAAAGATCACTGCTAATGCCGTAGAACGTGGTGTTGGCTTATAAGAACATTTAATATACGTTATGATATATTACGGTTGCTTAATGAAATATGCTGCCAATGTAGGATTTAGGATTGGCTAAAATAACATAACTTTTAGCTCGTAACTTTATAATTCATTTCTAGAAAATAATCTTCAGCATTTCAAAACAGCATTCTTTCCTTCTTAAATAATAATCTGGCGAAATTTGAGATGTATCAAATTCCATATCTACTATTAAGTATAATGATGAAAATTTTCCCTTTTACCGAATTTAAAATTAACAGAGAATCATAATATTAAAAATGATCAACTATCTCAGATGCTTCTGTGGAATTTTAGGATAAACTTAACTTCTGTAAATTTGATTTAAATATATTTTAATCTATTCCAAATAATCTTGTTTCTAATCTTTTCACCAGATACCGAAGGTTCGTTTCCTTCATTTCATGTCTAGTTTCGTATCTTGTTTTTATAATTCCCATTAATAAAATATAATTTCGTCTAGATATACTTTACAATCCAAGGTTTAAAAAGTCTGTATTATATTTTTATGTGTATTTTGATGCAATTAAAAAGGAAAAAAATGATAACATTTATTTTATAACAAATGGTTGATGACATAACGTTCACAATCTCCAGACTGATTTCGTTTCGCTGTTTACCGTGTCGGTTTTTCAATCGTCTTACAATTCAATTATCCGTTGAAACGTCTCTTAAGCTTAATTAAAGACATTTCACATTAAACCCGGATTTATATAAAACACCAGGTAAGTAATTAATATACATTTCGGTTAAGTCGACGTCTTTGAATGCTTTGCCCTTTTATGTGTACGAAATATACCGTAATTAATTGAGTTTAATTGATTATAGCAGTCACATAAAATGATAATTAATTAGTGAACTCAGGTGAATGTCGCAAACCGTTTCTGCGTGGTCCCTTTCGCTTTGTATCGGCGATCGTTGTCTACGTGTATATTGGGGTAAATTTGGACAAGTGCACCCGAAAGATATGCCTCTGTTTATACGTTATATAGGAAAACAGAAATTCACTTATAATGATAGAAAAACCAAAAATGACTGTCGTTCTGTTGTGGTTAGGGATACGAGAATAATGATACAGTGCCAAAGGGACAGGATTAGGGAGTTGGAGGCAAGCATCGTGCATTAAGCGGAGAGATATAGAGACGTAGCTTGGTTTAGTGTGGTAAAGTGTGAAGTTTTCTTGTTAAAAGTGGGTGAAAAACACTGCTTCTAGAACTCAGTTGCACATTTATGTGGGTACTACTACCGAACTGTGGTCCCGGTGCGCGCACTCGCGCATCCGCGCTATTTAGTCGTAAGTAGTCGATCCTAGAACGACTTTTTAACCGTAACCCTAAACTTAGTTTGTTTAAAATGTTGAATAATATCTGAAGGTGGAGGAGCCGATGCCTGTGAATATGTAGACATTACCTCAAGGTTGTAGAATATAATTTTAATAACAAAATAGAAAGTAACTCATGAGGTAAAAATTTATATCCACGGTTTATCCTTATGAAAACATACTAACATTTCTATTATTGAATCTCTCCTTTTAAACTATTTTCTTTATTTTATATTGTTTCTATATCATTTCAGAACATCAGACGTCTCTGGCATGAACGGACTTTTACTTGAGATACGTCATGAATATTAATAAACTTTGAAAGACTAAAGGAAGATGTGATAAATAACAGATATAAACATGTTTATATAATATATCTATGATCAATAACTGAAATACTGTGTTCTTGTCTGAGATTGATAGATATTTCACTTCCTCACTGCCTGAAATATTTCCATTTCACATTCTAATTAAACATGGATACATTTACAAGGAAATTTATGGCCTTCGGATACTGAAGTCAACAGAAACATATATATATAAGAAGAAATACAAGAAAAATATTTATTTATTGTGGTAGTATCAGAAACATTATAGAACAATGAGTTATGGGGGAAATGTAGAGGATGGCTTGTTTCTTGAAGAGATGACGAAAGAAGGAGAAAAATTATCATACCATTGTGATATTTGCAAAAAGTCTTTCTCTCGGAAAGGGTACCTAACTACTCATAAACGCATCCACACAGGCGAAAAACCATATCACTGTGTTATTTGTGGTAAAACATTCCCTGACTGTAGTTACTTAACTGCACACAAACGCATTCACACAGGTGAGAAACCATATCGCTGTGATATCTGTGGTAAGTTATTCTCTCAAAAATGTAACTTAACTGCTCACAAACATTTGCATACAGGTGAGAAACCATATGACTGTGATATCTGTGGAAAGTCATTCACTCAAAAATGTTCCTTAACTACTCACAAACATCTGCATACAGGTGAGGAACCATCTCACTGCGATATCTGTGGCAAGACATTCACTCGAAAAGGTCACTTAGCTACTCACATACGTTTGCATACAGGAGAGAAACCTTATCACTGTGATACCTGTGGTAGATCATTTGCTCGAAACATAGTATTAAGTATTCACAAACGCATTCATACAGGTGATAAACCATATTGCTGTGATATCTGTGGTAAGTCATTCACTCAAAAAGGTAACTTGGCTACTCACGTACGTTTGCATACAGGTGAGAAACCATATCACTGTGATATCTGTGGTAAATCATTCACTCAAAAAGGTAGCTTAACTGCTCACAAACATCTGCATACAGGTGAGAAACCATATCACTGCGATATCTGTGGTAAATCATTCCCTGGAAGTAGTGACGTAACTAAACACAAACGCATTCACACAGGAGAGAAACCATATCAGTGTGATATCTGTGGTAAATCATTCACTCATAAATGTAACTTAACTGCTCACAAACGTGTGCATACAGATAAGAAACCATATCACTGTGATATCTGTGGAAAGTCATTCACTCAAAAAGGTAGCTTAACTACTCACATACGTTTACATACAGGTGAGAAACCATATCAGTGTGATATCTGTGGTAGATCATTTGCTGTGAATGATACTTTAATTAAACACAAACTCATCCATACAGGAGAGGAAACACATCCTTGACATCATCATCATTTTCATCTCCAAGCTGTCCATTACCCAACAGAGTTCATTAATTCTCTGGAGCCACCTCGAGTTCCACCACAGAAACTTTTTCCGAAGATAGGAGTCCCAATGATGCTTCCAAGAAATTTAGATCCTCCTAAATTATGTGATGGGACAAGGTTTATTGTGAAGACATTATCACCTAATGTAAGAGAAGCTACCATCATCACTGGATGTGCCTCTGGGGAAGAGGTTTTCATTCCAAGAATTACAACCAAACCAACAGACATGCCCTTTCAGTTCAAACGAACAATCCCAGTACTACTTCACTTTGCACTGTCCGTTCATAAAGGTCAAGGTCAGTCTTTGAAATCTACTGGTTTGCTTTTCTCATGGTCAACTTTGTTGCTTGCTCCAGGGCAGGTAATTTGCAAGACTTATTTCTATGGTCCAAACCAGAAAACAAAAGAATGTTGTTTACCCAGAAGCTCTTAGATAATTTCCTTCAACATATGTCATAGAATTTCACTCCTTTCATAAAAGTGGTAAATTTTTTTTTTCTTTTATCAATATTACTACTTTCTTATGAATTCAGAATTGAAATCCCAATTGAAGAATGAACTGAAATTACATTAACACATTTCTTTGCAACCTATTTTGCTTTATTTCTTCCAATATGTGAGGAAAAATTTCATTGCCAGTCAATGCTGGGTGCCTCTGCTGGTTCATTATATAATCTTACCCTTACATGTTGTAAATCATTATTCATGATTATTATTATAATTATTGAATTAAAAAATGTTTTGTAATTTTAATTTTGGCTATGAAATGAAACAATTGTAGGTGATGATATTAAATAATTCATAAAATAATTTATATCCAATAGATGTCGCCATTTTCTAACTTATTAATAATACCTATAATATATATATATATACTAGCAGAGATACCCTGCGTTGCCCGTGTTACATGCAATTGAAGAATTAGACTTTTCTGTTATGAACTGGAATACCTATGATTAGAATTTCATCAAAATTGCAGAAATTGTAATCCTGACACATGTATCCCATACTACTGATTTTTATGCACAGGTTCCAAAATTCCAGTCTTATAGAACCCGTTAAAGGGACTTTGCTCCTGAAAAATGGAGGTCATGGGGCTTTAAAATGTGTGAGTTGAGGCCCTTATTGGGGGTGGGTGTTTTAATGTCAAGCAGAGAAGTTGAATTCTTGAGAATGTATGTAACTTGAGTCTTATCTCTATTGTTTGAAATAGGAAATATATGTACACTCTTTACTCTTTAACTTGTTTCAGTCATTTAACTGCGGCCATGCTGGAGTACTGCCTTTAGTTGAGCAAATCGACCCCAGGACTTACTCTTTGTAAGCCCAGTACTTATTCTATTGGTCTCTTTTGCCGAACGGCTAAGTAACGGGGATGTAAACACACCAGAATCGTTTGTCAGCAATGCTAGGGGGACAAACACACACACACATAAATATATATACATATATACGACAGTCTTCTTTCAGTTTCCGTCTACCAAATCCACTCACAAGGCCTTGGTCGGCCCGAGGCTATAGTAGAAGACACTTGCCCAAGATGCCACGCAGTGGGACTGAACCCAGAAGCATGTGGTTGGTTAGCAAGCTACTTACCACACAGCCACTCCTGCGCCTGCGTATGTTCACTGGGTTTGTAAAAGAGAGCAAAGCTACAGGAAACCAAAAGACGAATGATCATAATAAGATGCATTATGTATCTATAGTAATTGTTAAGGTGTGACCCAACTTAAATAAAAATTAACAACTGTGTGACGTGAGGGTGAAGGAGAAATGAAAGTGTCACGTCTGGAGTTTGCAAATGACCACTATACTGATACGTAACTGGGAAGAATAAATTTACAATCTACAAATGTCTTTGAATAACCAGTCACTCATCTGGGAAGGCCTTGAAATCAATGTTACCATCTGGGGACTATGTGTGACCCAGTGATAATAAAAAGACTGAAAATAGGTCTGCAACCAAATAACTTTACTCAACACTTTGTAACTGAATTAGTGGAGGCAAAGATGCCTCTCATTTACTTGACAATTTATGCACCACATTGTAGAAATCACAATCTAAGTATATCTGAAAGCAAAGTCTTACACTGTTGTACCATTGAATTACAAATAATGCTCATTTTTTATGCTCGGGTGACCCTACAGCTTCCAAGAGTACAACTGTATTCATCTTTGCTTAGATAAAATGAGTAAATTGTGGGTGTTAAGTCCCCATAAAGAGGTCTTTTTAACTTCTAAGAAGATGAAGTTTTATAAATATTACTTCATTTGTGTCTAATATGTATGGTTAAAATTTCATCAATGGCAAAATATATGAATTGTCATGGGGGTTATGGCCCTTATGCATAGAATATAATTTCCAAATTTCGTAAAGATCCCTTCAGTACTTTTAACCTAGTTTTGGATCATAAAAGAAATGACTAAAATTTGGGAGTTAAGTCCCCCATTAGAGTGTCTTAGAATCCTCGTGAGAAGTGGAAACTTTGAGAATACTTTTTGATGCTTGTCGATATCCATGGTTGAATTTTCATCAACATCAAAAATTTATGAATTTTCATGGGGGTTCTGCCCCCTTTAAGCCATCTAAAATTCAAACCAAACATATTGCATTATACCCACCCTTATGCATTGAATCTAAGTTCCAAATATGATAAGGATCAATTCAGTAATTTTGGTCCATGAAATTGTATGAAACATGCAGCATTACCCTTCTCCCAAGGCTTGGATTTTCTGTTCCAAATTTCATTAGGATCTTTGCAGCACTTTTCGAATGTATAAGTAACACATAAAGCCATTGACTTTGATATAATAGATATGAATGTGCACACATACATACATGTATATATATATACATGTGTGTTTGTGTGTATTCTATATATATATATCTATACACACACTCACAGATAAATTGATAGATACAACTGAGTGGGCAAAGAAATATATGAGACACAGCCTAGTGCTTTTTTATGTTGATAGCCTGGTGTTTATCCTGTCAGTTTTGGGGATGTAAATAAACAACAGCAGTGATGAAGGTGAAACATAGGGACAAAGACACATAATTTTACACATATATATACGATTGATTTCTTTCAGTTTCTGCCTACGAAATCCATATGTATATATATATATGAAACTACAGGAGTAGTCAAAAGCGCTAATATGAAGTAATAATATGTAAATAATATGTAAATAATATTTTTACAACCATCCAGCATCCTGAACATCTTTTTTCTTTCATATATATATGTATATATATATATATTTACACACACACAAAGATAAATTGATAGATACAACTTAGTTGGCATCCAAAATATGAGACACTGCCTAGTGCTTTTTTTATTTTAATAAGCCTGGTACTTATTCTATCAGTTTCTACTTATGAAACCGGTAAGTAATGGGTATGTAAATAAATAAACAGCAGTGATGAGGGAGAAACACAGAGACAAAAACACACACATAGACTTCATATAATCGTACATATATATATACGATTGATTTCTTTCAGGTTCTGTCTACAAAATTCACTGACAACGCTCAGGTTGGTCTGAGGCTATAGCAGAAGACACATGCCAACTCAACACACGGTATGACTGAACCCAGGACCGTGTGTTTGGGAACCAAATTTGTTACCATACAGCCACACCTGCACCTATATATATGTGTGTGTATGTATGGGTGTATATAAATGCATGTATATATGTGTACATATTACATGTACATGTATATATATATATATATGAATGTGTGCATATTACATGTACATGTATATATATATAGTTATCATCATCATCATCGTTTAACGTCCGCTTTCCATGTTAGCATGGGTTGGACGGTTCAACTGGGGTCTGGCAAGCCCGAAGGCTGCACCAGGCCAGTCAGATCTGACAGTGTTTCTACAGCTGGATGCCCTTCCTAATGCCAACCACTCCGAGAGTGTAGTGGGTGATTTTATGTGCCACCGACACAGGTGCCAGACGAGGCTGGCAGACGGCCACGCTCGGATATGTATACATGTGTATATATATGTGTACATATTACATGTACATGTATATATATATATATATGTATTTTGGAAATGTATCTAAGATATGGCTGGAGGAAAATGTG
Source organism: Octopus sinensis (assembly GCF_006345805.1). Lineage (NCBI taxonomy): Eukaryota > Metazoa > Mollusca > Cephalopoda > Octopoda > Octopodidae > Octopus > Octopus sinensis. The sequence goes on from NC_043023.1 coordinate 11,237,703, forward strand.
CCTAATGATTAGAAAGAGGGACTCATTGTGAAATTGCCAAAAAAAGGTGATTCAAGCTTTTGCGAAAAATTATAGAGGGATTATGCTATTATCAGCTCCCTGAAAAGATTTTAACAGGATACTTTTAGAGTGGATGAGGGCAGCAGTAAAGTATAAGCCGGATTTAGGAAGAACCGTTCATGTGGAGTTCAAATCGCCACTCTTTGTATCATCGTAGAGCAAAGCGCAGAGTGGAAAGCACCGCTTTATATTAACTTTATTGATTTCGAAAAAGCATTTGATACTGTAGATAGGGAAGGCTTATTGAAAATTATGCAGCACTATGGCATACCAAACCAGTACATATCTATAATAAAAGCATCTGACATTACAGTTGAAAGATGTTTTTGTTTCATTTATGAGAAGTAATACTGAAATAGTGGACAAGACATGATATCACTGTGGGCTCGCCCTAGGCAAGAAGTAAAAAGTTTTTTTTGCCCATGACACTACATGGACGCTAGGTAAGGCATGTGTAAGATTTGAATGAAATTGGTTGTGTAGTTCTCAAGTTTTAGGGATTCATGCTGACAGGCAGATGCACATTCTCATCTTTATATATATAGATGTGTGTGTGTCTGACATCAACATTCAACAGACTGAACTAAAGTAAAGTGAGGTTCTGATCTTGTGATGGTTTTCAATCGTGGCGTAGAGAAATAGAGGGACATAGCAATGACATGAATGGGTATAAGTCTGATCGATTAAGAAGCAAAAAGCTGGGTTAGCCAGCTGTTTTTATTAATGAAATGCTGGACGTTCTAGAAACTTCCAAGAGAAATGCCAAGCTTTTTGAATGATTAAGAATCAGGTCTCATAACTTTGATGCTTAGAGAAGACTAAGAAAGGGAGGTTGCTCTATCATCTTTCTTGCAATGGAGATCATTCCAGTATCTAGATTTTGCTACAGACTCATTCCTTTCTTCTGATATTGCTAGCCTTGAGCAAAAATCTAATGCCGATATTAATTTATAATGGGTATCAAAAATTTAGAGGAGAGTGTCGAAGAGAAAGCGAAATAAAGTATATGGGCAACAAGATTCTGTTAAGATTATTTCTACAGAAATTCTAGCCAGCATTGATTTTTAGCTACAACGTTTGGCATCGAGAAGACAGATGTAAATAATAAAACTTCAGATAACATAATATTGTAAAGATCACTGCTAATGCCGTAGAACGTGGTGTTGGCTTATAAGAACATTTAATATACGTTATGATATATTACGGTTGCTTAATGAAATATGCTGCCAATGTAGGATTTAGGATTGGCTAAAATAACATAACTTTTAGCTCGTAACTTTATAATTCATTTCTAGAAAATAATCTTCAGCATTTCAAAACAGCATTCTTTCCTTCTTAAATAATAATCTGACGAAATTTGAGATGTGTCAAAATCCATATCTACTATTAAGCATAATGATGAAAATTTTCCCTTTTACCCAATTTAAAATTACCAGAGAATCATAATATTAAAAATGATCTACTATCTCAGATGCTTCAGTGGAATTTTAGGATAAACTTAACTTCTGTAAATTTGATTTAAATGTTTTTTAATCTATTCCAAATAATCTTGTTTCTAATCTTTTCACCAGATACCGAAGGTTCGTTTCCTTCATTTCATTTCTAGTTTCGTATCTTATTTTTATAATTCCCATTAATAAAATATAATTTCGTCTAGATATACTTTACAATCCAAGGTTTAAAAAGTCTGTATTATATTTTTATGTGTATTTTGATGCAATTAAAAAGGAAAAAATTGGTAACATTTATTTTATAACAAAAGATTGATGCCATAACGTACACAATCTCCAGACTGGTTTCGTTTCGCTGTTTACCGTGTCGGTTTTTCAATTGTCTTACAATTCAATTATCCGTTGAAACGTCTCTTAAGCTTAATTAAAGACATTTCACATTAAACCCGGATTTATATAAAACACCAGGTAAGTAATTAATATACATTTCGGTTAAGTCGACATCTTTGAATGCTTTGCCCTTTTATGTGTACGAAATATACCGTAATTAATTGAGTTTAATTGATTATAGCAGTCACATAAAATGATAATTAATTAGTGAACTCGGGTGAATGTCGCAAACCGTTTCTGCGTGGTCCCTTTCGCTTTGTATCGGCGATCGTTGGCTACGTGTATATTGGGGTAAATCTGGACAAGTGCACCTGAAAGATATGCCTCTGTTTATACGTTATATAGGAAAACAAAAATTCACTTATAATGATAGAAAAACCAAAAAGATTACTGTACCCTGATTGTCGTTCTGTTTAACCACACAAAGAACCGACAAATTTGTGGTTAGTGATAAGAGAACAATGATACAGTGCCAAGGGGACAGGATTAGGGAGTTGGAGGCAAGCATCTCGCATGAAGCGGAAATGTGAGGAAGTGGAGAGATATAGAGACGTAGCGGTACTAGTCGTGGAGACTGAACCCGGTGCGCGCATAGCTTAGGAAATTTTTTTCAACGATATACGGTGTATATTATTTTAAAGACAATTGCGTTTTTTTTTCGTTACAAAACAATTAGAAGCATTGAAAAAAAGCAAAGCAACTTTAAGGACAGTGAAACATTTTTTTTTTCAAAGTAGACCACTACAGGCAACAATTCAATTGGGTTTACTTTGAATAGCTATGGCAAACTGCAGCATGAAAATTCAAAAAAAAGTTTTTAAAAATTGGCTTAACCCCTCCCCAACAAGGTAATTTTACTGTAGGCTTCAACAGGAAAATCGTTTACTGGTGACAAGCCAACAACGTGGGGTCTGAATTTAGTTGCCAGGCAGATAGAGGAAGGGTAGTACAGTGACAGATCACAAACGAAGATAACACTAATTGCCTCCTATGAAATGGTTCACTGCGTTAACTTATGAGGCTCCTGTCAACGACCAAGTCTCTTCAATGTAAACTTATAGTAACCAAATTTCCCCCACGTAGAAATAAAACATTTCTATGAAGTAAAGGGTTACTTTACGTCTGGTTAAAAATAAACTCCTTTGATCAGGTCTGCACGGCCAGGGCAGTCTTGGGACTGGGAACTGTTTAGCTGAAGTTAAAGACGAGAGTTCAGTTGGGTCTTTGGAGAAACTGAAAACAAGGAGCAAACACAGACCTTGTACAACTTCGGTCAAGAGATATCTTCCACCGAGCTGTTAGAAATAAACGAATGTTTTTTAAGCCTTCTCTATCTACACTATCAAATGCTTTTTTTTAAGTCAAACTGAACAATGCAGTATTGGATTTACAACAAAGCGGGATGGCCACGACCAAAATGTCTAATAATTTAGGGTTGGTCAGGGGTTAAATTCCAGTTGAAAGACACGAGCATAGCTGAATGGTTAACGAAGTTTTCCGTAGCTATTCAAAGTAAACACAAGTGAATTGTCGTCTGTAGTGGTCTACTTTGAAAAAAAAAAAAAATGTTTGACTGTCCTTAAGGTTAAAATAATATACACCGTATATCGTTGAAAAATATTTCCTAAGCTCCAGTAGGGGCACGCTATTAACTTAGTTTTTGCAATGTTGCGCCAATCAGCTCATTTGCATACGCAAGTCACTATAGGATCGACTACGCACACCGGGTCCAGTCTCCACGACTAGTCCGTGTCGGTACTACTAGCGAACAGTGGTCCCGATGCACGCACTCACGCTAGCTAGTCGTAAGTAGTCGATCGTACAACGACTTTTTAAACCTAACCCTAAACCTAGTACTACTAGCTAGCGCGAGTGCGCGCACCGGGACCACTGTTCGCTAGTAGTACCCCTTTCTAAAGGAGCACCGATAGATATAATGTAAAGTAAATACATTTGTAAAATTAAGAGCAATTAATTAGTAAAATGAGAGGAAACCGATTGAAGAATACCACATTAATTAATGCTGTCCTGTCCCTTATGAGTTATTGATAAAACGGTAAGTCGACAAAGATTTACTATAAAGCGATGTTAATAATAGTAATGATGGGTACTATTTAAGAAGAGTGGTCCCTGTGCGCGCACTCGCTAGCTAGTAGTGACTAGTGGATTCTAAAACGACTACTTACCGCGAGTGTGACAGGTTTTGTTTTTAAACAAATAGGGTCTTTTTTTAACAAAATAAATAATTCGGATCTTTTCCGTTTGAACGGCAGTTTTTAACATAATTTCTAGGTAACTAAACACTTTTAAACTTTGTATACTGGTAGAATGTGTTTATAAAACGTCTTTTTCCCTTGGCTTTATTGAGAAAATTCTATAGTTTGTAAGATATTTGTTGTTTTTTTTCTTCAATTTCTGCAATTTCAACCAATCACTGACGTCTATTGAGGTAAAAAAAAAAAAGCACATTCTGTGCCGTATGAATATGACCTTCGTTTAAGAAACATTGGGTTTATTTACATTTCTGAAGAAAAAAAGATACCCTTCCCTCACCCTAAAAGAGATTGAAATGCAATAGATCGACACTAGGGTCATAATTATGGGTGACAATTTCATATGACACTGCTAGAAAAACTGCCGTTCAAACCGAAAAGATCCAATAAGTGTCTTCTACTTTAGCCCTGAGCTAACTAAAGCCTTCAGAGGGGATTTGGTACAGGGGAAGTGTATCATTTATACAATTATGTATGTGTGTCTCTGTGTTTGTCCACCTCCCTGCCACACACCTCTTGACTCTGTGTGTTAGTTTGTTTACATCCCTGTCACCAAGTGGTTGGGCAAAGTTCTGAATTAAAATCTTCCACTAAACCTTAGTCACAGTTTATGTTCCTAATACTAGCTTAATGATGACTAAGTTATTTTACTAAATTCTTTGTTATATTTAAAGTAATTGAAAGAAACACAGAGCATCTCAACAGAAATATGGTAACAAAAGGGTTAAAAATATATAATAGAGAAACAATTCTTAACCCTTTTGATACTAAACTGGCTGAAACCAGCTCTGGCTCTTTAATACAAATGTCTTGTTTTCATAAGTTTTGAATTAAAATCTTCCACTAAACCTTAGTCACAATTTATGTTCCTAATACTAGCTTAATGATGACTAAGTTATTTTACTAAATTCTTTGTTATATTTAAAGTAGTTGAAAGAAACACAGAGCATCTCAAAATAAATACAGTAATGAAAGGGTTAAATAAGATCACAGATGATATTATATAATTTGCAATGTTGAATTACTATGTCATTTAACAATCCTCTTTTTCTTACTTATTCTTTTCCTTTTTCAGAATATCACATCATGTTGACATAAAAGAAATTACTTCATTCAGACGTGGCTCTGATATTTTGATTGACTTTCATCAATTAAAGGAAGATGATATATTTATAAGGAGCATTCATCAATACATCAACTTCTTTGTATGAATAAAATCTTCGACGAACAATAGGAAAATATTTCTTCTGGAGAATGGAATTAACAGCAACATTTTCTTGTCTTCAATGTCTGGAATGTAGAGGAGATGATCAATTTACAGATTCATTAAGCTTTGATTAATTACTCTCTAAAAATAGTGACACAAATGAACGCAAACATAGAAATGATAATGGAATGTAGACGAGGTGATCGTTTTACAGTTTCAGTAAACTTGGATAACTTTATAAAAGAGTTATCAGTTTACATTTGCAGTTTCAGATCTTAAGATGACAGATGAAAGAAACACGACACTAAATTTTTGTCTGAAGATTGTGACACAAACATTCGTAGAAATAAAACAAGCACAGTCATTGTCATATGTATAACAAATTATTCTTTGTCTAGCAATATGACCCGGCAACACTGGGTCATAATGCTAGTGCATGCATATACAGCTGTGTACGTGCACACATAAACGTGAGTACTGTCCGAATCTCCAACCAATCACATACAGCTAGCTGGCATTCAATTGGCATATCAAGTTTTGGGCATTTTGATTGGGATTTGGATAGAAAATTCACAAAAAAGTCAATTCTATTGATTTTTTAAGGGCTTTGCAGGGTAACTGGGGAAATGTAAAGATGTGCACGACCACCCTTGGACAGTTTTGAATGACCATAGAAAGTGCGAGCCCTCTAACTGAAAAATTGTGGATTTGTATAAAGGACACACACACAGACATTTTGCCGTTTATATATATAGAGATAATGAATGATTTAATTAAACTAAAAATTCTGATACAGGAGAGAAACTGTATTGTTGTGATATCTGCGATAAATTATTTTCTGAAAATAGTGCTTTCATTAGTCACAAATGTATTCATACAGGAGAGAAGCCATTTCAGTGCAATATCTGTGGTAAATCATTCTCTCGAAATAGCCACTTGATTCAACACATATGTGTTCATACTGGGGAGAAACCATATCAGTGTGATATCTGTGGTAAATCATTCTCTCAAAATAGCCACTTGATTCAACACATACGTGTTCATACTGGGGAGAAACCATATCAGTGTGATATCTGTGGTAAATCATTCTCTCAAAATAGCATTTTAACTCGTCACAAACGTGTTCATACAGGAGGGAAGCCATATCATTGTGATATTTGTTGTAAATCATTCACTGAAGAAAGAGACTTAACTAAACACAAATGCATTCATACAGGAGAGAAACCCCATCACTGTGATGTCTGTGGTAAATCATTTTCTCAAAGTGATCACTTGACTAGTCACAGACCTACACATACAGGAGAGAAGCCATTTCAGTGCAATATCTGTGGTAAATCGTTCTCTCGAATTAGCCACTTGATTCAACACCAACGTATTCATACTGGGGAAAAACCTTATCAGTGTGATATCTGTGGTAAATCATTCTCTCAAAGTGGTGATTTGACTAGACACAGACGTACTCATACAGGAGAAAAACCATATCATTGTAATATCTGTAGTAAATCATTCTCTCAAAGTGGTAGCTTGATTGAACACAAGCGTACCCATACAGGAGAGAAACCATATCACTGCAATATCTGTGGTAAGTCTTTCTCTCAAAGTGATGACTTGACTAGTCACAGATGTATTCCTACAGGAGAGAAGCCATTTCAGTGCAATATCTGTGTTAAATCGTTCTCTCGAAATAGCCACTTGATTCAACACAACCGTATTCATACTGGGGAAAAACCCTATCAGTGTGATATCTGTGGTCAATCATTCTCTCAAAGCACTCACTTGACTAATCACAAGCCTACACATACAGGAGAGAAGCCATTTCAGTGCAATGTCTGTGGTAAATCGTTCTCCCGAAATAGCCAGTTGATTCAACACAAATGTATTTATACTGGGGAAAAACCATATCAGTGTGATATCTGTGGTAAATCATTCTCTCAAAGTGGTACCTTGATTCAACACAAGCGTACCCATACAGGAGAGAAGCCATATCACTGCAATATCTGTGGTAAGTCTTTCTCTCAAAGTGATGATTTGACTAGTCACAGATGTATTCCTACAGGAGAGAAGCCATTTCAGTGCAATATCTGTGTTAAATCGTTCTCTCGAAATAGCCACTTGATTCAACACAAACGTGTTCATACTGGGGAAAAACCATATCAGTGTGATATCTGTGGTAAATCATTCTCTCAAAATAGCATTCTTACTCGTCACAAACGTGTTCATACAGGAGAGAAGCCATATCATTGTGATATTTGTTATAAATCATTCACTGAAGAAAGAGACTTAACTAAACACAAATGCATTCATACAGAAGAGAAACCACAACAATTTGATGTCTGTGGTAAATCATTTTCTCAAAATGATCACTTGACTAGTCACAGACCTACACATACAGGAGAGAAGCCATTTCAGTGTAATATCTGTGTTAAATCGTTCTCTCGAAATAGCCACTTGATTCGACACAAACGTATTCATACTGGGGAAAAACCATATCAGTGTGATATCTGTGGTAAATCATTCTCTCGAAATAGCCACTTGATTCAACACAAATGCATTCATACTGGGGAAAAACCATATCAGTGTGATATCTGTGGTAAATCATTCTCTCGAAATAGCCACTTGATTCAACACAAATGCATTCATACTGGGGAAAAACCATATCAGTGTGATATCTGTGGTAAATCATTCTCTCGAAATAGCCACTTGATTCAACACAAATGCATTCATACTGGGGAAAAACCATATCAGTGTGATATCTGTGGTAAATCATTCTCTCGAAATAGCCACTTGATTCAACACAAATGCATTCATACTGGGGAAAAACCATATCAGTGTGATATCTGTGGTAAATCATTCTCTCAAAATAGCATTCTTACTCGTCACAAACGTGTTCATACAGGAGAGAAGCCATATCATTGTGATATTTGTTATAAATCATTCACTGAAGAAAGAGACTTAACTAAACACAAATGCATTCATACAGAAGAGAAACCACAACAATTTGATGTCTGTGGTAAATCATTTTCTCAAAATGATCACTTGACTAGTCACAGACCTACACATACAGGAGAGAAGCCATTTCAGTGTAATATCTGTGTTAAATCGTTCTCTCGAAATAGCCACTTGATTCGACACAAACGTATTCATACTGGGGAAAAACCATATCAGTGTGATATCTGTGGTAAATCATTCTCTCGAAATAGCCACTTGATTCAACACAAATGCATTCATACTGGGGAAAAACCATATCAGTGTGATATCTGTGGTAAATCATTCTCTCGAAATAGCCACTTGATTCAACACAAATGCATTCATACTGGGGAAAAACCATATCAGTGTGATATCTGTGGTAAATCATTCTCTCGAAATAGCCACTTGATTCAACACAAATGCATTCATACTGGGGAAAAACCATATCAGTGTGATATCTGTGGTAAATCATTCTCTCGAAATAGCCACTTGATTCAACACAAATGCATTCATACTGGGGAAAAACCATATCAGTGTGATATCTGTGGTAAATCATTCTCTCAAAGCACTCACTTGGCTAATCACAAGCCTACACATACAGGAGAGAAGCCATTTCAGTGCAATATCTGTGGTAAATTGTTCTCTCGAATTAGCCACTTGATTCAACACAAACGTATTCATACTGGGGAAAAACCCTATCAGTGTGATATCTGTGGTAAATCGTTTTCTCAAAATAGCATTTTAACTAATCACAAACGTGTTCATACAGGTGAGAAGCCATATCATTGTGACACCTGTGTTAAATCCTTTTCTGAAAATAGCTCTTTAACTCGTCACATACGTGTTCATACTGGGGAAAAACCATATCATTGATATCTGTGGTAAATCATTCTCTCAAAGTAGTAACTTGACTGAACACAAACGTTCACATACAGGAGAGAAACCATATCAGTGTGATATCTGTGGTAAATCATTCTCTTATAATATTAACTTGATTCATCACAGACGTATTCATACAGGAGAAAAGCCATATCAGTGTGATATCTGTGGTAAATCATTTTCTGACAATAGCTCTTTAACTAGTCACATACTGGATATTCATACAGGAGAAAAGCCATATCAGTGTGATATCTGTGGTAAATCATTTTCTGACAATAGCTCTTTAACTAGTCACATACTGGATATTCATGCAGGAGAAAAGCCATATCAGTGTGATATCTGTGGTAAATAACTCTCTTATAATATTAACTTGATTCATCACAGACATATTCATACAGGAGAAAAGCCATATCAGTGTGATATCTGTGGTGAGTCATTCCCTCAAAAAAGCCTCTTATGTTCACATGTGAGTATTCATACACAAGTGTAACAGTATCAATATCAAAATTTATAACATGAGAACAATTATGAATATTTTGTCTGCTAAAAGACACGGTTTTTTTTTGTTCAAGCTTGACATTACCAACTTCAATATCATTTATATATCTGAGTATATCAACACAGAGATGACTTTGATTTCTGAAGATGATTATTCTGGATTTTTGAGGAATTTGTTTTGATAGAATAAAGGAATGGGAATAAGGAATAAGGAATAAAAGTTTTAAGTGACATTGGTTTTGTCTTTGTTGTGTTTTCATCATCAACATCATCATCATCTTTTTCAGTTGTGTATTTAATCTCTCTCTATATAAAGCTGAAGCTGTCTGTGTGTGGCAGGTTTGGTAGCCTTCAACTAACACTGTCTCCTTCGAGACCCTGTGGCGCAAGTTGACCAAATTTGAGAGTATGATAGAAGAAGGATTGCTCTTCCTTCCGTAGAAGAAAAAATTCAAATCGGACCATATTAACACCAAAAATTATTTACATCAAGAAGGTGCTTTTTTCTATGAAAATGTCTGAGGCTTCCACCACACCCCATCCCGTCTTCCGAACCACAAAAAAACAGGTTTTGTGACATATTAGTAGGTCATTCAATAAATAGAAAAAATTTCAAGTGATTCCGGGATGGGGTGTGGTTTTTTTTTCTCATTGAAAATTTTGCGGGTGAAAGAATCAAAATTGACCCCAGTGAGTAGCGCCATCTATAGGATAAGTCATGTAATATAATTATTTAAGGGGAAACAACTCCAGCAGCATTTGACCTTCGCGCCAATTAAATTCTTAATTACGTTGATTAATTACTCCTCACTGACTCGTTTATATCTGGATCGGGTAAGTTGAGCAAGATTTCCTTTAAGGCTGTAATCATGATAATGGAAGATAATAGATTTCTGTGAACTTCTCTGGATGTTGGAGTAATTATTTCGAAACGGGAACCTGACAACAATTAGGAAAATAGATTTGTTCGTCTGAAGAACTTCCAAACTGAAATGTTGATCTGTGGTTTATGGGAACCTAGAATCCACTGTTACATGGGGTATAAAGGAAATTAAGGGTAATGTTGACGTTGTTACCCGGAGAGGAAATTGAGAAAAACAAATAGTGCAACGGGTATAAAAAAAGGGGTAGAAAAGGGATCTGAAGAAAAAATGTGCAGAAAGCAATAAGAGTGAGAGGCCTTCGGAAAATTGACAAGCTCCGAAGGTTTTCCCTCGTAACTTTTAGGAAAATGGGGTTTTTTTGTAAATGAAATTTTATATAAATACGTTTCAAACGGTATAGCTCACGATTATAAAGAAATTTATGGGGAAAATCTTTGCGATGGGGTCAGGAAAGGACTTTGGAAAATCCGATGTTTTTCCCTTGTAAATTTGAGGAAAATGGACGTCTTTCTATTTCACATCCACGTAGGGAACGAATCTGAAAACAAAAATGCTTTGGAAGCAACGGGGAGGGGTTAGGACTTCGGAAAATTCACAAGATCCAAGTTTTTCCCTCGTAACTTTGACTAAAATAGAATCCTTTTGAAATAACAAATTCAGTTTTTCCTCAGGAACTTCTATGCTAAACATCCTTTTGTCAAGATTCATTCGTTAGTCCCCCTTTCGTTATAGCACATGCTGTCAACTATAAACACATGAAATATTATCACTAATAATGCTCTCTCGATGCACATACATATTTCTTCTCTGTATTTGTGTGGAATGTAGATAACAAAATCAATGTGGCAGTTTAAACTTGAGAAAAGCCTTGCATATTTATAATGTCCAAGTTATAGATGTATGTATGCATTTCTGTGCATGTGTGTGTATGCGGCTAGGGTTCCTTCTTACCTGCTTCATTTGTGTATGTAAATTTCTAAGAAGAAAACGAGATCGATGTCAAAAAAGCCGTATTACTGATGATATAGAATAAGCAACTTAGGAAAGATTACTAATAATTGAGTCATGAATTCTGGTCCTTGCTGTAAAACTATATTAACCCTTCGAAGTTACAATAATCTCATAGAATTAAGAACATAGCAACGTTGAGAAAATATGATTCCTCGTCTTGGATATATCAAACATTTACGATCCTTCGTTATAAGTACCGGAAGTGGCTTTGTTTGCATTTCTGAGGATAACAGAAACCCTTTTCTCCCACCCCTAACACTTTCTTGAAATGTATCCGGTACCTATACCGAAGTTACTCCCAAACATTGATTTTCTTTTGATTGGCCTGAGAAAAAAAATTTAGGGTGTAGAGCATGTCATTATGCCAGTCTTTATATGCCTCAAGGAACTCTGACCCCTAAAAACATTTAATAGATGACAATGTTAAATTTTGCAACATTGAATTAGTGTATCATTTAACTATTATCTTGATGTTTCTTTTCCTATTTCAGAATATCACCTTATGTTGACCCACAAGAAACTTCTTCATTCAGATGTGCCTTTCATATTTTGATGTCGTTTCATCAACTAAAGCAAGATGACATAATTTATCAGCAGCATTCATCAATACATCAAAATTTATATGAATACAATCTAAGAATACAATATTTTTCTTGTCTTCACTGTTTGGAATGTAGACGAAGTGATTGCCTTACAGGTTAATTAACGTTGGATAACTTTACAAACGAGTTGACAATTTTCACCTGCTCATTTAGATATTAAATAAGATCACAGAAGAAAGAAACACAGCTTCAAATTCTTTTCTGGAAATAGTTGCAGAACTGAAATCAAAGATGTTTATAGAGATGAAGGAAACATTATTATTGTGATATGTATAATAAATTATTCTCTCACAATGAATAAATTAACTGAAGCAAAAAACGATGATACAAGAATAAAACAATATTTCTGTGCTATTTGTGGTACATCCTTCAATTATAATAGTCAGTTGACTACTCACAGACGTATCCATACAGGAGAAAAACCATATCACTGTGATATATGTGATAAATCATTTTTTTTAAGTGGCAACTTAACGCAACACAAACGTACACATACAGGAGAAAAGCCATATCCATGTGATATTTGTGGTAAATCATTCTCTCAAACTGGTACCTTGACTAAACACAAACTTACACATACAGGAGAAAAGCCATATGATTGTGATATTTGTGGTAAATCATTCTCTCAAAGAACTACTTTGACTGAACATAAACGTACACATACAGGGGAAGAGCCGTATTGTTGTGATATCTGTGGTAAATCATTCTCTCAAAGAACTACTTTGACTGAACATAAACGTACACATACAGGGGAAGAGCCGTATCGTTGTGAAATCTGTGGTAAATCATTCTGTCGAAGGACTACTTTGTCTGAACATAAACGTACACATACAGGGGAATAGCCGTATCGTTGTGATATCTGTGGCAAATCATTTTCGTGTAGGAGTAACTTGATTCAGCACAAACGTATACATACAGGGAAAAGCCATACCGTTGTGATATCTGTTGTAGGTCATTCGCATGTAGCAATAACTTGACTAAACATGAGTATACACATGCTACAAAAAAAGTCATATCATTGTGATATGTGTGGAGGCACATGGCCTGGTGGTTAGAGTGGCGGACTGTGCGTTTATGAATGAAACACCTAAGTTCCACGCGGCTCCGGCATAAGGGAATGGCAAAACTTCCGCTGACTCTTTCGCCACAACTTTTTCTCTCTTTCCTCCTGCATCTTGCAGCTCACCTGCAATGGACCAGCGTCTCGTCCAGGTGGGGAACCTATATGCCAAGAAACCAGGAAACCGTCCCTTATGAGCCAGGCATGGCTCGAGAAGGAACAAACAAACAACAAAAATTGTAATATGTTGTAAATCATTCTCTTAGAGGACCTGACTAATCACAAATGTACGCATACAGGAGAGAAGGAGAAATTTAATATGTGCTCCACTGCAATAGCTAGAAACTCCAAACAGTGTAAAATGTTCCCTGAACCGTGTTTATCAGTATCAATGAAAGACTCCAAAACCTAGTTAACCATTTCAAGGTTTTAGTAAATTTATACACAAAAAGAGAGCGTTATATACTGTCCAGCATACATAAAATTCAACTTCATTTTGCTTATTTAAGCCATTATTTTTTTATGTAAAAACTTATTCTCACATTAAATGAGTCAACTTCCGGTACGAATACTCTTTATACTCTCTTTTACTTGTTTCAGTCATTTTGACTGCGGCCATGCTGGAGCACCGCCTTTAGTCGGACATCTCGACCCCGGGACTTATTCTTTGTAAGCCCAGTACTTATTCTATCGGTCTCTTTTGCGGAACCGCTAAGTAATGGGGACATAAACACACCAACATCGGTTGTCAAGCAATGCTAGGGGGACAAACACACACACGCATATATATATATATATATACATATATACGACGGGCTTCTTTCAGTTTCCATCTACCAAGTCCACTCACAAGGCATTGGTCGGCCCGAGGCTATAGTAGAAGGCACTTGCCCAAGGTGCCTCGCAGTGGAACTGAACCCGGAGTCATGTGGTTGGTAAGCAAGCTACTTACCACACAGCCACTCCTGCGCCTGGAATGTTTCCTTTTGTATGTCTTTTTTTCAACAAAAAAATAAATTACAAAACAAATTCTGAAAATGCTCTCCTCATGGGATTTATTCACCCATTAATGTGGTTTTTTTTTATCTTTGTGAAAAAGTGCTTAAATTACATGGGTTTTTACTGTATACGCATACAGGAGATATCTGTAGTAAATCATTCTCTCAAAGTAGTCACTCGAATAATCACAAACATATACAATAGAGAAGCTATATTACTATAATCACCTTCACCTTGACCGACCAGTCCGTTTGATACCGCTGGTCACAGCACGCTGTCCACTCCTCTCTGGATCGCGCCTTTCTCATCCACGTGATCCCAATCGTCCTCCTGAAATCGTAACTCCTCCATAGTGGAGGTCTTCCAGGTGGTCGTTTCCACTCACGCGGGTACCACTCGACATCTGCGCGAGTCCCACTGATTATCGGTGAGTCGGGCGACGTGTCCAGCCCATCTAAACTTGCTGCGTGTATACTCTGCGATGACATCCCTCACGCAGGACTTCTTTCTGATGATCTTGCTACTTATGTGCTCTCTCAACGAGATTCCAAGCATTGACCTTTCCATGGCTCTTTGAGCCGTTACCAGTCTTTGCTCTTCACTCTTTGTGGTAGCCCATGTTTCACTTCCATACAACATTGCAGGTAGAACTGTACCGTTGATGAGGTTGGCACGGGTGTTCCTGTCCAACCTTCCCTTGAGCAGATCCCTTATGCCATTAAACGAAGTTCATGCGGTCAGACAACATACCAACAGGTCGAATGGTGATCGACAGCGATGAAATAGAGGAGGTAAAGGAATATGTTTACCTGGGACAGGAAGTGAATATCATCATCATTTAACGTCCGTTTTCCATGGTAGCATGGGTTGGACGGTTCGACCAGAGATCTGGCAGTGTTTCTACAGCTGGATGCCGTTCCTAACACCAACCACTCCAAGAGTGTAGTGGGTGCTTTTTATGTGACACCTGCACAGGTGCCAGGGGAGTCTGGCAAACGGTCATGATCGGATGGTGCTTTTTACGTACCACCGGCACGGGGGCCAGATGAGGCTGGCAACGGCCACAATCAGATGGTGCTTTTTACGTGCCACTGGCATGGAGGCCATTCGGGGCGGCGCTGGCAATGGCCACGTTCGGATGGCATATTACTATAATATCTGTGGTAAATTTTCTTCTCAAATGAGTGCCTTAACTAAACACAAACGGACGCATAGAGGAGAGAAGCCATACTCTGAGTTAACTTGATTACTGAAAATGCCTGTGGTTGTATTTTGAGGAATTTGTTACAAAAGAATAGTGAGGCGCAGGAGTGGCTGTGTGGTAAGTAGCTCGCTTACAAACCACATGGTTCTGGGTTCATACCCACTGCATGGCACCTTGGGCAAGTGTCTTCTACTATAGCCTCAGGTCGACCAAAGCCTTGTGAGTGGATTTGGTAGACAGAAACTAAAAGAAGCCTGTCGTATATATGTATATATATGTGTATGTTTGTGTGTCTGTGTTTGTCCCCTCCCAACATCGCTTGACAACCAATGCTGGTGTGCTTGCGTCCCTGTAACTTAGCGGTTTGGCAAAATCCAATGCCAGGATTTATTAAAACATTACAACAATGAAGTCTGTTTTGTCAGCTGTCATTCAGGGTTTTTCCCATCATCAATTTGAATACCGTCAGTGTGAACGTCAAACCTGTCATAATCTGTAAAAATATTGACTCTGAGTTAACTTGATTGCTAAAAATGCCTGCGTTTGGATTTTGAGGAATTTGCTAGAAAAGAATAATGAATAAAAAATCAGAATAAAAGTTAGACCATTTTGTGTTTGTTTTGTTACTCAATATCTGGACACTGTCTCCTCTATACCTTAAATCTCTCGACTGGCACAATGGCACACCCGTTCAATACTAACTGCCCACCTCACTGATTTGGGATTTTTTTGTCACCTGGGGATTTGGTGACCCTTTTGGTGCTGATGTTACATGTCCTTACACACTGTTAAAGTACAGGTATGGAATCCCCAACTCTATGGGGGTGGTCTTGTTATTCAAATGCCTTGTTTCTATTTGCTCCTGAAATTTATGTGTAATCTTTTATTCTTTGACATGTTTCAATCATTTGATTGAGGCCATGCTGGAGCACCTTCTTCAAGGTTGTTAGTGGAAGAAATCGACCTCAAGACTTAGTCTTTGTAAGTCTAGTACTAATTTTATCGGTGACTTTTACTAATCCGTAGTTACTGTGAGATAATCACACCAGTACCAATGGTTAAGCCCATGGCAGGTGGACAAAAAAGACACAGACACATACCCAAATATATATATATATATAATGTAGGATAAAGTTTTTTTTCGAAAAGATTTTATCCTATACTATATATAAATTTAATAGTGTTCACTTCTGAACTCTCTCACTCTGTGAGTGCCTCAGTTCAAATCGCACGTGTCTTGAATGAGCTGGAGTATTTCTATTTTGGATTTATTTGGGGTACTTAATTGTGCTCATGACTTAGTGTTTGCTTCTTCCATGGGTATGAGTATCTCATTTACTTCTTTGCCACATGTATCGCATGTATTTTTGAACTAACCCTGAAATCGGTCCGATACGGTAATAATGGAATTTTTTAGAGATTTCTGTCGATCTTTTTTCGAGTAGCGTGCATACTGAGAAAAAAATTATATGATAAATGGACATTACGTCCAATTTTCGGCATAAGAAATTTTTTCGTTTGCCCTTATTTATAAGTTGTTTATATATATGTAGTAGCCTAAGGTTGAGTTGAGCTGGCAGAAACGTTAGCACGCCGGGGAAAAGTATTTCATCTGGTGTTACGTTCTGAGTTCAAATTCCACCGAGGTCGACTTTGCCTTACATCCTGTTGGGGTCGATAAATAAAGTACCAGTTACTCACTGGGGTTGGTGTAGTCGACTTAATCCCTGTCCCTGTTTGTCCTCTCTGTGTTTAGCTCCTTGTGGGTGATAAAGAAATAAGAAATCGACCCCAAGACAGGGACATAAACACACCAATACCAGTTGTTAAGCGATGGCTGAGGGAAAAACATAGATACACACATTTATACACATACCCAAATATATACATGCATACAAACACACATATATAGTAGCCTAAGTACCCAGCGTTGCTCGGAATGTAAAGGAATGTTAACCCTTTAGATACCTATTTCTTTACTACTCACAAACAAGGACAGACACACGGATTAAGTCGATTATATCGACCCCAGTGCGTAACTGGTACTTATTTAATTGACCCTGAAAGGATGAAAGGCAAAGTCAACCTCGGCGGAATTTGAACTCAGAACGTAACGGCTACGCATTTTACCCGGCGTGCTAACGTTTCTGCCAGCTCGCCGCCTTTTGATACCAACCCAGCTGGCAGGCACCCCCTCTGACTCTGTAGTACAAATAAATGTCTTGTTTTTATGAGTTTTGATTTAAAATTTTCCATCAAACTTTAGTCACAACTTATGTTCCAACACCAGGTTAATGATAACCACCAAGTTATTTTATGAAGCTGTTGGTTATATTTAAAATTAATTGAAAGAAACACATAGCATCTCAACAAGATTCATCATCGTTTAATGTCCGCTTTCCATGCTAGCATGGGTTGGAGGGTTCAACTGGGGTCTGGGAAGCCAGAAGGCTGCACCAGGCCAGTCAGATCTGGCAGTGTTTCTACAGCTGAATGCCCTTCCTAATGCCAACCACTCCATGAGTGTAGTTCACAAAAATCTATTATCTTCCATTATCATTAGTAGTATTATTATCATGATTACAGCCTTAAAGGAAATCTTGCTCAACTTACCCGATCCAGATATACACGAGTCAGTGATGAGTAATTAATCAACGTAATTAAGAATTTAATTGGCGCGAAGGTCAAGTGCTGCTGGAGTTGTTTCCCCTTAAAAAATTATATTACAGCACTTATCCTATAGATGGCGCTACTCACTGGGGTCAATTTTGATTCTTTCACCTGCAAAATTTTCAATGAGAAAAAAAAAATCTCGGTTTTTTGTGGGAAATCAAATACCCTGACCCTTAATATGCTGCAAACTCCTCATTTATGTTCAGAAAAAAGGGTTGGGTGAGAAACCACACCCCATCCTGGAATCACTTGAAATTTTTTCTTTTTATTGAATAAATTCTGGTGACCTCATATTATTCCACAAAACCCCTTTCTTTGTGGTTTGGAAGACGGGATGGGGTGTGGTGGAAGTCTCAGACATTTTCATAGAAAAAATAACTTTTTGATGTAAATAATTTTTGGTGTCAATATGGTCCGATTTGAATTTTTTCTTCTACGGAAGGAAGAGCAATCCTTCTTCTATCATACTCTCAACATTGGTCAACTTGCACCGCAGGGTCTCGGAGGAGATAGTGTTAGTTGAAGGCTACCAAACCTGCCACACACAGACAGCTTCAGCTTTATATATAGAGAGAGATTAAATACACAACTGAAAAAGTTACTACTAGTTACATGCTATTATGACGCTTGAACAGGTATATTTATAAAATGCACCATGTATCTTAAAAAAACAAACCAAATCTGACTGGAACATGGAGCAGCACTCTGGCTTGCCAATTCATGTCACACTTTCCCATCCATGCCTGCATAGAAAATAGACATTAAAGGATGATGAAGATGATGATGATGTTGATGATGAAAACACAACAAAGACAAAATCAATGTCACTTAAAACTTTTATTCCTTATTCCCATTCCTTTATTCTCTCATAACAAATTCCCCCAAAATCCAGAATAATCATCTTCAGAAATCAAAGTCATCTCTGTGTTGATATACTCAGATATATAAATGATATTGAAGTTGGTAATGTCAAGCTTGAACAAAAAAAAACCCATGTCTTTTAGCAGACAAAATATTCATAATTGTTCTCATGTTATAAATTTTGATATTGATACTGTTACACTTGTGTATGAATACTCACATGTGAACATAAGAGGCTTTTTTGAGGGAATGACTCACCACAGATATCACACTGATATGGCTTTTCTCCTGTATGAATATGTCTGTGATGAATCAAGTTAATATTATAAGAGAGTTATTTACCACAGATATCACACTGATATGGCTTTTCTCCTGTATGAATACGTCTGTGATGAATCAAGTTAATATTATAAGAGAGTTATTTACCACAGATATCACACTGATATGGCTTTTCTCCTGTATGAATACGTCTGTGATGAATCAAGTTAATATTATAAGAGAGTTATTTACCACAGATATCACACTGATATGGCTTTTCTCCTGTATGAATATGTCTGTGATGAATCAAGTTAATATTATAAGAGAGTTATTTACCACAGATATCACACTGATATGGCTTTTCTCCTGTATGAATACGTCTGTGATGAATCAAGTTAATATTATAAGAGAGTTATTTACCACAGATATCACACTGATATGGCTTTTCTCCTGTATGAATATGTCTGTGATGAATCAAGTTAATATTATAAGAGAGTTATTTACCACAGATATCACACTGATATGGCTTTTCTCCTGTATGAATATGTCTGTGATGAATCAAGTTAATATTATAAAAGAGTTATTTACCACAGATATCACACTGATATGGCTTTTCTCCTGTATGAATACGTCTGTGATGAATCAAGTTAATATTATAAGAGAGTTATTTACCACAGATATCACACTGATATGGCTTTTCTCCTGTATGAATATGTCTGTGATGAATCAAGTTAATATTATAAAAGAGTTATTTACCACAGATATCACACTGATATGGCTTTTCTCCTGTATGAATACGTCTGTGATGAATCAAGTTAATATTAAAGGAGAGTTATTTACCACAGATATCACACTGATATGGCTTTTCTCCTGTATGAATATGTCTGTGATGAATCAAGTTAATATTATAAAAGAGTTATTTACCACAGATATCACACTGATATGGCTTTTCTCCTGTATGAATATGTCTGTGATGAATCAAGTTAATATTATAAAAGAGTTATTTACCACAGATATCACACTGATATGGCTTTTCTCCTGTATGAATACGTCTGTGATGAATCAAGTTAATATTATAAGAGAGTTATTTACCACAGATATCACACTGATATGGCTTTTCTCCTGTATGAATACGTCTGTGATGAATCAAGTTAATATTATAAGAGAGTTATTTACCACAGATATCACACTGATATGGCTTTTCTCCTGTATGAATACGTCTGTGATGAATCAAGTTAATATTATAAGAGAGTAATTTACCACAGATATCACACTGATATGGCTTTTCTCCTGTATGAATACGTCTGTGATGAATCAAGTTAATATTATAAGAGAGTTATTTACCACAGATATCACACTGATATGGCTTTTCTCCTGTATGAATACGTCTGTGATGAATCAAGTTAATATTATAAGAGAGTTATTTACCACAGATATCACACTGATATGGCTTTTCTCCTGTATGAATACGTCTGTGATGAATCAAGTTAATATTATAAGAGAGTTATTTACCACAGATATCACACTGATATGGCTTTTCTCCTGTATGAATATGTCTGTGATGAATCAAGTTAATATTATAAGAGAGTTATTTACCACAGACATCACACTGATATGGCTTTTCTCCTGTATGAATATGTCTGTGATGAATCAAGTTAATATTATAAAAGAGTTATTTACCACAGATATCACACTGATATGGCTTTTCTCCTGTATGAATACGTCTGTGATGAATCAAGTTAATATTATAAGAGAGTTATTTACCACAGATATCACACTGATATGGCTTTTCTCCTGTATGAATATGTCTGTGATGAATCAAGTTAATATTATAAGAGAGTTATTTACCACAGATATCACACTGATATGGCTTTTCTCCTGTATGAATACGTCTGTGATGAATCAAGTTAATATTATAAGAGAATGATTTACCACAGATATCACACTGATATGGCTTTTCTCCTGCATGAATATGTCTGTGATGAATCAAGTTAATATTATAAGAGAATGATTTACCACAGATATCACACTGATATGGCTTTTCTCCTGTATGAATATGTCTGTGATGAATCAAGTTAATATTATAAGAGAATGATTTACCACAGATATCACACTGATATGGCTTTTCTCCTGTATGAATATGTCTGTGATGAATCAAGTTAATATTATAAAAGAGTTATTTACCACAGATATCACACTGATATGGCTTTTCTCCTGTATGAATATGTCTGTGATGAATCAAGTTAATATTATAAAAGAGTTATTTACCACAGATATCACACTGATATGGCTTTTCTCCTGTATGAATACGTCTGTGATGAATCAAGTTAATATTATAAGAGAGTTATTTACCACAGATATCACACTGATATGGCTTTTCTCCTGTATGAATACGTCTGTGATGAATCAAGTTAATATTATAAGAGAGTTATTTACCACAGATATCACACTGATATGGCTTTTCTCCTGTATGAATACGTCTGTGATGAATCAAGTTAATATTATAAGAGAGTTATTTACCACAGATATCACACTGATATGGCTTTTCTCCTGTATGAATACGTCTGTGATGAATCAAGTTAATATTATAAGAGAGTTATTTACCACAGATATCACACTGATATGGCTTTTCTCCTGTATGAATATGTCTGTGATGAATCAAGTTAATATTATAAAAGAGTTATTTACCACAGATATCACACTGATATGGCTTTTCTCCTGTATGAATACGTCTGTGATGAATCAAGTTAATATTATAAGAGAGTTATTTACCACAGATATCACACTGATATGGCTTTTCTCCTGTATGAATATGTCTGTGATGAATCAAGTTAATATTATAAGAGAGTTATTTACCACAGATATCACACTGATATGGCTTTTCTCCTGTATGAATATGTCTGTGATGAATCAAGTTAATATTATAAGAGAGTTATTTACCACAGATATCACACTGATATGGCTTTTCTCCTGTATGAATACGTCTGTGATGAATCAAGTTAATATTATAAGAGAGTTATTTACCACAGATATCACACTGATATGGCTTTTCTCCTGTATGAATATGTCTGTGATGAATCAAGTTAATATTATAAGAGAGTTATTTACCACAGACATCACACTGATATGGCTTTTCTCCTGTATGAATATGTCTGTGATGAATCAAGTTAATATTATAAAAGAGTTATTTACCACAGATATCACACTGATATGGCTTTTCTCCTGTATGAATACGTCTGTGATGAATCAAGTTAATATTATAAGAGAGTTATTTACCACAGATATCACACTGATATGGCTTTTCTCCTGTATGAATACGTCTGTGATGAATCAAGTTAATATTATAAGAGAATGATTTACCACAGATATCACACTGATATGGCTTTTCTCCTGCATGAATATGTCTGTGATGAATCAAGTTAATATTATAAGAGAATGATTTACCACAGATATCACACTGATATGGCTTTTCTCCTGTATGAATATGTCTGTGATGAATCAAGTTAATATTGTAAGAGAATGATTTACCACAGATATCACACTGATATGGCTTTTCTCCTGCATGAATATGTCTGTGATGAATCAAGTTAATATTATAAGAGAATGATTTACCACAGATATCACACTGATATGGCTTTTCTCCTGCATGAATATGTCTGTGATGAATCAAGTTAATATTATAAGAGAATGACTCACCACAGATATCACACTGATATGGCTTTTCTCCTGCATGAATATGTCTGTGATGAATCAAGTTAATATTATAAGAGAATGATTTACCACAGATATCACACTGATATGGCTTTTCTCCTGTATGAATACGTCTGTGATGAATCAAGTTAATATTATAAGAGAATGATTTACCACAGATATCACACTGATATGGCTTTTCTCCTGTATGAATATCCAGTATGTGACTAGTTAAAGAGCTATTGTCAGAAAATGATTTACCACAGATATCACACTGATATGGTTTCTCACCTGTATGAGAACGTTTGTGTTCAGTTCTTTGAGAGATTTACCACAGATATCACAATGATATGCTTTTCCCCAGTATGAGAATGCATTTAATATGACCACAGATGATATTTTTCAGAATGAAGTTATATTAAAGAGACATTTACACAGGTGTCTCAATGATATGGCTTTTCTACTGTATGTGTACGCTTGTGCAGAGTCAAGGTAATACTTTGAGTGAATGATTTACCACAGATATCACATTGATATGGCTTTTCTCCTGCATGAATATGTCTGTGATGAATCAAGTTAATATTATAAGAGAGTTATTTACCACAGATATCACACTGATATGGCTTTTCTCCTGTATGAATATGTCTGTGATGAATCAAGTTAATATTATAAAAGAGTTATTTACCACAGATATTACACTGATATGGCTTTTCTCCTGTATGAATATGTCTGTGATGAATCAAGTTAATATTATAAGAGAGTTATTTACCACAGATATCACACTGATATGGCTTTTCTCCTGTATGAATACGTCTGTGATAAATCAACTTAATATTATAAGAGAGTTATTTACCACATATATCACACTGATATGGCTTTTCTCCTGTATGAATACGTCTGTGATGAATCAAGTTAATATTATAAGAGAGTTATTTACCACAGATATCACACTGATATGGCTTTTCTCCTGTATGAATACGTCTGTGATGAATCAAGTTAATATTATAAGAGAGTTATTTACCACAGATATCACACTGATATGGCTTTTCTCCTGTATGAATACGTCTGTGATGAATCAAGTTAATATTATAAGAGAGTTATTTACCACAGATATCACACTGATATGGCTTTTCTCCTGTATGAATACGTCTGTGATGAATCAAGTTAATATTATAAGAGAGTTATTTACCACAGATATCACACTGATATGGCTTTTCTCCTGTATGAATATGTCTGTGATGAATCAAGTTAATATTATAAAAGAGTTATTTACCACAGATATCACACTGATATGGCTTTTCTCCTGTATGAATACGTCTGTGATGAATCAAGTTAATATTATAAGAGAGTTATTTACCACAGATATCACACTGATATGGCTTTTCTCCTGTATGAATATGTCTGTGATGAATCAAGTTAATATTATAAGAGAGTTATTTACCACAGATATCACACTGATATGGCTTTTCTCCTGTATGAATATGTCTGTGATGAATCAAGTTAATATTATAAGAGAGTTATTTACCACAGATATCACACTGATATGGCTTTTCTCCTGTATGAATATGTCTGTGATGAATCAAGTTAATATTATAAGAGAGTTATTTACCACAGATATCACACTGATATGGCTTTTCTCCTGTATGAATATGTCTGTGATGAATCAAGTTAATATTATAAGAGAGTTATTTACCACAGATATCACACTGATATGGCTTTTCTCCTGTATGAATATGTCTGTGATGAATCAAGTTAATATTATAAGAGAGTTATTTACCACAGATATCACACTGATATGGCTTTTCTCCTGTATGAATATGTCTGTGATGAATCAAGTTAATATTATAAGAGAATGATTTACCACAGATATCACACTGATATGGCTTTTCTCCTGTATGAATATGTCTGTGATGAATCAAGTTAATATTATAAGAGAATGATTTACCACAGATATCACACTGATATGGCTTTTCTCCTGTATGAATATGTCTGTGATGAATCAAGTTAATATTATAAGAGAATGATTTACCACAGATATCACACTGATATGGCTTTTTCTCCTGTATGAATATGTCTGTGATGAATCAAGTTAATATTATAAGAGAATGATTTACCACAGATATCACACTGATATGGCTTTTCTCCTGTATGAATATGTCTGTGATGAATCAAGTTAATATTATAAGAGAATGATTTACCACAGATATCACACTGATATGGCTTTTCTCCTGCATGAATATGTCTGTGATGAATCAAGTTAATATTATAAGAGAATGATTTACCACAGATATCACACTGATATGGCTTTTCTCCTGTATGAATATGTCTGTGATGAATCAAGTTAATATTATAAGAGAATGACTTTACCACAGATATCACACTGATATGGCTTTTCTCCTGCATGAATATGTCTGTGATGAATCAAGTTAATATTATAAGAGAATGATTTACCACAGATATCACACTGATATGGCTTTTCTCCTGTATGAATATGTCTGTGATGAATCAAGTTAATATTATAAGAGAATGATTTACCACAGATATCACACTGATATGGCTTTTCTCCTGCCTGAATATGTATGTGATGAAAGAGTAATATGTATAAGAGATGATTTACCACAGATATCACACTGATATGGTTTTCTCCCTGTATGAAACGTTGTGTTCAGTCAAGTTACTATTTGAGAGAATGATTTACCACAGATATCACACTGATATGGCTTTTCCCTGTATGAATACGTATGTGACTAGTTAAAGAGCTATTTCAGAAAAGGATTTAACACAGGTGTCTCAATGATATGGCTTTTCTACTGTATGTGTACGCTTGTGCAGAGTCAAGTTAATACTTTGAGTGAATGATTTACCACAGATATCACATGATATGGCTTTTCTCCCATGTATGTCTGTGATGAATCAAGTTAAATATTATAGAGAGTTATTTACCACAGATATCACACTGATATGGCTTTTCTCCTGTATGAATATGTCTGTGATGAATCAAGTTAATATTTGAGTTATTTACCACAGATATCACATGATATGGCTTTTCTCCTGTATGAATATGTCTGTGATGAATCAAGTTAATATTATAAGAGAGTTATTTACCACAGATATCACACTGATATGGCTTTTCTCCTGTATGAATACGTCTGTGATAATCAAGTTAATATTATAAAGAGTTATTTACCACAGATATCACACTGATATGGCTTTTCTCCTGTATGAATATGTCTGTGATGAATCAAGTTAATATTATAAAGAGTTATTTACCACAGATATTACACTGATATGGCTTTTCTCCTGTATGAATATGTCTGTGATGAATCAAGTTAATATTATAAGAGAGTATTTACCACAGATATCACACTGATATGGCTTTTCTCCTGTATGAATATGTCTGTGATGAATCAAGTTAATATTATAAGAGAGTTATTTACCACAGATATCACACTGATATGGCTTTTCTCCTGTATGAATATGTCTGTGATGAATCAAGTTAATATCATAAGAGAGTTATTTACCACAGATATCACACTGATATGGCTTTTCTCCTGTATGAATATGTCTGTGATGAATCAAGTTAATATTATAAGAGAATTATTTACCACAGATATCACACTGATATGGCTTTTCTCCTGTATGAATATGTCTGTGATGAATCAAGTTAATATTATAAGAGAGTTATTTACCACAGATATCACACTGACATGGCTTTTCTCCTGTATGAATATGTCTGTGATGAATCAAGTTAATATTATAAGAGAGTTATTTACCACAGATATCACACTGATATGGCTTTTCTCCTGTATGAATATGTCTGTGATGAATCAAGTTAATATTATAAGAGAGTTATTTACCACAGATATCACACTGATATGGCTTTTCTCCTGTATGAATATGTCTGTGATGAATCAAGTTAATATTATAAGAGAGTTATTTACCACAGATATCACACTGATATGGCTTTTCTCCTGTATGAATATGTCTGTGATGAATCAAGTTAATATTATAAGAGAGTTATTTACCACAGATATCACACTGATATGGCTTTTCTCCTGTATGAATATGTCTGTGATGAATCAAGTTAATATTATAAGAGAGTTATTTACCACAGATATCCACTGATATGGCTTTTCTCCTGTATGAATATGTCTGTGATGAATCAAGTTAATATTATAAAGAGTTATTTACCACAGATATCACACTGATATGGCTTTTCTCCTGTATGAATATGTCTGTGATGAATCAAGTTAATATTATAAGAGAGTTATTTACCACAGATATCACACTGATATGGCTTTTCTCCTGTATGAATATGTCTGTGATGAATCAAGTTAATATTATAAGAGAGTTATTTACCACAGATATCACACTGATATGGCTTTTCTCCTGTATGAATATGTCTGTGATGAATCAAGTTAATATTATAAGAGAGTTATTTACCACAGATATCACACTGATATGGCTTTTCTCCTGTATGAATATGTCTGTGATGAATCAAGTTAATATTATAAGAGAGTTATTTACCACAGATATCACACTGATATGGCTTTTCTCCTGTATGAATATGTCTGTGATGAATCAAGTTAATATTATAAGAGAGTTATTTACCACAGATATCACTCTGATATGGCTTTTCTCCTGTATGAATATGTCTGTGATGAATCAAGTTAATATCATAAGAGAGTTATTTACCACAGATATCACACTGATATGGCTTTTCTCCTGCATGAATATGTCTGTGATGAATCAAGTTAATATTATAAGAGAGTTATTTACCACAGATATCACACTGATATGGCTTTTCTCCTGTATGAATATGTCTGTGATGAATCAAGTTAATATTATAAGAGAGTTATTTACCACAGATATCACACTGATATGGCTTTTCTCCTGTATGAATATGTCTGTGATGAATCAAGTTAATATTATAAGAGAGTTATTTACCACAGATATCACACTGATATGGCTTTTCTCCTGTATGAATATGTCTGTGATGAATCAAGTTAATATTATAAGAGAGTTATTTACCACAGATATCACACTGATATGGCTTTTCTCCTGTATGAATATGTCTGTGATGAATCAAGTTAATATTATAAGAGAGTTATTTACCACAGATATCACACTGATATGGCTTTTCTCCTGTATGAATATGTCTGTGATGAATCAAGTTAATATTATAAGAGAGTTATTTACCACAGATATCACACTGATATGGCTTTTCTCCTGTATGAATATGTCTGTGATGAATCAAGTTAATATTATAAGAGAGTTATTTACCACAGATATCACACTGATATGGCTTTTCTCCTGTATGAATATGTCTGTGATGAATCAAGTTAATATTATAAGAGAGTTATTTACCACAGATATCACACTGATATGGCTTTTCTCCTGTATGAATATGTCTGTGATGAATCAAGTTAATATTATAAGAGAGTTATTTACCACAGATTATTTACCACAGATATCACACTGATATGGCTTTTCTCCTGCATGAATATCCAGTATGTGACTAGTTAAAGAGCTATTGTCAGAAAATGATTTACCACAGATATTACAATGATATGGTTTTTCCCCAGTATGAATACGTTTATGTTGAATTAAGTGGCTATTTCGAGAGAACGATTTACCACAGAAATTGCACTGAAATCGCTTCTCTCCTGTATGTGTAGGTCTGTGACTAGTCAAGTGATCATTTTGAGAAAATGATTTACCACAGACATCACAGTGATGGGGTTTCTCTCCTGTATGAATGCATTTGTGTTTAGTTAAGTCTCTTTCTTCAGTGAATGATTTACAACAAATATCACAATGATATGGCTTCTCTCCTGTATGAACACGTTTGTGACGAGTTAAAATGCTATTTTGAGAGAATGATTTATCACAGACGTCAAAGTGATGTGGTTTCTCTTCTGTTTGAATACATTTGTGACTATTGAAAGCACTATTTTCAGAAAATAATTTCTCTCCTGTATCAGAATTTTTCATTTTAATTAAATCATTCATTATCTCTCTATATATAAACGGCAAAATGTCTGTGTCTCCTTTATACAAATCCACAATTTTTCAGTTAGAGGGCTCGCACTTTCTATGGTCATTCAAAACCGTCCAAGGGTGGTCGTGCACATCTTTACATTTCCCCAGTCACCCCGCAAAGCCATTAAATCAATAGAAGTAAATTTTTTGTGAATTTTCTATCCCAAACCCAATCAAAATGCCCGAAACTTGATACGCCAATTGAATGCCAGCTAGCTGTATGTGATTGGTTGGAGATTTGGACAGTACTCACGTGTATGTGTGCACGTACACAGCTGTATATGCATGCACTAGCATTATGACCCAGTGTTGCCAGATCATATTGCTAGACAAAGAATAATTTGTTATACATATGACAATGACTGTGCTTGTTTTATTTCTACGAATGTTTGTGTTCAGTTGTGTCACAATCTTCAGACAAAAATTTAGTGTCGTGTTTCTTTCATCTGTCATCTTAAGATCCAAAACTGCAAATGTAAACTGATGGTCGAGAAATGGATTAGCCTGGTTACAGAGAAGAAGTGATGAGCAAATTTGATATCTATGCATTTTCTGATTTTCATTCAAATCCTGTGATATCCATTTGTCAAGCTTTTTGACTTTTCAATTGCATGCAAATGGCTGCAGTAGTTTTCTACCTTGTTGTTCTTTTGCCATTCCTTGAGTTGTTTTACATGGATCTCTCTCAATGACTGTCTTTAATTGATAACAGATGGACATCCACTATGCTCATGATCTTTATGGCTCAGGTCTCCACTGTGAAATTATTTAAACCATTTTCAATCTGACCACTCACTGCTCATTTCCTCACCAAATTTCATAATGATGACCACCTAAGCCTGCATAAAAATGGACATTAAAGTATGATGATGATAATGTTGATGATGAAAACACAACAAAACAAAATCAATGTCACTTAAAACTTTTATTTATTATTCCCATTCCTTTATTTTCATATAACAAATTCCTCAAAAATCCAGTACAATCATCTTCAGAAACCAAAGTCATCTCTGTGTTGATATATTTAGATATATAAATGATATTGAAGTTGGGGTTCATTAATATCAAATTGCTAATGATGAAATTAAAGTTGATGAGGTCAAACTTGAATAGGAATGAATCTAGTCTTTTAGCAGACAAAATATTTGTAATTGTTGTCCTGTTGTAATAAATTTTGATACAGATAGTTAAACTTGTGTATGAATACTTGCATGTGTACTTAAGTGGCCTTTTTGAGAGAAACATTTACCACAGACATCACAATGATATGGTTTCTCTCCTGTATGAATACGCTTGTGACTAGTCAAAGTGGTATTATGAGAAAATGATTTACCACAGATATTACACTCATATGGTTTTTCACAAGTATGAACACGTTCGTGTCTAATCAAATGATCATTGCGAAAGAATGACTTGCCACAGATATTACAATGATATGGCTTCTCTCCTGTATGTGTACGTTTGTGTTTGCTGAAGTCCCCACTTTGAGTGAAAGATTTACCACAGATGTCACAATGATATGGTTTCTCTCCTGTATGAACACGCTTGTGACTAGTTAAAATGCTATTTTCAGAAAATGATTTACCACAGATATCACACTGATATGGTTTTTCCCCAGTATGAGTACGTTTGTGAGTGGTTAAAATGCTATTTTCAGAAAATGATTTACCACAGATATCACAGTGATATGGTTTTTCCCCAGTATGAATACGTTTATGGATAGTCAATTTACTATTTCCAGAAAACGATTTACCACAGATGTCACAACGATATGGCTCCTCTCCTGTATGAACACGTTTGTGATTAATCAAAGCATTATTTTGAGAAAATGATTCACCACAGGTATCACATTGATATGGTTTTTCCCCAGTATGAATACGATTGTGACTAATCAAGTGACTATTACGGGAGAATGATTTACCACAGATTTCGCAATGATATGGCTTCTCTCCTGTATGTGTACGTACATGACTAGTCAAGTGACCACTTTGAGAGAATGATTTACCACAGACATCACAGTGATATGGTTTCTCACCTGTGTGAATGTCTTTGTGTTTAGTTAAGACTCTTTTTTCACTGAATGACTTACCACAGATATCACAGTGATGTGGCTTCTCTCTTGTATCAGGGGTTTTTGGTTTAGCAAAATTATCCATTATGAGAGAATAATTTGTCATGCATATCACAACAATAATAAATTTTTCATTTCTATGAATATATTTAATGCTACAATTCTTTCATCTGTGATCTTGCTTAATATCCAAAACAGGAGATGTAAACTTAATTAACCAGTAAGTTAATTAACCTGTAAATTGATCATCTCCTCAACATTCCAGACAGTGAAGTCAAGTAAATGTTGCCGTTAATTGCATTGTCCAGAAAAATTATTTTCCCATCGTTCATTGAAGATTTTATTCGTATAAAGAGGTTGATGCGTTGATGAATGTGCTTTATGAATATATGGTCTTCCTTTAATTGATGAAAGTCAATCAAAATATCAAAGGTACATCTGAATGAAGAAACGTCAACATGATGTGATATTCTGAAACAGAAAAAAAGAAGCAGTGAGATAAAGAGAATCGTTAAACGACATAGTAATTCAACATTGCAAATCTTACAACATCAACACTGTCATCCATTTAATATCTACGTTTGCATGGGTCAGAATCCATTGAGGCTTTGAAAGTTTTACATTCTGTATATAGATGAATCGCTTCAACATTTCTTTAATTATTTATCTGTTTTCTTTCTCTTCTAAGTAAATAAATCATTTCTTAAAACAATGTATATAATTTTTTTACACAAATTAAATATTTTTCGAACAGTTGCCGGAATTTTAACAAAAAAACAATCAAAGGCGATTTATTAGTAAAAAATTCAATATTGGTAATTGTTAATACACAAAGTAAATATTTTTTGAAACTAAGTAAATAAATTATTTTTATAAATAAACTAAGTTTAGGGTTAAAAAGTCGTTGTAGGGTCGACTACTTACGACTAGCTAGTAGTACCGATCTGTTGTTTATGGAAACCAATGATAATAATAATAGTAATAATGAAATTATTGTATACAGTGCTCAGGTGCACCACAACTTGTCAGAATGTGCGTATAAAGCATATGCAGTAATGTAAAAATGTCTGGAAAGCGAACAATGTATGAGTCAGATACATGCCCGTGTGTGTATGGAGGGGAGAAAATCAGGTGTAGTGTTGATCGAATGTTACATGTCAATTAATTTTAGAAGAGTGGTCCCGGTGCGCGTACTCGGCTAGCTAGTCGTGACTAGTCGATCATACAACTACCAAGCAAAGTAAATAAAATACAAAATAAATAATAAATAATGTTTTAAACAAATACTCTGCGGCCGTTTCCCAGCACACGACATGGCATCGTCGCAGATACTGTAGGAATTAAGACGTCTTCAAATTATTTTTATAAACAAATTAAGGTTAGGGTTAAAAAGCCGTTTTAGGATCGACTACTTACGACTGTTCGCTAGTAGTACCGTAAACCATTGTCAATTTACCGTATTCACATATAAACAACGAATCAGAGTTCAGTAATTAAGCACCTTAATTAATAATTTACTTGGATCTTGGTTTAAGTGTTGTAGAAGTTATTTCCCTTTATACGATTGTATTTCTTTAATTCTCTTATAGATGGCTCTACTGAGCGATTGGTTTCGTTTAAGGGTTATTCTTTGTCCCTTTCTGTCAACAGCTTCCCCTTCAAGTTCTTTCAAATTCTCACCAGATTATTTTAAGGAAGTGTACTCACATATTCTACTCTGCGGCCGTTTCCCAGCACACGACATGGCATCATCGCAAATACTGTAGGAATAAAGACGTCTTCAACCCCTGCCTTCCTGACGTCATGCCATCGTACTTCCGGTCCCTTCCTGACGTCATTTCCTCTCCCTTCTAATTATTCTCCTTCCTTGACAATTGACCCGGGTCGGAAGAACAATGCGCCTTTATTCCGTTTCGTAGTCGTCCATTCTGTTAAGGGCGAGGATCTTTTCGGTTTCAAAGGCAGTTTTTTCTAGCGGTGTCATATAAAATTGTCACCCATAATTATGACCCTAGTATGGATCTATTGCATTTCAATCTGTTTTAGGGTTAGAAATAGGGATGGGGTGAAGGGTATCTTTTTTTTCTTCAGAAATGTAAATAAACCCAATCTGTTTCTTAAACGAGGGACATATTAATACGGCACAGAATGTTTTTTTTTTTTTACCTCAATAGATGTCATTGATTGATTGAAATCAAATTCTCACCAATTGGAATCTTTTCACAAATGCTTTCTACATGAGACCATCACCAAGGTATTCCATGTGCCAACAGTTCCTGCTTCTTAATGTGGTACCTTCACCAGGATATTTTCGGTGACAGTATCATTAGTGCTTTTCCGTTTGTATGGCACCACCACCAGTGATTTTAATGTGGCACCCACAGCAGGGTTCTTATTCCTTATTTCTTTATTGCCCACAAGGGGCTAAACATAGAGAAGACAAACAAGGACAGACAAAGGGATTAAGTCGATTACATCGACAACAGTGTGTATCTGGTACTTAATTTATCGACCCTGCAAGGATAAAAGGCAAAGTCGACCTCGGCGGAATTTGAACTCAGAACGTAATTGCAGACGAGATACCGCTAAGCATTTCACCCAGGTGCTAACGTTTCTGCTAGGATTCTTTACATGGCACCAGCAAGAGTGCTTTTTATGTGGTACCAGCATCAACAGGATCACCCAGTACCTTGCATGACAAAATCCCCCCACAACAGAGAGGGAAAGAGGTAGTATTGTAGGTGGCGAACTCGCAGAAACATTAGCACGCCGGGCGAAATGCGGAGCCGTATTTCGTCTGCCGTTACGTTCTGAGTTCAAATTCCGCCGAGGTCGACTTTATCTTTCATCCTTCCGGGTTCGATTAAATAAGTACCAGTTACGCACTGGGATCGATATAATTGACTTAATCCGTTTGTATGTCATTGTTTGTCCTCTCCGTGTTTAGCCCCTTGTGGGCAATAAAGAAATAAGTATTGAAGGGGTATAACTTTGGGCCAGTTGAGATATTTAGGGTATAGAAGGGACAGTGTCTAGATTTAGAGAAACAAAACACAAGATGGTCAGTCTAACTTTTGATTCATTTTTCTTTTGCAACAAATTCATCAAAATCCAAACACAGGCATTTTCAGTAATCAAGATCTCAGAGTCAATATTTTTATAGATAAAGATGATGGGATCTTTTCAGTTTGAACGGCAGATTTTTCTAGCGGTGTCATATGAAATTGTCACCCATCATTATGACCCTAGTATCGATCTATTGCATTTCAATCTCCTTTAGGGTTAGGGGTGGGGGGAAGGGTATCTTTTTTTTCTTCACAAATGTAAATAAACCCAATCTCTTTCTTAAACGAGGGACATATTCATACGGCACAGAATGTTTTCACCTTAGTAGACGTCATTGATTGGTTGAAATTGCAGAAATTGAAGGAAAAAAACAACAAATATCTTACAAACTATAAAATTTTCTCAATAAAACCAAGAGAAAAAGATGTTTCATAAACACATTCTACCAGTATTACGAAGTTTAAAAGTGTTTAGTTACGTAGAAATTATTTTTAAAAATCTGCCGGTCAAACCGAAAATATCCTAGAATATACAAGTACACTTTGTTAAAATAATCTGGTGAGAATTAAAAAAAACTTGAAGATGGAGTTATTCACAGAAAGGGACAAAGTTAAAAAGACACCGGAACGAATCCAACAAATCAGTAGCGCTCTCTATTGGAGAATTAAGGAAATACAATCATATCAAGGGGAAACAACTTCTACACCACTTCAACCACGACGCCAAAATAGCTAATTAGGGAAGTTAATTAGGGAGGTTAATTACCGATCACTGAGTCACTGTTTATTTGTGAATACGGTAAGTTGACAAATATTTACTTTAAGGCTGTAATAGTGTTGATAATACTACTAATAATAAGGTAAATGATAGAATTCTGTGAACCTCTCGATGTTACAGTAATTATTTTTCCAAGCGGGAACCTGACAATAATTAGGAAAATATATTTCTTTGACTTAATTAATAACTTTGAAGCTGAAATGTTGATTTGTTGTTTATAAAATACTATGACCGACTGTTACATGTGATATAAAGTAAATTAGTTGGTATAAATGAATGTAATGTGGCATAATTAATTAGTAAAATGAGAAGAAACCGATTGAAGATCATATTCGTTCATAGGAAGTTGTTTTACACCTATTACACACATTTTTTTTTTGATTTTCTGATATTTGTTACGCCCTATATTAACCCATTAATTAACGTTGTCCCGTTGTTAATGAGGCATTGATAAAACGGTAAGTTGAGAAAGATTTGCTTTAAGGTTATATTAATAATCGTAATGGTGGTTTCAAATTTTGGTCCAGGGCGAGCGGGAGTCGATGACACGGGCCCCAGAATTTCCTGAACGGGATGAACGGCAAAGTCAGCCTCGGCTGTATTTGAACCCAAGACTTCTAGCAACGGAAAAAAGATTCAATGATTTGTGCGATATTTGGTTGATATTTGTAGCTGTGAAAGAAAAATGTTTTTGATTTGTACGCGATTTGACTGCTATTTCTAACTATGGAAGAGAGATGATGAATTGTGTGGGATTTGGCTGCTATTTCTAGCTATGGAAGAGATATATATTTGACTTGTGTGGGTTTGGTGTCTGTTTCTATCTGTGGAAGCTACCTTCTACATTTTACATCGTTGCCAAATTCGGAAAAGGAAGAATTACATGTTTCATTTTGTACTGAAAAGACAAAGTGGAGAAAAGAATTGCAATGGTGATCTGTGTTCTAAAGGGGTGAGGAACAACGTTCCAAAATCATTGATAGCTGTGTACCCCCACCCCGAATTTATTGTCTCATAACTTGCAGAAAATAGATACATTTTACTAAAACTTTCAACAAATAATCTCTTGGATCTTGTAGGTTGGGTGTACCTAAAGATTTGTTGGAGAAAATTCTTCCAAGGAGATTGGCAGAGGAGTTTTGGTTAATTCACACGACCCGACATCTGCCCCTTTATAATTTTGAGGAGAGTACCTTTGAAACCGTTTAGATTATGATTATTGGGTTAGTGCATAATTATTTAACAAAAACATCTTTAAATGGCGGTCTGACTGTCTGCCAAGTAAATGGGAAGCAGTAATTGAAAGAAACACAGAGCATCTCAAAATAAATACAGTAACGAAAGGGTTAATACAGTCTATGGGGATTGGACATTAAGCATAAGCCAGTGTGAGCAGTGGTTGCAGAAATTCCAAGCCAGAAACTACAGGCTAGAAGACGAGCCTTGTCCTGGAAGATCTGTAGAGCTCAATGAGGACAATGTACAAATTCTGGTGGAACAAAATCCCATCCTAACTGTTGAAGAACTGTCAGAGATGCTTGGATTTGGTCATTCAACCATTCATCGACATCTGAGAGAACAATACTGGAGGAGTATTTTTCATCACGGACAAGTGAATTTTGGAAGAGTGCTCTGCACGTTTGCTGCATAGATGGAAGAGCATTGTAGAAAATGAAGGAGAGTATATTTTAGATTAAAAAAGAAATTTGTTTATTTTAATTATGAAAAATAAAAGAGGCATTATTTATGAGACATAGGCAGAAACAGATCTGCGCGCACAGCACACGGATTCACACTCATACACAGACATAAACTTATACACACACAGATGTATATATAGATGTTTGTGTGTGTATGTAAACTGTATGGATATGTACGCTTTACACAAGATTTTCTGATGTAAATTTTAATAAATTAAAATATTCAGTTGTTGAATGTTTATATTTATAGTTTATCTCCATAGAAACGAATCTGTATATTTTACATAGCCTCTAAACCTTACGCTGTTGTTTCTCTATAATTTCAGAACATCAACTGACATTGACGTAACAGAAGAAACATCCTCAATATTTACCATTTTTTGAAGACTAAAGCAAAATATTATGCAGAACAGATGTATAACATTGTTTGTAGAAATCTGTTGTAGAATTCCTGTGAAACATTTGCTCTGAAATAATACTATTAGCCAGGACTCGGAACAACACTGACTGGAGTATCAAGAAGAGGGGCTTCTGTGCTGGTGAAACTTGGATAAATTTATGTAATTGCTGCTAGAAAAAGGTAACAGTGGACAGAAATACAGGAACAGGAGTATTTGTAAGGAATTAAGTATAACAATAAAAGAGGAAAAATATTTTAACTGGGATTTGAGAGGAAAATAATGGAAAAGAGTGAGAAACTTCAAGAATTGGTTACCTCTGAACAAATTATAAAAGAAAAGAAAAATTTGTCTTATGAATGTGACATCTGTAAAAAGGTGTTCTCTATCAAAGGTAACCTAATTTCCCACAAATGTATTCATGCAGGAAAGAAACCATTGCACTGTGATATCTGTGGTAAATCATTCTCTCAAAGTAGTAACTTGACTGTTCACAATCGTATTCATACGAGAGAGAAACCGTATAGTTGTGATATTTGTGGTAAATCATTCTCTCGAAGTTATGCTTTGAAGGGACATGAACGTATTCATACAGGAGAGAAACCATTTTACTGTGAGATCTGTGGTAAATCATTTTCTGATAGTTTCAATTTATCTGTACACAAACGTACTCATACGGGAGAGAAGCCATATCGTTGTGATATCTGTGGTAAATCATTTTCTCACAGTAGTCATTTAACAAGACACAAACGTATTCATACAGAAGAGAAGCCATATTGGTGTGATATCTGTGGTATATTATTCTCTCAAAATAGTACCTTAACTGCACACAAACGTATTCACACAGGAGTGAAGCCATATCGTTGTGATATCTGTGGTATATTATTCTCTCAAAATAGTACCTTAACTGTACACAAACGTATTCACACAGGAGAGAAACCCTATCGTTGTGACATTTGTGGTAATACATTCTCT
Source organism: Octopus sinensis (assembly GCF_006345805.1). NCBI lineage: Eukaryota > Metazoa > Mollusca > Cephalopoda > Octopoda > Octopodidae > Octopus > Octopus sinensis. The sequence continues at coordinate 11,275,699 of NC_043023.1, forward strand.
GTAAGTAGTTCACTAACACAACACAAACGTATTCATACAGGGGAGAAGCCATATCGATGTGATATTTGTGGTAAATCATTCTCTCAGAATATTGCCTTAAAAATACACATACGTATTCATACAGGGGAGAAGCCATATCGTTGTGATATCTGTGGTAAATCATTTTCTGGAAGTAATAACTTAACAAAACACAAACATACTCATACAGGGGTGAAAGGAAAAGGGTAGTCCCTATAGTTTCCTGTTTGCTATATTTGTTTAATATTCCTGCGTTTTATGCAATGGAAATTATGATTAAAATATTTCCCAAAATTTCAGTTGTTTGTTTTGTTTTTGCAATATTCACCTCCCACTCCATCCTTGACCACTCATGCAGTTTCCTTTCCATGGTGTAAGGACCTCTTATACCAAATCTTCTCCTCCTGACACCCCCACACATTATTCTTTCTTGAATATTGCATCTTGTAATTACAATATATTTATTGTTTATTGTATTTTAGATGCTTCACTCATTAAATATGCCAGCCAGGTGAAGGGTGACAAAATGGTTGATCAGGGAAGTTTCCAGAGCTATAAAAGCAGGAGAAACCAGAAAGGGAGAATATGAGGCATATGTATAGTTTAGTGCCCCACACCAGATGGATTCCTTGTTAGTTCTGAATAATCGTTTCTTCAAATTAAACTTTTCAGAGATAAGTTTTCGAAGGTCCAGATTAAGATTATTTTCATAAGCTTGAGAACGAACATTTTGGAAGAGATTCTTATTATGAACCCCACCCTGTTTTTGTCAACCCTGACTTCATAACTTGGGGAACCCTACCAAGCACTTGATCAACTAAAAATCTGGTGGCACACCAGCCAGACTGGCTACATTCTCACTAGAAAGCAGAACAGGCAGATACTTGTGAATGCCCAGTTCTTCCCAGGTAAAGAATGGAATTAACAACATAGGTTGGCAGTGAGTGATTTGAGACTTAGAGCTTGAAGGTCTGAGAGATTTCAACCAGTCTAAAAATGGAAGGCCTAGAAATTTAGGGATTCTTAAGCCTTTTGTTACCATATTTCTGTTGAGATACTCTGTGTTTCTTTCAATTAATTTTAAATATAACAACTATTAAAAATAATGTAGTCATCATTAAGGTAGAGTTAGGAACAAATTGTGATTAAGATTTGGTGGAAGATTTTAATTCAGATCTTTTGAAAACAAAACATTTGTTCTATGGGTCCAGAGGCAATTTCAGCCAAGCTGGTACCAAATGGGTTAAGAATTGTTTCTCTATTATATATTTTAACCCTTTGTTAGCATATTTCTTTTGAGATGCTCTGTGTTTCTTTCAATTAATTTTAAATATAACAAAGAACTTAGTTATCATTAAGCTGGTGTTAGGAACATAAATTGTGACTAAGGTTTGGTGGAAGATTTTAATTCAGATCTTTTGAAAACAAGACATTTGTATTACAGAGCCTGAGGCAGTGTCAGGCAGGTTGGTCATGAAAGGGTTAAAAGCAGTTGGAGAAGAACTAATGAAAGACTTTGAGAAAAACGGGGAGGTGAATGACAATTGGAATATCCATTGAAGTAGTTTGTGTAGAGCTGCAGAACAAATATGCAGCTGGTGCAAACTATTATATTTGTTTTTGTGTATGAATAAATCTAAAGTCATTGACTGGTGATTTTCTGTTATACGTAGAAGGAATTTCGACAGGAAACCAATCGATTATTAGAGAGCAATAGCGTTTGGAGCGAGCAAAGCGTTGGCGACAGGTGGTGCGATCAATCAAAAAGCCGTCATCTTGGCGGCGATATCGCCTGCGAGTGTGTCCGGTAGCGTACGTAACACATGGACGCATCGTGTTTATGCACGTGGCTAAGGCGGCTATTGCTCTCTAATAATCGCTTGCTTTTTATTTACTTAATGCATTCTTCACTTCGGCATACTGGACAGAGATCGCATCGCATTCATGCACGCATTAGCTGTCTATCACCGCCTTAACCGCATGCATAAACGCGATGTATCCATGTGTTACACACGCTACCGGACACACACTCGTGGGCTATATCGCCGCCAAGATGACGGCTTTTCGATCGATCGCACCGGTCGCCAACTGTTTGCTCGCTCTGAACGCTATTGCTCTCTACTACAAATCGCTTGCCTGCATCCAACTTTATTACTAATATAATCATCATCGTCGTCGTCATCATTATCATCATCATCGATTAACGTCCGTTTTCCATGATGGCATGGGTTGGACAGTTTGACTGAAATCTTGGAGAGCCAGCTGCTGCAACAGGCTCCAATCTAGTCTAGCATAATTTCTACAGCTAAATGCCCTTCCTAACGCCAACTATTCTGACAGTGTAATGGGTGTTCTTTATGTTCCATCGGCACAGGAGCCAGATAGCGGGTCACCGGCCCCCAGCTGCGGTATTGGTTTTACTTGACTCGAGCATACTACAAGCTTACGCATGTCCTCGGCATTCATGGCCCATGTTTCACTACTGTATAGCATGGCAGTTCACACATATGCATCATACAGTCCACCTTTCCCCCTGAGTGAGGGGCATTTAGCTGCCAGCAGAGGTAGGAGCTCCCTGAATTTGCCCAGGCTATTATTACTCTAGTTGCTACACTCGCAGAGCAATCACTCCCACTACATACTTGGTCGCCTAGGTAGTAGAAAGTATTTACTACTAGTTTCTTCCCCAGGCATATAATGGAAGCTGTTTTCTGAACACCTTCAGTGTTTATTGCCCCACTGCATCTGCCACACACAAGAAATAATTTTCTCAGTTAACCTTCCTTTGATATTGCTGCACCTTTTATGTGTCCATAGCTTACACCGGGTGCATCGTATGGAGTTTCTACCAATGCCTTTTCTACAGAGGAGTTTGTGATTTGACAGCCTGCACACTAACTAAAACTTTGGTTTTGGCTAGGTTAACCCTAAGGCCATTCAATTCTAGACTTTGCTTCCACGCCCTAACCTTTGGCTCCAGTTCCGGCAGTGACTCTGCTATTAGTGCAAGGTCATCAGCATAGAGGAGCAGCCTGTCTTGAATTCCTCTGTTATTGCCTGGAGGACTATAATGAATAAGTGGGGGCTGAGGACTGATCTTAGGTTGACCCTTACCCCTACCCGATATTCTTCACTGTACTCGTTGTCAACCCTCACCTTACTGTACATGGCTTGTACAGCTCTCTATAAACATTCATCCATCCCTAGTCTCCTCATTGATAGGGGATCGGGGGACCCTGTCAATGAAAGCCAGGTACAGAGTTTTATCTTGGACTATCTATTTTTCCTGCATCTGTCTTATCAGAAATATAGCATCAGTGGTGCTTTCCCCTGGCACGAACTGAAACTGCATCTCATCTAGACTGCCTCTCTCCCTAATGACCTTCATTACCTGATCCAACAACTTGATACCTCTGTAATTATTTGTATCTAATGCGTCACCTTTACCTTTGTTAGCAGTTGACTATGGTGCTGCTACACCAGTCATTGGGTATGACTCCTTCATGTATCACATCGTTGACTAGGCTATAGCTGACACTGCCAGATATTTTGAGCATCTCTGTGGTGATTCCTGATGGTCCGGGGGCTTTCCCTGTCTTCATACCCTTAATTGCTTTACCTACCAAGGCACTGTCAATTTAGATAGATAGCTAGTCCCTCTGTTGGGCCGGCATTCAGCAGACTCTCTTTCTCACATTCATTCACTTTATTTAGCAAACTTTCATAATGGCGTCTCCAAACCTGTCTCTTTGCAGTTTCGTTTAAAGCAAGTGAACCGTCACCCATGCGGTTCTCTCTCACACACTGTCTGGCAACAGGAAAATACTTCGAGTCTTTGGTCATCATGGCGCAGAACATTGGCAAATTTTTCCTTATCTGCTTCCCCTCTGGCCAAATAAACCTATCTCCTAGCTTCCCTTTTGGCAGTCTGATACAATTCCCTGCTATCGCTGGTCTTCCAGTCCTTCAAAGCCTGTTTCTTTCCCTTACTAGCCCTGTCAACAACATTGTTCCACCACCACATTACTTTGGGTTGAGAGGAGACTTTGCACCATCCACAGATCTGGTCGCTAGCCCTCAAAAGGTTGTCCTGTAGAAACCTCCAGTTGTCTTCCACAGCTTTGAGTAATATGTCTCTCAATCTCTTTTTGTAGGATCCTTAAGCTTCCAGACCCTTCTCCTCCATTCTGGTCGTCTTCTGGGCATCCATTTAGCCCTGATCCTGAAGTCGCTAACTACTAATCTATGTTGTGGGGTACATTCTTCACCTGGGAAGGTTTGGGCATTTACAAGTAGTTTTCTTTCCTGTTTCCTAGTGAGGATGTAGTCAATTTGACTAGTGTGTCTACCAGATTGGTAGGTGACTAAATGGCCCTGAATATGCTAATCGATTACCATTTAGTAATTATGATACTTCTACAATTGAAGATAATTTTAATAAATAATGAATTTATGTATTGTGGCATTTGATACTTGTCAATTGTCTACATTGTTCACATAAATGCCAGTACCAGGCAGAGGTGGTTTCCAGCAGTAAGAGAAGCTTAAGAATAAATAAATGGAAATTTATCGGCAGAACAAAGTTAGTAACCTAAAACTTAATTAACCTCTTACACTCTCAGTGTTGTGATGAGAGTCAAGGTACCCTCTTGTGAGGAATGGACTGAACCGAGAGAGTGTTATTTCATAGTGAAGTTCGAGAGTGTGGGTTGGTTTGTTCATTTGGAATATTTGTTGGTTCTTGAGAGATAGTTATGTTGTTATTGCTGCTGCATTATCTTATTTTATCACACTGGTACCACATATTATAGGTCATTATCCCTCTACTGAGCGACTGGTTTCATTTAAGGGTTTTTCTTTGTCCCTTTCTGTCAACAGCTTCCCCTTCAAATTCTTTCAAATTCTCACCAGATTATTTTAAGGAAGCGTACTCACATATTCTACTCTGCGGCCGTTTCCCAGCACACGACATGGCATCATCGCAGATACTGTAGGAATAAAGACGTCTTCAACCTCTGCCTTCCTGACGTCATGCCATCGTACTTCCGGTCCCTTCCTGACGTCATTTCCTCTCCCTTCTAATTATTCTCCTTCCTTGACAATTGACCCGGGTCGGAAGAACACTACGCCTTTATTCCGTTTCGTAGTCGTCCATTCTGTTGAGGGCGAGGATCTTTTCGGTTTCAAAGGCAGTTTTTTTCTAGCGGTGTCATATAAAATTGTCACCCATAATTATGACTCTAGTATGGATCTATTGCATTTCAATCTGTTTTAAGGTTAGAGATAGGGGTGGGGTGAAGGGTATCTTTTTTTTCTTCAGAAATGTAAATAAACCCAATCTGTTTCTTAAACGAGGGACATATTCATACGGCACAGAATGTTTTTTTTTTACCTCAATAGACGTCATTGATTGGTTGAAATCAAATTCTCACCAATGGGAATCTTTTCACAAATGCTTTCTACATGATACCATCACCATGTGCCACCAGTTCCTACTTCTTAATGTGGTACCTTCACCAGGACTTTTTATGTGACACCATCATTAGTGCTTTTCTGTTTGTATGGCACCACCACCAGTGATTTTAATGTGACACCCACAGCAGGGTTCTTATTCCTTATTTCTTTATTGCCCACAAGGGGCTAAACACAGAGGGGACAAACAATGACAGACAAGCAGATTCAGTCGATTACATCAACCCCAGCGCGTAACTGGTACTTAATTTATTGACCATGAAAGGATGAAGGGCAAAGTCGACCTTGGCGGAATTTGAACTCTTATGTTTTTTTTACCTCAATAGACGTCATTGATTGTTTGAAATTGCAGAAATTGAAGGAAAAAAACAACATATATCTTACAAACTATAGAATTTTCTCAATAAAGCCAAGAAAAAAAATGTTTTATAAACACATTCTACCAGTATACGAAGTCTAAAAGTGTTTAGTTGGTGAATATGGAGGGTGGGGTAACACATCTCAGCTGAGCTGCAGCAATTTTTGTCTGGTTCCGAAAGCATCAAGTGCTGAAAATGAACTTTCTTATCTTCCATTTTAGAGGGTTACAGAATAAACACAGGTTATAGGAACATAAACCTTCTTCCATGAAAAGATAGCTTAAACTGTGCTCTAAATGGAAGTGTAGTCAAATCCTATTTGATGGACTCAAGCATGTTCTAAAATAAGTCGAAAGGTAAGCTACTATAAATCGGCACGAACATTCTGGACCACCCCATAGTATTGTATGGGCGTGCCATTGTGCCAGTTGAGAGATTTAAAGTATAGAGGAGACAATGAACAAATAAAGAGTAACGTGTGGTAAGTAGCTTGCTTACCAACCACGTGGTTCCGGATTCATTCCCACTGCGTGGCACCTTGGGTAAGTGTCTTCTACTATAGCCTTGGGCTGACCAATGCCTTGTGAGTGGACTTTGTAGAGGAAACTGAAAGAAGCCTGTCGTATATATGTATATATGTGTGTGTGTTTGTGTTTGTCCCCCCCCCCAGCATTGCTTGACAACCGATGCTGGTGTGTTTATGTCCCCGTCACTTAGCGGTTCAGCAAAAGAGACCGATAGAATAGATAGTACTAGGCTTACAAAGAATAAGTCCTGGGGTCAATTTGCTCGACTAAAAGGTGATGCTCCAGTATGGCCACAGTCAAATGGACTGAAACAAGTAAAAGAGTAAAGAGTAAAACAAACACAAAATGGTTACAGTATAAATTTTTTACTAATTTTTCTTTAACGAATTCCTCAAAATCCAACCACAGGCATTTTCAGTAATTAAGTTATCTCAGAGTCAACAGTTTTTACTGATGATCAAAAATTTGAGGTTTACATTGACATTAATGAAGTTGATGTAGGGAAAAAACCCGTCTTATATATTTCTTTACTACCCACAAGGGGCTAAACACAGAGAGAACAAACGGATTAAGTCGATTACATCGACCCCAGTGCGTAACTGGTACTTAATTTATCGACCCCGAAAGGATGAAAAGGAAAGTCGACCTCGGTGGAATTTGAACCCAGAACGTAGCAGCAGACGAAATACGGCTACGCATTTCGCCCGGCGTGCTAACGTTTCTGCCAGCTCGCCGCCTTTCAAACCCCATCTTATAGCAGACAAAAAAGTCTTAATTATTGTCATGTAAAAAATTTTGACATTCATACAGTTACACTTGTGTGTGAATTTTAACGTGTGTGTGTGTGTGCATGTGCACTTCTGGAGAAAACGATTTTCCACAGATGTCACACTCAGATGGCTTTTATCCGGGAGGAATACATTTATGTACATTTAAGTTAGGTCAATGGGAGAATGATTTACCACAGATATGACCACGAGAGTTTGTCTCCTTGTATAAACGTGTTCCTATAGCTATGGTAAGACCTCACCTGGAATTTGCATCACCAGTTTGGAACCCCTATCTTGCCCAGGATATTAATCGTCTGGAAGCCGTTCAGCGACATGCAACCAAAAGAATACCCTCCATCAGGCATTTGCCATATTCTGAACGCCTTACTTCCCTGGGCATGGACACATTGAAACTCCGTCTGGCAGCCACCCATAAAATTATCAACCATCTTACAAAGAATATCTCTGAGCACCTTTTTAAACTCCACCTGTCTAACACCCGTGGACATGTTTACAAAGTCAGAAAACAGCACAGCTCCCATGACTTTCGGAAACATTTTTTCACGCTAAGAGTTGCTGAAGCATGGAACAAACTGCCGGCATCAGTTGTTAGTCGTCGGAGCACTGCATCCTTCAAAACTTCCATGCTTCCTGAGATTCGCCAACACTACACCTGATTTTCTCCCCTCCATACACAAGCAAGCATGTATCTGACTCATACACTGTTCACTTCCCAGACATTTGTACATTACTGCATATGCTTTATACGCACTTTTTGACAAGTTGTGGTGCACTGAGCACTGGATACAATAATTTCATTATTATTATTATTAAAAGATCTATTTTCAGAAAGTGAATCACTACAGATTGTAATGTTATGGCTTCTCTCGTATGTGTGTCTGTTTGTGTCTAGTCAAGGCACTCATTTGAGAGAATGATTTAACACAGATGTCACAGTGATATGGCCGCTCTCCTGTATGAACGCGCTTGTGATTAGCCAAGTGACTATTACAAGAGAAAGATTTACCACAGATATCACAGTGATATGGCCGCTCTCCTGTATGAACACATTTGTGTGTACTTAGCTCGCAGTTTTGAGAGAATAATTTACCACAGATATCACAGTGATATAGCTTCTCACCTGTATGACTATGCTTGTGAATATTCAATTGACTAGTTTGAGAGAATGTTTTACCACAAATATTGCAATGATATGGCTTCCCACCTGTATGTGTACATTTGTGTTTAGTCAAGTGATTATTTTGAGAGAAAGATATACCACAGATATCACAACAATATGGCTTTTCTCCCGTATGAATACGTCTGTGAATAGTCAAGTGACTGGTGGAAGAAAATTTTTTACCACAGATATCACAGTGATATGGCTTCTCTCTTGTATGAATACATAGGTGTTTAGTTAAGTGACTACTATGAGAGAATGAATTGCCACAGACATCACAATGATACAGTTTTTGCCCTGTATGAATGAATTTGTGAGTAGTCAAATTACCATTCTGAGCAAATGATTGACCACAGATATCACACTGATATGGTCTCTCTCCTGTATGTGTATGTTTGTGTATAGTTAAGTTAGATCTAACAGAGAATGACATTCCACAGATATCACAGTGATATGGCTTCTCACCTCTGTGAATTAATTTGTGAGCAGTCAAATTACTAGTTCGAGAGAATGATTTACCACAGATATCACAACGGTATGGCTTCTCTCCTGTATGAATACATATGTGTTTCGTCAAGTTACTCCTTTGAGAGAATGATTTACCACAAATATTACAGTGATATGGCTTCTCACCTGTATGTGTATATTTGTGTTTATTCAAATCACTCCTTTGAGGGAATGATTTACCACAAATATTACAGTGATATGGCTTCTCACCTGCATGAATACGTTTGTGTTGTGTGTACGAACTGCCATCAGAGAATGATTTACCACAGATATCACAATGGTATGGCTTTTCTCCTGCATGTATGCGTTTGTGTCTGGTCAAGTGACCACTTTGGAAGAATGATTTACCACAGATATCACAATGATATGGCTTCTCACCAGTATGAATACGTACATGTGTTTTCAAGTAATCAGCTGCAGAAAACGATTTACCACAGGTATCGCAATGATACGGCTCCTCTCCTGTATGAGTACGTTTGTGACGAGTCAAGTCCCCACTTTGAGAGAATGATTTACCACAGATATCACAATGATATGGCTTTTCTCCGGTATGAATACGTTTGTGACGAGTCAATTGACTTCTTGTAGAGAATGATCTGCCACAGATATCACAATGGTATGGCTTCTCTCCTGTATGACCACGTTTGTGTTCAGTCAAGTGACAACTTTGAGAGAATGATTTACCACAAATATCACAATGATATGGCTTCTCTCCTGTGTGACGATTTTTTCGTTTAGTTAAGTCATTCATTATAAGAGAATAATTGGATCTTTTCGGTTTGAACGGCAGTCTTTTCTAGCGGTATCATATGAAATTATCACCCATAATTATGACCCTAGTATCAATCTATTGCATTTCAATTTGTCTTAGGTTTAGGGGAAGGGTATCTTTTTCTCTTCACAAATGTAAATAAACCCAATCTGTTTCTTAAACGAGGGACATATTCATACGGCACAGGATGTTTTCACCCCAATAGATGTCAGTGATTGGTTGAAATTGCAGAAATTGAAGAAAATATTTTACAAACTATAGAATTGAAGTTTAAAATTTTCATAGAGTTTTTCCCTCTCAAATTCCCTTTCAGTCTCAATTTTGGATTTTTTCGGGGTCAATGGCAGTTTTGTCTAGCGGTGTCATATGAAATTGTCACCCATAATTATGACCCTAGTATCGATCTATTGCATTTCAATTTGTCTTAGAGTTAGAATTAAGGTTAGGGGTGGGGGGAAGGGTATCCAGTTTAGTTTTAAAGAAACCCACATCCACACCATGCAGGTCTCTCAAGCATTTAGGAAGGATATTGAAGAGCTGTGGTCCCCTGAAACCCAAGCTGTTGCAGTATCTGGTCCTGTATTTTGATTATGAAAAGAATAATTTATTTTTCCTTTTTGTAAAGCAATCACCTTCTCCACATTCCAGACAGCGAAGACAAGAAAATGCTGCTCTTAATTCCATTGTCTAGAAGAAATATTTTTCCGTCATATCATAGATTTTGTTTCATGAATGTTTCTTTTAAATATATATAAAGAGGTTGCTGTATTGACAAATGCTTCTTATAAATATATCGTCTTCCTTTGGTCAATACATGTTGATAACAACATCGAGAACACATCGGATGTAAGAACTTCCTTTTCTGCCAACAAGGTGGGATATTCTGAAATAATACAAGAAACCTTAAAATATTGAGGAAACTGAACAAAATAGTAATTCAACACAGCATCTGTTACAACAACAACAACATTCTCATCATTTCAATGCTTGCATGGTTCACAGTTCATTAAGGCAGACAGGATATCTTTACATGGAAGATTAGGAACAAAACACACTGCTTGTATGACAGTGGTACTCGTTTACGACTATCACACAATGTATAGGCAAAAGATAGTACCACATATATAATTATATTTAGAGATAAATTTCCTCTTTTTATATATTTGGGGATGGTCATATTTCTTGGTTTTCACTTTAACTTTATTGTTTTTCGTTTTTGGATTTGGTTTGCAAGATTCTTTATATGAGTTCGTGTGTTGAAGCATATTTTGTTGTGTCTGGGGAGAGTCATTTTCTTTTTGTGCCTTATAATTTAACACACACACCAGTAAAATTTCCACTTGACTCAAGATTATTAAAAAGGTTGCAAAATGCAACGAAAATTTTAGAAAAAAAAAAAGAGAAATAAGTGGAAATTTTACCGGAGAGTGTGTTAAATTATAAGGCACAAAAAGAAAATGACTCTCCCCAGACACAACTTAAAGGAAATATTTGTCAACTTACAGTTTAATCTGGCCTCAGAAACAAACAGGACAATATTAATGAATGTGGTATTCTTCAATCGGTTTCATCGCATTTTATTTATTAATTACGCAGTTTTACTCGCATTTTACCAATTAATTTCCTTTATATCACATGTAACAGTCAATCATAGGTTTTCATAAACAACAGATCAACATTTCAGTTTGGAAGTTATTATTTAAGACGAGCAAATATATTTTCCTAATGTTATGTATTCGCTTCAAAATAATTACTTAACATTAAAAGGTTCACATAATTCTATTACTTACATTATTATTAGAAGTAGTAATATCGGATCTTTTCGGTTTGACCGGCAGATTTTTCTAGTGGTGTCATATGAAATTGTCACCCATAATTATGACCCTAGAATCGATCTATTGCGTTTCAATCTGCTTTAGGGTTAGGATTAGGGGTAAAATTATTTTTAAAAACTGCCGTTCAAACCGAAAGGATCCGTAAATCTGTATCGACTTACCGTTTCATAAATGCCTCGTATACAACATGACAAAAGAAATTAACGTCGTATTCGTCAATCGGTTTATTTTACTAATTAATTACGCCGCTTTACTCTAATTATACAAATTAATTTTTTATATATCACATGTAACAGTCAATCATGGGTTTTCCTAAACAACAGATCAACATTTCAGTTTGGAAGTTATTAATTAAGACGAGCAAATTATATTTTCCTAATTGTTGTCAGGTTCCCGCTTCGAAAAATAATTACTCTAACATCGAGAGGTTCACAGAATTCTATTATTCACATTAGTATCATTATTATTAGTATTAGTAGTAGTATTATCACTATTACAGCCTTAAAGTAAATCTTTATCAACTTACCGTATTCACAAATAAGCAACGAGTCAGTGAAGCAGTAATTAAACACCTTAATTAATAATTTACTTGGACCGTAGTTGAAGTGTAGGAGAAGTTATTTCCCTTTATTTGATTGTATTTCTTTAACTATCCAATAGATGGCTCTACTGACTGGTTGGATTCTGTTCCATTCTATCAACTGTTTGTTCAAATTCTCACCAAATTACTTTAGCAAAGTGTACTCATATATTGGGTCTTTTCGGTTTGACCGGCAGTTTTTAAAAATAATTTCCACGTAACTAAACACTTTTAAACTTTGTATACTGGTAGAATGTGTTTATAAAACATCTTTTTCTCTTGGCTTTATTGAGAAAATTCTATGGTTTGTAAGATATTTTCTTCAATTTTGGCAATTTCAACCAATCAATGACGTGTATTGAGGTGAAAACATCTGCCGTAAAATTTTCTCGCGGTGAAATATGAAAATGTCCCTCATTTAAGAAACAGATTGGGTTTATTTACATTTCTGAAGAAAAAAAGATACCCTTCCCCCCACCCCTAACCCTAACCCTAAAACAGATTGAAATGCAATAGATCGATACTAGGGTCATAATTATGGGTGGACACTAAAGAGGGAACGGTTTTGTTATCCAGCTCTGTTTACAAGTGTCCCCGCAGTTTATGGCCACAGGGTGTCTTTTTCCTCATAAAATTCAGGGACATTTTCATATGACGCCACCAGAAAATGTTACGGCAGAAAACGTTTTTACCTCAATAGACGTCATTGATGGGTTGAAATTGCCAAAATGCAAGAAATTAAAGACCAAATATCTTACAAACCATAGAATTTTCTCAATAAAGCCAAGAGAAAAAGATGTTTTATAAACACATTCTACCAGTATACGAGGTTTAAAAGTGTTTAGTTATGAGGAAATTATTTTAAAAAACTGCCGTTCAAACCAAAAAGACCCAAATATCTTACAAACCATAGAATTTTCTCAATAAAGCCAAGAGAAAAAGATGTTTTATAAACACATTCTACCAGTATACGAAGTTTAAAAGTGTTTAGTTACGTAGAAATTATTTTTAAAAACTGCCGTTCAAACCGAAAAGACCCAATTCTTTTATAACAAAGTAAATAAAACACAAAGTAAGGATCGACAACTCACGACTAGCTATCGTGGATGCGCGACTACATGAGTGCGCGCACCGGGACCACTCTTCCTAAATAGTACCTCACTGTCCTTCAACACTTGACACTAATCTGAAGAAAACTGCTTCTCTATTCCGTTTCATAATCCTCGTTCTGTCGGGGCGTTGTTCCCTTTCAGATCTCCTGGTCACGGGGCTGTCCTTCCCCACCCCAACATCGTTGAAACAGCTAATAATCATCATCATCGTTTAGCGTCCGCTTTCCATGCTGGCATGGGTTGGACGGTGCAACTGGGGTCTGGGAAGCCAGGAGGCTGCACCAGGCTCCAGTCTGATCTGGCAGTGTTTCTACAGCTGGATGCCCTTCCTAACGCCAACCACTCCATGAGTGTAGTGGGTGCTTTTTACGTGCCAGGTGAGGCTGGCAAACGGCCATGATCAGATGGTGCTTTTTACGTGCCACCGGCACGGAAGCCAGTCGGGGCGGCACTGGCAACGGCCACGTTCGGATGGTTCTCTTTTGTGCCACCTTTGAATATCAAACACGTGATGCTGCATTCCATCCACTGATACCTTATTCACAGTACTGATCTCGGTCGTATTTCTTTTTCCCCACTGTAGAACTTTCTTAAGCTTTACATAAAAATTACCTGGAGTAAAAGCGTGTTCGTGTGTTATTTATTTCTTTTCAATCAACTACACACTGTATTTGAAAACGTTCGATAATGGCCATTCCAACCACGACGTCCACTATCTCATCAACTACCATCGCCTGTAGCTTATAACCTGACCCCTGTATCTCCACTTTCACTTTGCTGATTCCCCTATATTTGACCTCTCTGCCATCCATCGCACTGAGATTGATGTTTTTTCTCCAGCTCTTTCCACCATTCTCGTCATTATCAGGGTGGTCATGCAACATGTACCCACAAGGGCTCATGCTCCCCTCAATCCCACAAGAAGCCACTCTACAAACAACAATCAGTGGTGTGCCTTCAAAGGGTCGTGGCGTGGGGGACCAGTAGCTCAGTAAATTCTCTCCCCTCGTTTCCCTGCTTGCAATGTTTCTCTTTGTACCCAGGTTGGTGACGTCGTTAACACACCTTTATTTTGGTACCATGTACTCCCTAACCATATGCGGACTTCGATATCTAAAAAAATGGTTGCTTAGCCATTCATCTCACCATAATCCTGTTGTCGATGTTTGCTGCTTGCCTCTTTGTTCCATAATGAAGTGTCCGGTATACAATAGATCTAGGATAATGGATTGTCGGCTCTATGGAACCACACCTCTTGATCCATGGATGAGGCATCCCTGGTAGATACTGAGTGCATATGATAACATCTGGAACTTTTCAACTTCATCGTTGGTCACATTGTGCTTTGGTGGCCACCCTTCGCATACATAGCGCATCACTGTAGTTATCACTGGATCTTTCCCAGACTCTCGACAGAGGATGTTGCTATCCACAGGTTTGATTTGAAGACTGAGGACCTTGATGGTGCACACCATGCCCATGTCTTCATCACTTTCCTCCCTGTCAGAGACGTTGTCCCAAGTTGGCAAGCAACTAAAGGCATCTGCATTGCCATGATCCGTTGTTTGAGGGCTAGCCTTCGTTGATTCTATGGCACCATCTTGATCTGGTTATAGGCATCAGCAAGGTCAATCTTCGTGTAACTGTATCCACTTCCAAGCTTCTGCATCAGTTCCTCTGGAAGTGGCATTGGATGTGATGCTCCTCTAGTTGATTGTTGATACTGAGTAGGTACCACAGATCCGCATCTTGGGTTTTGGTGTGCCTGGACTATGTGTCTTGGGAATTGTTATCACTGGCATTCCATATTCGTTGAACTGGACTTGCTTTCAGACTCTTTTGGAGATAACTTCTTAACCTTTGACCGAGTCATCATGAAGAGACAGTGTTTAGACATAGAGTAATAAAACAAACACAAAATGGTTACAATCTAACATTTTATTCATTACTAGCACTATGACCTGGCAACACCGGATCATAGTGCTAGTGCATGCATATACAGCTGCATGCATGCGCACAAACATGTGAGTACTGTCCAAATCTCCGACCAATCACATACAGCTAGCTGGCATTCAATTGGCATATCAAGTTTTGGGCATTTTGATTGGGTTTTGGAAAGAAAATTCACAGAAAAGTCACTTCCATTGATTTTTTAATGGCTTTGCCGGGTGACTGGGGAAATGTAAAGAAGTGCACGACCACCCTGGGACGGTTTTGAATGACCATAGAAAGTGCGAGCCCTTTAACTGAAAAATTGTGAATTTGTATAAAGGACACACACACAGACAGACATTTTGCCGTTTATATATATAGAGATTCTTTATTAACAAATTCAAGTATACTACAAAATTCCCAGTAATGAAGTTGTCTCAGAGTAAATATTTTTACAGATGATGACAAATTTGAGGTTCACCTTGACAATATTGAAGTTGATGAAGGGAAAAAACATTGTGTTTTAGCAGATAAAATAGTTTTAATTGTTGTCATGTAAAAAATCTTCACATAGGTGCAGGAGTGGCTGTGTGGTAAGTAGCTTGCTTACCAACCACATGGTTCCGGGTTCAGTCCCACTGTGTGGCACCTTGGGGAAGTGTCTTCTACTATAGCCTCGGGCCGACCATAGCCTTGTGAGTGGATTTGGTAGATGGAAACTGAAAGAAGCCTGTTGTATATATGTGTGTGTGTGTGTGTGTGCGAGCCCTTGTGGATTTGTATAAAGGATACGCACGCAGACATTTTGCCGTTTATATACATAGAGATAACACAGTGATAAGGCTTCTCTTTGGTATGTTTACTTTTATGTTTAGTCAAGTGACTATTTTTAGAGAATGATTTACTTTCACACTGATATGGCTTCTCACCTGTATGAATACAATCGCGCATTTTCCGGTAAGTGGTATTAGGAAACATTTTACCGCAGATATCACACTGATATGGCTTCTGTCCTGTGTATTATTCATCCGTGTTTATTTAAGTGACTACTACGACAGCACAGTTTAACACAAATACCACACTGATATGGCTTCTCGCCTGTATAAATGCATCTGTGCATTTACAAGTGACTGGTGAAATAAAAATTTTTACCGCAGATATCACACTGACTGTGTTTCTTAAACGAGGGACATATTCATATGGCACAGAATGTTTTTTTTACCTCAATAGGCGTAATTGATTGGTTGAAATTGTCACCCATAATTATGACCCTAGTATAGATCTATTGCAATCTGTTATAGGGTTAGGAGTGGGGGAAGGGTATCTTTTTTTCTTCACAAATGTAAATATACCCAATCTGTTTCTTAAACGAGGGACATATTCATACAGCACAGAATGTTTTCATCTCAATAGACCAGTGCTTTTCAAACTTTTTTCTGGAGCGGAACCCCAAGGAAACATTCCACTGGCTCGGGGAACCCCTGTGCAATAATTTAATAGTCTTATGCACACATATCTGCACAGGAGACTTTAAAATTACTGCTGATTTTAGCAGTTTTGTAACTTCATGTGGAACCCCTTCACTGTACTGGCGGAACCCTAAGGTTCCGCGAAACCCTGGTTGAAAACCACTGCAATAGACGTCATTGATTGGTTGAAATTGCAGAAATTGAAGGAAAAAACAACAACAAATATGTTACAAACTATAGAATTTTCTCAATAAAGCCAAGAGAAAAAATGTTTTATAAACACATTCTACCAGTATACGAAGTTTAAAAGTGTTTAGTTACGTGGAAATTATTTTAAAAAACTGCCGTTCAAACCGAAAAGATCCCAAATATCTTACAATCTATAGAATTTTCTCAATAAAGCCAAGAGAAAAAGATGTTTTATAAACACATTCTACCAGTATACGAAGTTTAAAAGTGTTTAGTTACGTGGAAATTATTTTAAAAAACTGCCGGTCAAACCGAAAAGATCCCAAATATCTTACAAACCATAGAATTTTCTCAATAAAGCCAAGAGAAAAAGATGTTTTATAAACACATTCTACCAGTATACGAAGTTTAAAAGTGTTTAGTTACGTGGAAATTATTTTAAAAAACTGCCGGTCAAACCGAAAAGATCCCAAATATCTTACAAACCATAGAATTTTCTCAATAAAGCCAAGAGAAAAAGATGTTTTATAAACACATTCTACCAGTATAGGAAGTTTAAAATTTTTTAGTTACCTAAAAACTGCTGAAATTATGTTAAAAACTAACCGAAAAGATCCATATGTTTCAGTCCAATGACTGTGGCCATGCTGGAGCACCACCATTGTAATCATCTTTCCACTTTCCACCTTTGTCGGAGCGGCTTTTGGTGAAGGATGGAGTTCGATGCTACTGCTCTCTTTTGAGTTTCTTGCGTATGAGTGTATGTTATATACTCTTTTACTCTTTTACTTGTTTCAGTCATTTGACTGCGGCCATGCTGGAGCACCGCCTTTAGTCGAGCAACTCGACCCCGGGACTTATTCTTTTTGTAAGCCTAGTACTTATTCTATCGGTATCTTTTTGCCGAACCGCTAAGTGACGGGAATGTAAACACACCAGCATCGGTTGTCAAGCAATGCTAGGGGAACAAACACACACACATACATATATATATATATACATATATACGACAGGCTTCTTTCAGTTTCCGTCTACCAAATCCACTCACAAGGCATTGGTCGGCCCGGGGCTATAGCAGAAGACACTTGCCTAAGATGCCACGCAGTGGGACTGAACCCACAACCATGTGGTTGGTTAGCAAGCTACTTACCACACATCCACTCCTGCGCCTTATATGTGTATAGCTTTCTTAAGCTGTACACAAATAAACTCATGGAGACGAGAATGTTACTGAAAGATTTATCACAAGTACAACAGTTCGACTTTGCTGCAGCTTAGCTCCCTAGCTAGTCCACAGCAAAGTTCCTGTCTGCAGTTCGTCTATCATAAATTCTGTCATTGGCGTTTTAATTGTCCTGCCCGTGCGTGTGGTTACTCGGCTCTTTGGTGACTGTTCCTTGCCATGGGTTGGTGTTATCTGCTGGGGCAGCCCCTGTTTGGTGGTTGAGCTACTTGAATGGGGCTATCAGTATCGAGACGGGCCAGTTTCAACTTGTCAGTGGAAACTACCACCTGTATAATCTCTTGTGAAAGGTAGGAGAGTCCAGTTTGCTGGACGTTGTTGTAGAGCTGAAAACGAGGTAATTTCAACTCTCCTCCTCTGGAAGCCATCTACTTGCGATACCAGCGAGCGCACACTCGCCTACCCTGATGTAATCTCCAGGGAAACAGGCATCCAGCAACAGGACCTCTGTAATGCTATGATGGACCGTGAAGTCTGGCGTAGCATGGTAAATTCCATTGTCTCGACCACGGTCGAACAATGATGAATGAAGATGTTGATCAGTGGAAACTGTGTTTTGTCATCTGCCAATTAATTAGAAGTTGAAATGATTTGTCTCCGGGACAAATGACTTCATATGGAACATTGTAGGGTGACTGGAGGGGTTTTCATCGTGTGTCATGTCGAATCAACACAAAGTAAGCCATGTGAATGTCATTTGGTGTGGACAATCTTGGTGTACCATGTGTTGTCATGGAAATAGGGTAGATCTGTCCCACGCTGTCTCTCAGTTGAGTGAGGTACATTTTGACATCAGGGTCTCACTTCGTATTTAGAATGAACTCTCTTGGCACTGTAAGAAGGGTACCATATACCATTTCTGCAGTGGCAGTGCTGAGATTTTCTTTTGGAGCGGCGTGGATTCCCAGCATCGCCCATCGAAGTTGATCATTCAGTTAGGCCTGTTAAGTCTGGTTGGCCAGGATTCCTTCAGGCAGAGGTGAAATCTCTCCACTAATCTGTTGGCCTGTGGATGGTAGGCTGTTGTGCGGTTCATTGTAATTGAAAAATGTCACACAGGTGAATTGTGGACCTCAAGTAGATGAGATGCTGTCTGGGACACTGAACAGACGAAGGCTCGACTGACTTCTTGTGTTTCTGTACAGCGGAGAGGGATAGCTTCAGGCCAACAAATGTATCAGTCTACCAAATTCAAGATGTATGAGCAACCCTGTGAAGATGGTAGGAGGCTGACAAGGCCAATGTCGACGTGGCTGAAACGGGCCTTTGGTGGTTCATAGTTGCCAAGGGGTGCTTTGGTGTGCTGATGGACCTTGGCTTGTTGACAGAGAATGCATGCCCTGGTCCACTCTCCAATTTGCTTGGGCATACCATGCCAGATAAATTTGCTTGACTGCAGTTGCATAGTGGCTCTTGTACCTTGGTGGGACAGTCATGAAGAATTTAGAAAATAACT
Source organism: Octopus sinensis (assembly GCF_006345805.1). Taxonomy (NCBI): domain Eukaryota; kingdom Metazoa; phylum Mollusca; class Cephalopoda; order Octopoda; family Octopodidae; genus Octopus; species Octopus sinensis. The sequence continues at coordinate 11,295,120 of NC_043023.1, forward strand.
TAGTTATCATTAAGGTAATGTTAGGAACATAAATTGTGACTAAGGTTTGGTAGAAGATTTTAATTCAAAACTTATGAAAACAAGACAATTGCACTACAGAGTCAGAGCAGGTTTCAGCTGGGTTGGTATTGAAAGGGTTAAGGGCATAGAGCCAAAGACACCGAACCAAACCTGACTGGAACTTGGAGCAGCACTCTGGCTTGCCAGCTCATGCCACACTTTCCCACCTATGCCTGCATAGAAAATGGATGTTAAAGGATGATGATGAGGAGGAGAGGGATGATGATGATGAAGAGGGGGAGGAGGATGATAATGATGATGATGAGGAGGAAGATGAGGATGATAATGATGATGATGAAAACACAACAAAGACTAAATCAATGTCACTTTTATTCCTTATTCCCATTCCTTTATTCTCTCATAACAAATTCCTCAAAAATCCAGCACCATCAAAGCCATCGTCGTGTTGATCTATTTAGATATTCAAAAGTCTTTTGGATCTGACAAATCAGTTTTCTTTCGTTCTTCCTTCACGCAAGATTTGTATCTGATGTCTTCATGCACAAATATTTCTGATTGTTTTTTCCGATACACAAAATTCTTTTGCGATTGACCTCATTGATTTTCCTGGATTGTCTCTAATGTTTTGCTTAACTTCCTGAATAAATTCAGGTGTCCTGATAGAATCAGAGCGCTTGGAATGTTTTTTACGTTTTGAGACAGGTGATGCATTTCCATCTTCTTTTTCTAACTCACACCGAATCTTGTGAACGAAAGATCTTGCAACTTTTAGAAAACGAGAAATTTCTAAATCACCATGATTAGCAATCAAAGCCACAATCACAGCATGCCTTTTCATTTCGTTAGTAAGAATAGGGGCTGTCATTTTTATTTTCTGAAATAGAAGTTCAATAAAAATTACTTGAACTTTACAGAAAAAAAAAATGAAAGGTGTATAATCAATGAGCAGGTATATTAGTTTGATGCTCGGGAAAATGAGAAAGTTTTTGTAGGTGGAGGGGGATGTCAGTGAAGAGAGAAATTATGTGGGAATAAAGAGAAGTTAGGGTCAGGAGAAGTATAGTTAAAACACCATTTCCCCCAAAACAATTACCACAGGTATTGGAATGTTATGGCTTCTCTCTTGTATGTACCAACTTGTGTTTAGTTAAGGTACAACTTTGAGAGAATGATTTACCGCAGACATCACAAGAAAAGGGCTTCTCTCCTGTATGAACACGTTTGTGACTAGTTAAATCGCTTTTTCTAAAAAATGTTTTACCACAGATATCACAGTGATGAGGTTTTCCCTCAGTGTGAATACGTAAGTGATAAGTCAACTGACTATTATAAAAGAATGATTTACCACAGATATGACAAGGGTATGGATTCTCTCCGGTATGAACACTTTTGTGACAAGTTAAAATGCTATTTCGAGAAAACGATTTACCACAAATATCACACTGAAATGGTTTCTCCCCAGTATGAATACGTTTGTGACGAATCAAATGGCTACTGGAAGAGAATGATTTACCACAAATATCACAATGATATGGCTTCTCACCTGTATGTGTAAGTTTGTGTCTAGACAAGTCCCCACTTCGAGAGAATGATTTATCACAGATATTACAGTGATATGGTTTTTCTCCAGTATGAATATGTTTGTGACAAGTCAAATAATTATTTGTAGAGAATGATTTACCACAGATATCACAATAATATGGCTTCTCACCTGTATGCGTACGTTTGTGACAAATCAAATTACTACTTTCAGAGAATGATTTACCACAGATATCACAATGATATGGCTTTTCTCCTGTATGTGTAAGTTTGTGTTTATTCAAATCACTACTTTCAGGGAATGATTTACCACAGATATCACAATGATATGGCTTTTCTCCAGTATGAATACGTTTGTGACGAGTCAAATGTTTACTTTCAGAGAATGTTTTACCACAAATATTGCAATGATATGGCTTTTCTCCTGTATGAGTACGTTTGTGTTTAGTCAAGGTACTGCTTTCAGAGAATGATTTACCACAGATATCACAATGGTATGGCTTCTCTCCTGTATGTGTACGTTTGTGTACAGTCAAGTGACCACTTTGAGAGAATGATTTACCACAGATATCACACTGATATGGTTTCTCTACTTTATCAGGGTTTTTGCGTTTAGTTAAATGACTCATTATGTGAGAATAATTTATCGTACATACAACAATGAAAGTGTCTTTTAAATTTCTATGAATATGTTTTATATAAAGAGGTTGATGTATTGATGAATGCTCCTTATAAATATATCGTCTTCCTGTAGTCAATAAAAGTCAATAAAAATACCAGAGGCATGTCTGAATGAAGAAATTTCTTTAACATCAACATGATGCGATATCCTGAAATAGAAAAAAAGAAGCAGTGAGATAAAGAGAATCATTAAACGACATAGTAATTCAACATTGCAAATCTTACAACATCAAAACTGTCATCCATTTAATGTCTATGCTCACTTGGGTCGGAATTCATTGAGGCTTTGAAACATTTAAAACATTCTGTATATAGATGAATCGCTTCAACATTTCTTTAATTATTTATCTGTTTTCTCTTTTTTTTTCTTTCTTTACTTTGCTTTCACTTGTTTCACCTGTGGCATGGCTTAGTTGGCAGGGTACTTACCAAACAATTTGTGAATCTTTACAACTAATTTAGGATCTTTTCGGTTTGCAATCTCAGGGGCACAGTCAGTGCAAGACCTGGGCATTTACATGAGTAATAATGCATCCTTCAATGTGTATGTTGCTAAATTGGCAAGGAAATACTGGCAGTGACTGGATGGATTCTTAGAACTTTTAGAACAAGAGATTAGGAAACCATGATGGTCCTCTGGAGGACACTTGTCCTAAGCCACTTTGACTATTGCTCTCAGCTATGGTCACCAATCAGTGTCAAAATAATCTCAGAACTTGAGGCAATCCAACGAAGCTACACAAAAAAGTTAGCCTCAATGCAGCATCCTAAAACTCTTCCCCCCACAAAAAAAAAAAAAGATTATATATTCGGAATCTACATGATATAACACATATTCGTAGAAAATTTCATTTAAAAATATCTATTTTTCTGCAAGTTATGATCATCGAAATTCGTGGGGGGGGGGGGCAGAAAAATTAATATGAAGCAAAACGGTGGGGTTGAGGACTCAGAAAATTCACTTGCCCAAGATGACATGCAGTGGGACTGAACCCAGTACCATCTGGTTGGGAAGAATATCCATTTTCTTTAGGGAAAAATATCGTGTGAGTTTTCCGGGTTTTTGGCCCCTCCCCCCGTTCGCCAGCACCCATTTATTTTTTGATATTCGTTTACTACACGTTATTTTACACCTATTACACTATTTTTTTTTTTTTTCAGTTTTGTGACCGGGTGACGAAGTGGAGTTACTGGATCACGCGAATTATCCGAGTCCACACCCCACCCACACCCATCAAAGAAATAGTGTAATAGGTGTAACATAATGTATGGTAAACGAATATGAAGAAAAAAGTTTTCGCCGACGAACGGGGAATCGGTGAGAGGACTTGGAACATTCCCGATGTGAATTTTCCAAGTCCTCTCCCCGGACCCCCCGTTCGCCATCAGGCATATTTTTTTCATATTCGTTTATCACACGTTATTTTACACTTTTTTTTGTGACCGGGTGCCGAAGTGGGGTTACTGGAATGCGCGAATTATCCGAGTCCACACCCGTTCGAATATTTGGTGAGAGGCCTTGGAACATTCCCCATGTGAATTTTCCAAGTTCTCTCCTCCACCCCCGTTCGCCAGCGGGCATTTTTCTCTTTTCATATTCGTTCATTACACGTTATTTTACACCCGTTATACTATTTTTTCCCTCGTTTTTGTGACCGGGTGTCGAAGTGGAGTTGCTGGATCGCGTGAATTATCCGAGTCCGCACACCATCCATCTCCGTCAAAAAATTGAAAAAAAAAATAGGGCGATCATTCGGTATATGTCCTGTAAGAGGCTTTGTTTACATTTCTGGAGATAACAGAAACCCTGTTCTCCCACCCCTAACACAGACCGTAACCATAACCCTAACCCCCCATACATATATAAAAAAAACAACACTTTCTTGAAATGTATCCCGGTATTTCCGGGCCGTATACCGAAGTTACGCCTAAAATGGTGTAAAATAATGTGTAGTAAACAAATATACAGAAAAAAAATTTTCGCCGACGAACGGAGAAGTGGTGAGAAGACTTGGAACATTCCCGATGTAAATTTTCTGAATCCTATCCCCGGGCCCTCGTTCACCAGCGCGCACTTTTTCCCCTTTCATAGTCGTTTTTTTCTGCACCTATTGCATTACTTCCTTTTTTTTTCCTTTCCTGTTCGCGTCAAAGACTTTACTTTGACAGGAATCTGTAGTTATACCATCATCATTCCTATAATTAAAATAACCTTAAAGAAAATCCGTCTCCACTCACCGTTTTATCAGTGTCTAATTAACAACAGGACAACGTTAATTAATGTGGTATCCTTCAATCGGTTTCCCCTCATTTTACTAATTAACTGCGCCGCTTTACTCTCATTTCATAAAATAACTGGCTTTATATCACACGTAACCGTCGGTCTTAGGATTTCATAAACAACAGATCAACATTTCAGTTTGGAAATTATTAATTAAGATTTGGAAATTATTAATTAAGACGAGCAAATTATATTTTCCTAATGTTATGGTTCTGCTTCGAAACACTGTCACACCGAGAGGTTCACATAATTCTATTATTTTACATTGTTATTAGTAACATTATTAACGCCAATGTTTGCCGACTTACCGTATTCAGATATTAACAACGACTAATTAACCGCTAATTAATCACCGTGATTAATATTTTCGATGCTTCGTGGTTGAAGTGTTTAAGAGGTTATTTCCCTTGAAATGATTGTATTTCATCAATTCTCCAATAGATGGCTCTGCTGACTGGCTACATTTGTACCGTTTCATGAATAATTTAAGGTACAGAAAGGTCAGTGTCTTTTTCACTGTGGCCATGCTGGAGCACCGCGTTTAGTCGAGCAAATCGACCCCAGGATTTATTCTTTGTAAGCCTAGCACTAATTTTAACGGTGTCTTTTGTCGAACCGCTAAGTTTACTCTTTTACTTGTTTCAATCATTTGACTGTGGCCATGCTGGATCACAGCCTTTAATCGAGCTATTCGACCCCAGGACTTATTATTTGTAAGCCGAGTACTTATTCTATCGGTGTCTTTTGCCCAACCACTAAGTAACGGGGACGTAAACACACCAGTTGTGAAGCAATGTTGGGGGAACAAACACATACATACATATATATATATTAGGGGATTCTTTCAGTTTCCATCCACCAACTCCACTCACAAAGCTTTGGCCAGCCCGAGGCCATAGTTGAAGAGACTTGCCCGGGACTGAACCCGGAACCATGTGGTTGGTGAGGAAGCTACTTACCACACATGCCACTCCTAATCCTAGATATAGATTAACAAAACAAACACAAAATGTTTAGTCTAATTTTTTATTCGTTATTCTTTATTAACAAATTCCTCAAAATCCAACTGCAGGCATTTTCATTAATTAAGTTATATCAGAGTCAATATTTTTACAGATGATGGGTAAAAAACAAGTCTTTTAGCAGGAAAAATGAACTCAATTACGGAGATGTACTTGCATAGCAAGTGACCTGATCTGAGATGGTGTGCTGGAATGAAAACAATTGCAGTGTGGATGGTGTTTCTAAGCTATTTAAGAAACACACAAAAACTGTTAGATTCACTTCAACATTTAATTTTAATTTATCAAAATATTTTTGTCACTTTGAGACCACGACCTGCTCACTGACAAAACTGCATTCCGACATTGATTCACTTACGCTCTCCGGCTATCTATCTGCGGCTTTATATAGCTATGGTAAGACCTCACCTGGAATTTGCATCACCAGTCTGGAACCCCTAACTTGCCCAGGATATCAATTGTCTGGAAGCTGTTCAGCGACGTGCAACCAAAAGAATACCCTCCATCAGGCATTTGCCATATTCTGAATGCCTTACTTCCCTGGGCATGGACACATTGAAACTCCGACGACTGGCAGCTGACTTGGCAGACACCCATAAAATTATCAACCATCTTACAAAGAATATCTCTGAGCACCTTTTCAAACTCCACCTGTATAACACCCGTGGACATATTTACAAAGTCAGAAAACAGCACAGCTCCCATGACTTTAGGAAACATTTTTTCACGCTAAGAGTTGCTGAAGTATGGAACAAACTGCCGGCATCAGTTGTTAGTTGTCAGAGCACTGCATCCTTCAAAACTTCCATGCTTTCTGAGATTCGACAACACTACACCTGATTTTCTCTCCTCCATACACACACGGGCATGTATCTGACTCATACACTGTTCACTTCCCAGACATTTGTACATAACTGCTTATGCTTTATACACACTTTTTGACAAGTTGTGGTGCACCTGAGAACTGTATACAATAATTCCATTATTATTATTATTATTACACTTGTGTGTGAATACCTGTGGCTTTTTGGGGGAGAATAGTTTACCACTGATGTCACACTAACATAGCATCTCTCCTGTATGAATGCCTTGATGTAAAGTTAAGTCAGGTCTATGAGAGAATGATGTACCACAGACATAACCATGATATAGCTTCTCTCTCGTATAAACATGTTCATATATTGTTAAAACACCATTTTCAGAAAATGAATTACCAAAGGTAGTTATGGCTTCTCTCCTGAATGCGTCGGATCTTTTTGGTTTAAACGTCAATTTTTTCTAGCGGTGTTATATGCAATTGTCACCCATAATAATGACCCTAGTATCGATCTATTGCATTTCAATCTGTTTTAGGGTTTGGGTTAGAGTTAGGGGTGATGGGAAGGGTAACTTTTTTTCTTCAGAAATGTAAATAAACCCAATCTGTTTCTTAAACAAGAGACTTATTCATACAGCACAGAATGTTTTCACCTCAATAGACATCATTGATTGGTAGAAATTGAAGAAAAAAAACAACAAATATCTGACAAACTATAGAATTTTCTTAATAAAGCCAATAAAACCTGTATGAACAGGTTTGTGTTAGAGTTAGGGGTGATGGAAGGGTAACTTTTTTTCTTCAGAAATGTAAATAAACCCAATCTGTTTCTTAAACAAGAGACTTATTCATACAGCACAGAATGTTTCACCTCAATAGACATCATTGATTGGTAGAAATTGAAGAAAAAAAACAACAAATATCTGACAAACTATAGAATTTTCTTAATAAAGCCATAAAAACCTGTATGTTTGTTGAACAGGTTTGTGCTAGTTAAATCGCTATTTTAAAAATGTTTTCACGGATATCCAGGTGTGAGTATGAATATGGTTTTTTCCCCAGTATGAATGCGCTTGTGTTAATTGAAGTTACCATTTTCAATGAATGATTTACCACAAACGTCACAATGAAATGGTCTCTCTCCTGTATGAACACGTTTATGTTTAGTCAAGTCACTATTACGATAAAATGATTTACCACAGATATCACAGTGATAACGTTTTCCCTCAGTGTGAATACGTAAGTGATAAGTCAACTGACCATTATAAAAGAATGATTTACCACAGATATCACAACGATATGGATTCTCTCCTGTATGAACACTTTTGTGACGAGTTAAAATGCTATTTTGAGAAAACGATTTACCACAAATATCACACCGAAATGGTTTTTCTCCAGTATGAACACGTTTGTGAGGAATCAAATGGCTTCTTCGAGAGAATGATTTACCACAAATATCACAATGGTATGGCTTTTCTCCTGTATGTGCATATTTGTGTTTATTCAAGTACACACTTCGAGAGAATGATTTACCACAGATATCACACTGATATGGCTTCTCTCCTGTATGTGTAAGTTTGTGCCTAGGCAAGTCCCCACTTCGAGAGAATGATTTATCACAAATATCACAATGATATGGCTTTTCTCCAGTATGAACACGTTTGTGTACAGTCAAGGCACCACTTTGGGAAAATGATTTACCACAGATATTACAGCGATATGGCTTTTCTCCTGTATGTGTACGCTTGTGTTTAGTTAACTCACCACTTTCAGAGAATGATTTACCACAGATATTACATCGATATGGCTTCTCTCCTGTATGAATACGTTTGTGTACAGTCAAGTGACTACTTTGAGAGAATGATTTACCACAAATATTACAGCGATATGGTTTCTCTACTGCATCAGGGTTTTTGCGTTTAGTTAAACGATTCATTATCAGAGAATAATTTATCGTACATGCAACAATTAAAGTGTCTCTTAAATTCCTATGAATATGTTTTATATAAAGAGGTTGATGTATTGATGAATGCTCCTTATAAATATATCGTCTTCCTGTAGTCAATAAAAGTTGATAAAAACATCAGAGGCACATCTGAATGAATTAATTTCTTTGACGTCAACAAGTTGGGATATTCTGAAATAAGAAAAGAAGCAGTAAGATAAAGAGTATAAGATAAATGATATAGTAATTCAACATTGCAAATCTTACATCAACACTGTCATCCATTAATTATCCGAGTACGCACCCCACTCACACCCATAAAAAAAAAATAGTGTAATAGGTGTAAAATAATGTGTAGTAAACGAATGTACAGAAAAAAAATTTCGCAGACGAACGGGGAATTGGTGAGAGGACTTGGAACATTCCCGATGTGAATTTTCCGAGTCCTCTCCCCCACACCCCGTTCACCAGCAGACATATTTTTTCCATATTCGTTTATTACACGTTATTTTACACATTTTTTTTTCCTTTTCCTGACCGGGTGTCGAAGTGGGGTTACTGGAATGCGCGAATTATCCGAGTCCGAACCCCACCCACACCCGTTCGAATATTCGGTGAGAGGGCTTGGAACATTCCCGATGTGAATTTTCCAAGTTCTCTCCTCCACCCCCGTTCGCCAGCGGGCATTTTTCTCTTTTCATATACGTTTATTACACGTTATTTTACACCCGTTACACTATTTTCTTCCTCGTTTTTGCGACCGGGTGTCGAAGTGGAGTTGCTGGATCGCGTGAATTATCCGAGTCCGCACACCATCCACCTCCGTCAAAAAAATAGGGCGATCCTTCGGTATGTGTCCCGTAAGAGGCTTTGTTTACATTTCTGGAGATAGCAGAAACTCTTTTCTGCCACCCCTAACACAAACCGTAACCCTAACCCAAACCCCACGCACTCTTTCCCCTTTCATATTCGTTTTTTTCTGCACCTATTGCATTACTTCTTTTTTTGCTTAATATAAAGCGTTACGTCTATCAGAAAATCAAAAAAAAAATGTGTGTAATAGGTGTAAAACAACTTCCTATGAACGAATATGAAAAAAAAAATGCCCGCACGCGAAAGGGTGGGTGGGGGGGGAGAGGCCTCGGAAAATTCACATCGGAAAGTTCCGAAAGCGTCTGAGGGCTGACCCGGGCACCAAAACAAAAAAAAAATAGTGTAATATGTGTAAAACAACTTGCTCTAAACGAATATGACAAAAAAAATGCGCACTTGCGAAAGAGGGGTGGGGGAGAGGCCTCGGAAAATTTATATCGGGAATTTCCGAAAGCGTCTGAACCGGGCACAAAAACAAAAAAAACAGCGTAATAGGTGTAAAACAACTTGCTCTAAACGACTATCATGAAAAAAATGCGCGCTCGCGAAAGGGGGGTGGGGGAGAGGCTTCGGAAATTTCACATCTTCAGTCCACGGCCTTTAAACTAAGAAAAAATAGTGTAATTGGTGTAAAACTACTTGTTCTAAACGAGTATCAAGAACACTCACTCACACATGAATCATAAACTCCGTATTTTTGTACATATTTCGCAAAAAAAAAAAAATAAAGAGAAGAAATTCTGGAAAAAGTGAAGAAATGTTGGATCTCCGCCATGTGAATCAAAATACGTGTCAGAAACTTCTTGAAATACTACAGAAATTATGTTACGAAAATGATAATGTATACATACCTCTTTGAGTGGTCCATCGACAGTGTTGATAAAGAAATGAGATGGGTTGCGTTTGGAGGAAAAAATTATCTTATCAAATGTCCTTAAGGACAACTGTCCTTATGGGCCTGGACTTAAATAGAACTTGGTACCAATAATCGTCTTGTAAACAACTGTTCTTAGACAAAAGACTGACCTTTCATTGACCAGTGTTTACTCATCCCATCTTCTGGTGTAGAGGATTTCCCGCTCCTTGGTACAGAACAAGTTCTTATTCATTTCAGTCGTAGATACACAAGCGTTAAGTTGTATGATAGAGAATGGCACTTGTAAACAACCGATATATACGCCAAGGGTCGGTAGTATATAGCGATTCTTGGGCTGCGTATAACTCTCTTGGAAATCTCGGGTATACCCACTTCCGCATCAACCACAGTGAAAACTTTGTTGATCCGACAAACGCGTCGGTGCACACACAGACGATAGAGAGATTGTGGGGGTCAGTTAAGAGATCGGTTGTTCGCCCAGGCATTCGAGCCTGTTACTTAAAACAATACCCCGCGAAGTTCCTTTTTATGGACAGCATCAAACCTGCTGCCAAGAGAATACACGTATTCTTATTGGCAGCAGCAAGTCTTTATCCTGGCCCGAGATAATTTTTTCCTCCAAACGCAACCCATCTCATTTCTTTATCATCACTGTCGATGGACCACTCAAAGAGGTATGTATACATTATCATTTTCGTAACATAATTTCTGTAGTATTTCAAGATGTTTCTGACACGTATTTTGATTCACATGGCGGAGATCCAACATTTCTTCACTTTTTCCAGAATTTCTTCTCTTTATTTATTTTTTTTTTTTGCGAAATATGTACAAAAATACGGAGTTTATGATTCATGTGTGAGTGTGTGTTCTTGATACTCGTTTAGAACAAGTAGTTTTACACCAATTACACTATTTTTTCTTAGTTTAAAGGCCGTGGACTGAAGATGTGAAATTTCCGAAGCCTCTCCCCCACCCCCCTTTCGCGAGCGCGCATTTTTTTCATGATAGTCGTTTAGAGCAAGTTGTTTTACACCTATTACGCTGTTTTTGTGCCCGGTTCAGACGCTTTCGGAAATTCCCGAGGGCCTCTCCCCACCCCTCTTTCGCGAGAGCGCATTTTTTTTTTTTAGTCATATTCGTTTAGAGCAAGTTGTTTTTTACACATATTACACCATTTTTTTTTGTTTTGGTGCCCGGGTCAGCCCCTCAGACGCTTTCGGAACTTTCCGATGTGAATTTTCCGAGGCCTCTCCCCCACCCCCCTTTCGCGTGCGGGCATTTTTTTTTTCATATTCGTTCATAGGAAGTTGTTTTACACCTATTACACACATTTTTTTTTTGATTTTCTGATAGGCGTAACGCTTTATATTAACCCTTTTTTTTTTGTTTTGCTCGCGTCAAAGACTTTAGTTTGACAGAAATCTGTAGTTATACCATCATCATTCCCATAATTAAAATAACCTTAAAGCAAATCCGTCTCCACTTACCGTTTTATCAGTGTCTAATTAACAACAGGACAATGTTAATTAATGTGGTGTCCTTCAATCGGTTTCCCCTCATTTTATTAATTAACTGCGCCGCTTTACTCTCGTTTCATAAAATATCACACGTAACCATCGGTCTTAGGATTTCATAAACAACAGATCTACATTTCAAATTGGAAATTATTAATTAAGATTTGGAAAATATTAATTAAGACGAGCAAATTATATTTTCCTATGTTACGGTTCTGCTTCGAAACACTGTCACACCGAGAGGTTCACATAATTCTATTATTTTACATTGTTATTAGTAATATTATTAACGTCAATGTTTGCCGACTTACCGTATTCAGATATTAACAACGACTAATTAACTGCTAATTAATCACCGTGATTAATATTTTCGATGCTTCGAGGTTGAAGTGCTGAAGAGGTTATTTCCCTTTAAACGATTGTATTTCATGAATTCTTCAATAGATGGCTCTGCTGACTGGCTACATTCGTACCTGCCCTTTTAAGGTGATACTATCACCTGGGCTTGTGTTGTGTCATTACCATTGCTTTTTGACCCTTTTGTTACCAACCCGGCTGAAACCGCCTATGGCTCTGTAGTACAAATGTTTTGTTTTTATAAGTTTTGAATTAAAATCTTCCATTAAATCTTCGCCACAATGGCAATGTTTCGTTTGTAGTAGCACGCTTGTAGCACGTTTCCGTCGATTTCCGTAAAAAACTTTTATTTTTTTACATATGGCTTTGCGGGAACATTTGAAGTAATGAGAGCGAAAGAGACTAAGAGGAAGCGATTTTATGAGGAGGAATTTCTTTTGAAGTTATCAAAGCATTGATGTACATGTGTGTGTGTGTGTGTTTGATGGGGTGTGGGAGACAGACAGTATGTTGTGTAAGTGAAGTGCTTCTGTTAGTGTGTGCGAAGAGAGGAGAGAGTAAGTGTGTGAAAGAGAGAGATAACTGAAATTTTTTACTTGGTGTATGTGTATATGTATGTCTGCATGTATGTGTGTATGTATCTATGTACGTGTGTGTGTAAGTATGTGTAAAACATTACACTGAATCGGCCATACATACATACATACACACATACTTACACATACATGAAGACATACATATACACATACACCGAGTAAAAAATTTCAGTTATCTCTCTCTTTCACACACACTAACAGAAGCACTTCACTTACACAACATACTGTCTGTCTCCCACACCCCATCAAACACACACACACATGTACATCAATGCTTTCATAGCTTCAAAAGAAATTTCCTCGTCATAAAATCGCTTCTTCTTAGTCTCTTTCGCTCTCATTACTTCAAATGTTCCCGCAAAGCCATATATAAAAAAATAAAAGTTTTTTACGGAAATCGACGGAAACATGCTACTACAAACGAAACATTGCCGTCACAATTTATGTTCCTAACATTAGCTGAATGATAACTAAGTTATTTTACTAAATTCCTTGCTATCATCATCATCATCATTTAGCGCCCGCTTTCCATGCTAGCATGGGTCGGACGGTTCAACTGCGGTCTGGGAAGCCAGAAGGCTGCACCAGGCCCAGTCTGATCTGGCAATGTTTCTACGGCTGGATGCCCTTCCTAACGCCAACCACTCTGTGAGTGTAGTGGGTGCTGTTTACATGCCACCAGCACAGGTGCCAGACGGGGCTGGCAACAGCCACGATTGGATGGTGCTTTTTACATGCCACCAGCACGGGGGCCAGGCGAGGCTGGCTATATTTAAAGTAACTGGAAGAAACACAGAGCACCTCAAAATAAATACAGTAATGGAAGGGTTAAGTGGAACAGTATCAGTACTTTGCAGGTCACACCAACAACAGTACTTTTTACATGGCCCCAGCACCAGGGCTCTTTCAATGGCTCCAGCCCCTGCACTTTTTCCATAGCACCATCACTAGTGCTTATTACATGGTAAAAGCACCAGTACTTTATACGTGGCTCCAGCACAAGTGCCTTGTATGTGGCTCCAGCACCTATGTGTTGTACATGAGACTGGCATTTGCGCTCTTTGGGTGACACCAGCTCAAGGCCTGTATATTTGGCAACATCATAATTTGTTTTTATGTGGTACCACCACCAAGTACGCTGGAAGACAAAAAACCCCCACAACTGTGGGGGTAGAAAAGAAGTTTTGAAAGGGTGGGACTTTGTGCCAGTGAAAAGATTTAAGGTATAGAGGAGACAGTGTTTCGATATAGAGTAACAAAACAAACACAAAATGGTTAGTCTAACATTTTATTCATTGTTCTTTATTAACAAATTCCTCAAAATACAACCACAGGCATTTTCAGTAATCAAGTCGTCTCAGAGTCAATACTTTTACAGATGATAACTTTAGGTTCATACTGACAGTATTGAAGTTAATGATGTCAAAGTTGACAAGGGGGGGAAAGACCCTAATTTTTTAAAAGACAAAATAGATTTAATTATCATCATGTAGAAGACTTTTACGGATTCCATGGACAGCGAGGCTCACCAATGGAGAAGTTCTTAAGCAGATCAGGCCGAAACTGTCGCTAGAAGCTAGGATCACCAAGCATAGAATGGCATATTTCGGTCATATTATGCGGAGAAAATCCCTGGAGAAGGACATCATGCTCGGAATGGTCAGTGGCAAGAGAGGAAGAGGCCGACCAAGAACCTGCTGGCTTGACACCATCAAGAGTGATACCGGAATGGACATAGCCAATCTGAAAGATGCGGCCCAGGATAGAACTGACTGGAGGACACTTATCCAACAAGTGACCGAGAGTCGACTTTGACTGAGCGGATAGATAGATTGATAGATATTATATATACGGAATGGTCAGTGGCAAGAGAGGAAGAGGCCGACCAAGAACCCGCTGGTTTGACACCATCAAGAGTGATACTGGAATGGACATGGCTGATCTGAAGGAAGTGACCCAGGATAGAACTGACTGGAGGACACTGATCCAACAAGTGACCGAGAGTCGACTTCGACTGAGTGGATAGAGAGAGAGTAAATATTGACACTGATTCGGTTACAACTGCATGTGAGTTTTTCAAAAGAGCGATTTACCACAGACGTCACTTCTCTCCTGTCAGAATGCAATCACGTAGTTAAGTTAGATAACATTACAATATAATGTTATGAGTGACTGTGTGGTAAGTAGCTTGCTAACCAACTACATGGTTCTGGGTTCAGTCCCACTGCATGGCATCTTGGGCAAGTGTCTTCTGCTATAGCCCCGGGCCGACCAAAGCCTTGTGAGTGGATTTGGTAGACGGAAACTGAAAGAAGCCTGTCGTATATATGTATATATGTAAGTGTGTGTGTTTGTGTTTGTCCCACTAGCATTGCTTGACAACCGATGCTGGTGTGTTTACATCCCTGTCACCTAGCGGTTCGGCAAAAGAGACCGATAGAATAAGTACTGGGCTTACAAAGAATAAGTCCCGGGGTCGATTTGCTCGACTAAAGGTGGTGCTCCAGCATGGCCGCAGTCAAATGACTGAAACAAGTAAAACAGCCTAAGTTGACGTCAGTACAGTGTTTACACCAGACAGGTACGTTTCATGTTTATTATAGTTGGTAATTTACAATACCTGGCCACTTTTTGGGAAGAACTGGATAAATTTCAAACAACTTTAGACAAGGACTATACACATACCGACTGGTGTAATCAAATAAATTACTAAAGAGTGGAAGAGAGACTGGTGCAAAAAATTTGAACACAGTCCTAGCAATAGTCTTATGAAGCAAGACAAAATTCACAAATTAAAGAAAATACTAGCATTGTACTTTATAAAAACATTTTTAATATATTACAATATAATATTATACACAGCAGAAGTAGATTTGTAAATCCATTTCAAGTAAATGGTGTTATTATAGATTACTTGACACCATGTTAGTTCTTGTAAAATAACCGACGCCTAAGTGATGTCACTATGGTGTTTACACCAGCCAGGTACGTTTAATGTTTATTATAGTTGGTAATTTACAATAACTGGCCACTTTTTGAGAAGAACTGGATAATTTTCAAACAACAAAAACTTTAGAATTATTGCATATAAGTTTTAATGATCGAAATATTTAAAAATGCTACTGAAACACAAGAAAAGCAGAGGTTTAAGGGGTCACTGGGGAAAGTACAGGTCACCCGACTCCTTTACCTATGAAGTTCATGCCTTAGGGGCTTCAGATACTTCCCATGAAAACTTGGGGTAGTCTTATACAGCAAGTATAGCTCAAACACACTTTTTAAATGGAAATCTTAGGCATCATCTTGTACACAGTCATTTTATACACCAGAAATATACGATAGATCTACGAGAGAAAGATTTAGCAGAGATATCACAACGACTGTTTCTGTAGAGTATGGAAATGTTCATGTATAGTTAAAACACCATTTCCCCAAAAATAATTACCACAGGTATTGGAACGTTATGGCTTCACTCTTGTATGTACCAACTTGTGTTTAGTTAAGGTACCACTTTGAGAGAATGATTTACCGCAGATATCACAAGAAAAGGGCTTCTCTCCTGTTATGAACACGCTTGTGACTAATTAAACCACTATTTCTAAAAAATGTTTTACCACAGATATCACAGTGATGAGGTTTTCCCTCAGTGTGAATACGTAAGTGATAAGTCAACTGACTATTATAAAAGAATGATTTACCACAGATATGACAAGGGTATGGATTCTCTCCTGTATGAACACTTTTGTGACAAGTTAAAATGCTATTTCGAGAAAACGATTTACCACAAATATCACACTGAAATGGTTTCTCCCCAGTATGAATACGTTTGTGACGAATCAAATGGCTACTAGAAGAGAATGATTTACCACAAATATCACAATGGTATGGCTTCTCACCTGTATGTGTAAGTTTGTGTTTATTCAAGTCCCCACTTTGAGAGAATGATTTATCACAGATATCACAATCATATGGCTTTTCTCCAGTATGAATACGTTTGTGACAAGTCAAATAATTATTTGTAGCGAAGGATTTACCACAGATATCACAATCATATGGTTTTTCTCCAGTATGAATACGTTTGTGACGAAACAAATTACTACTTTCAGAGAATGATTTACCACAGATATCACAATGATGTGGCTTTTCTCCTGTATGTGTATGTTTGTGTTTATTCAAGTCACTACTTTCAGGGAATGATTTACTACAGATATCACACTGATATGGTTTTCCTCCAGTATGAATATATTTGTGACGAGTCAAATGTTTATTTTCAGAGAATGATTTACCACAAATATCACAATGATATGGCTTCTCTCCTGTATGTGTATATTTATGTCTAGTCAAGTCCCCACTTTGAGAGAATGATTTACCACAGATATCACAATGATATGGCTTTTCTCCAGTATGAATACGTTTGTGACAAGTTAATTGACTTCTTGTAGAGAATGATTTACCACAAATATCACAACGATATGGCTTCTCTCCTGTATGTGTAAGTTTGTGTTTAGTCAAGGCACCACTTTCAGAGAATGATTTTCCACAGGTATCACAATGGTATGGCTTCTCTCCTGTATGTGTACGTTTGTGTACAGTCAAGTGACCACTTTGAGAGAATGGTTTACCACAGATCTTACAGCGATATGGTTTCTCTACTGCATCAGGGTTTTTGCGTTTAGTTAAACGATTCATTATCAGAGAATAATTTATCGAACATGCAACAATTAAAGTGTCTCTTAAATCCTATGAATATGTTTTATATAAAGAGGTTGATGTATTGATGAATGCTCCTTATAAATATATCGTCTTCCTTTAGTCAATAAAAGTTGATAAAAATATCAAAGGCACGTCTGGATGAAGTAATTTCTTTTATGTCAACAGGATGCAATATTCTGAAACAGGAAAAAAGAGCCAGTGAGATAAAGAGGATAGTTAAAAGATACAGTGATTCAACATTGGAAATATTCTTTCCTACTCTAGGTACAAGGCCCAAAAATTCTTGGAGACGGGGCTAGTCAATCAGATTGACCACAGTACACAACTGGTACTTAATTTATCGGACCCCAAAAAGATATACATATCTAGGCACAGGAGTGGTTGTGTGGTAAGTAGCTTGCTTACAACCAGACGGTTCCGTGTTCAGTCCCACTGCGTGACACCTTGGGAAAGTGTCTTCTACTATAGCTTCGGGCCGACCAAAGTGGATTTGGTAGACGAAAACTGAAAGAAGCCTATCGCATATATATATATATATATATATATATGTGTGTGAGTGTGTTTTTCCCCCTAAAATCGCTTGACAATCGATGCTGGTATGTTTACGTCCCCGTTACATAGCAGTTTGGCAAAGACACCGATAGAATAAGTACTAGGCTTACAAAGTCCTGGTGGTCGATTTGCTCGACTAAAAGACGGTGCTCCAGCATGACCTCAGTCAAATGACTGAAATAAGTAAAAAAATATATATACACACACACACACACATATATATATATATATATATACGTATGTATATTTAAAAAGGGCGGCGAGCTGGCAGAAACGTTAGCACACCGGGCGAAATGCATAGCTGTATTTCGTCTGCCGTTAAGTGTTCTGGGTTCAAATTCCGCCGAGGTCGACTTTGCCTTTCATCCTTTCGGTGTCGATAAATTAAGCACCAGTTACGCACTGGGGTCGATGTAATCGACTTAATCCCTTTGTCTGTCCTTGTTTGTCCCCTCTATGTTTAGTCCCTTGTGGCTAGTGAAGAAATATATATATGTATATTTAAAGAGTAAACCACTAGGTGGTCGGCCGTATGCTAGAAGTAGATCACCTACGATCAATCTACAAAGAAAAGAATGTTCTCTAGAAGAAAATTCAGCGGACACCAGAACAATTAGGCGGGCAAGACATGAAAATTAAATAAAAAAAACAGAATATATATATATATATATGTATATATACATACACACGCACACTCACACACATATATCTATATACATACATATATATATATACATATATACATATATGTAATATGTATGTATATGTATAAAGGCGTTCCTTCGTTTTAGCTCGACAAAACCAAAACACAAGAATGTTTTTTATGAAATTCATGAAATTCTTGTATATCCCTCTCCTTTTCTCCCCTTTAGTGGGTTTTAAAAAAACATGGACTAGCGATGCATAAACTTAGATTCTGTTTTCTGCTTGGAAATTTGCGGATTCTACATACACACCTGAAACAGGTAAGAACAAATATGCAAGGCTTTCTGTTGGCATAATTTCGTTATATCTATATTCCACACATACATAAGAACAGAACAGGCACACACACACACACGCACAGATACAGAGACGCATACACACACACACTGATTTCAAAAATTCCGCTCGCATCAAAGATTGCTGGCCCTGGGTCAAAGTCAAAATCCGATCCTACAACGACTACCTAGCAAAGTCAATAAAACGCAAAATAATCTTTTTTACACAAATTAAAAAATTTTTAAACAAAGTAAATAAAACACAAATCAACGATCGACTAGTCACGACTATTTAGCGCGGATGCGCGCCCCGGACCACTCTTCTTAAGTAGTACCCACACTCTTACAGTTCAAATTGCATCGAGATCGTCTTTGCCCTTTCTCCTTTCGGAATTGATAAGATAAAAAGCAGTAGAGCACCCGAGTCCATGACACAGACTTACGCCAACCCGCCAATTTCAGACCGTGGGCCTAAAGTACAGAATATTATTATCATCGTCATTTTATTAACCCAGGAAGTATTCTAAGTCGAAGACGACCTCGGCGGTAAATCCTGACTTCAAAAACGGCCGAGGTCGACCTTGTCCCTTTTTCCATTCAAGGAATTCTGGTTCCCTTTAAACGACATTCCCACTCGCATCAAGATCGCTGACCCTGGGTCAAAGTTCAAAATCATTCCTATAATTAATATAACCTTAAAGCAAAGGTAAAATTAACTGCGTAGCTTTACCCTCCTTTTATAAAATAACTGGCTTTATATCACACGTAACCGTCGTTCTTAGGATTTCATAAACAACAGATCAACATTTCAGTTTGGAAATTATTAATTAAAATTAGGAAATTATTAATTAAGACGAGCAAATTATATTTTCCTAATGTTATGGTTCTGCTTCGAAACACTGTCACACCGAGAGGTTCACATAATTCTATTATTTTACATTGTTATTAGTAATACTATTAACGTCAATGTTTGCCGACTTACCTTACTCAGATATTAACAACGACTAATTAACTGCTAATTAATCACCGTGATTAATATTTTCGATGCTTCGAGGTTTGAAGTGTTGAAGAGGTTATTTCCCTTTATATGATTGTATTTCATCAATTCTCCAATAGATGGCTCTGCTGACTGGCTACATTTGTACCGTTTCATGAATAATTTAAGGAACAAGGAGTCAGTGTCTTTTTGACTGTGGCCATGCTGGAGAAGCGCCTTTAGTCGAGCAAATCGACCCCAGGACTTATTCTTTGTAAGCCTAGTACTTATTCTATCGGTGTCTTTGCAGAACCGCTAACTTACAGGGACGTAAGCACACCAACATCGGTTGTCAAGCGTGTTGGGGGGGGGGGGGGGGCAAATACATACATATATATAATATATACGACGGTATTCTTTCAGTTTCCGTCTACAAAGTCCACTCACAAAGCTTTGGTCGGCCCGAGGCTATAGTAGAAGACACTTGCCCTAGGTGCCATGCAGTGGGATTGAACCCGGAACCATGTAGTTCGTAAGCAAGCTATTCACCACACAGCTACTCCTAATCCTAGATATAGATTAACAAAATAAACACAAAATGTTTAGTCTAATTTTTTATTTGCTTTTCTTTATCAACAAATTCCTCAAAATCTAACTGCAGGCATTTTCATTAATTAAGTCATATCAGAGTCAATATTTTTACAGATGACAGGGAAAAAAACAAGTCTTTTAGCAGGAAAAATGAACTGAAAAATGGAGATGTACTTGCATAGCAAGTGACCTGATCTGAGATCGTGTGCTGGAACGAAAACAATTGCAACGTGGAAGGTGTTTATAAGCCATTTAAGAAACACAAAAACCGTTAGATTCATTTCAATATTAAATTTTAATTTATCAAAATTTTCGTCGCTTTGAGACCGCGACCTGTTCACCAACAAAACTCCATTCCGACATTGATTCACTTAGACTTGTGTGTGAATACCTAAATGTGAATACCTGTGGCATTTTTGGGGAGAATAGTTTACCACTGATGTCACACTGACATAGCTTCTCTCCTGTATGAATGCCTTGATGTACAGTTAAGTCAGGTCTATGAGAGAATGATGTACCACAGACATAACCATGATATAGCTTTCTCTCGTATGAACATGTACATATTGTTTTAAAACACCATTTTCAGAAAATGAATTACCAAAGGTAGTAGCTATGGCTTCTCTCCTGGATGTGTTGTGTCGTCAAGGAATTCATTTGAGAGAATGATTTACCAGATATCACAGTGATATGGTATCTCCCTGGTCTGAGTACATTTGTGACAAGTTAAAACGATATTTTCAGAAAAAATGATTAACCCAAATATCACAATGATATGGCTTCTCTCCCATGTGAATATCTTTCTGAATTGTTAAACACTATTTTAGAAAAACTAATTTAGCAGAGATATCACAGGGATATGGTTTTTACCCCAGTATGAATCTGTTGTAATTACACAAATGATTATAACAAAAGAATAATTTACTACAGATATCAAAATGCTATGGCTTCTCTCCTGTATGAACAAGTTTGTGACTAGTTAAACACTATTTCCTGAAAATTATTTACTCTGGGTTGGCAATGAGTATACTGAAGAATACAGGTGGGAGTCCACCAGGATCAGTCCTCAGACCCTTCTCATTCATCATAGTCCTCCAGACAATGTGCTTGTTTCTGTTTAATCAATTCATGCCTTGAGAGAATTTAAACACACAAAATATATATTGTATATAGTAGCATTATAGCCCGGGGTTGCTTGGGTTTGCTTTTTTTAGTTATGTTAAAACGGCAGACTTTGATGATTTGCATTAACAAAGTTTTGACACAGTTTCAACCTATGAACAAAAGTATCGTGGCGATGCTCGACTTTGCTCTGAATGTACTGCAAATGTGTAATGCCGACTTCACTTGTTGGTTAATATTCTTGTGACTAGTTATATAGCTATTTCTAAAAGATGGTTTACCACAGATATCAAAGTGATGTGGTTTCCCTAAGTATGAATACGTAAGTGATAAGTCAACTGACTTTTATAGAAGAATGATTTACCACAGATATGACAAGGGTATGGATTCTCTCCTGTATGAACACTTTTGTGACAAGTTAAAACGCTATTTCGAGAAAACGATTTACCACAGATATTACAACGATATGGTTTCTCTCCTGTATGTGTACGTTTGTGTTTAGTCAAGGTACTGCTGTCAGAGAATGATTTACCACAGATATACACACAATATGGTTCTCACCTGTATGAATACGTTTGTGTACAGTCAAGTCCCACTTTGAGAGAATGATTTACCACAGATATCACAATGATATGGCTTTCTTCTGTATGAATACGTTGGTGCGTGTTTGTCAAATTACTCTTTGAGAGAATGATTTTCCACAAATATCACAATGATATGGCTTTTCTCCCGTATGAATACGTTTTGTGTTAGACAAGTCACCACTCAGAGAATGATTACCATCAAAATATCACAGTGATATGGTTTCTCTCCAGTATGTGTAAGTTGTTGTTAGTAAACGGTACCAGTTTGAGAGAATGATTTACCACAAATATTACAACGATATGGTTCTCACCTGTATGCGTACGTTGGTTACAGTCAAGTTACCACTTCGAGAGAATGATTTACCACAGATATTACAGCGATATGGTTTCTCTACTGCATAGGGTTTGCCTTTAGTATATGACTCATTCAGCGAGAGAGTAATATATCGTACACAACAGCAATGTGAAGGTCTTTTACATTCCTATGATATGTTTTATATAACGAGGTGATGTATTGATGAATGCTCCTTATAACTATATGTCTTCCTTGTTGATGTGAAAGGTGATTAAAAAAATCAAAGCACATCTGAATGAGTAAATTCTTGTATGTCAACACGTGTATTTCTGAAATAGAATATGAGCCATGAGATAAAAGAGGATAGTTAAAAGATACAGTGATTCACAGAAATTTTTTCTTACTCTAGGTCAAGGCCCAAATCTTGGGGACGGGGCTAGTCAATCAGATCGACTGACAGTACAAAATGGTACTTTTCCCAAAAGATGTACATATAAAGGTGCGGAGTGCTGTGTAAGTAGCCTGCCTACCAACCACAAGGTTAGGTTTAGTCCCAATTTGGCACCTTAGGGAAAGTGTCTTCTCTATAGCCTCGGGCTGACCAAAAGCTCTGAGAGTTTAGTAGATGGAAACTGAAAGAAGCCTGTCGTATATATATATATATATATATATATATATATATATATACATATGTAAATATATATGTGTGTGTGTGTGTTTGTCCAACATGGACAACCGATGTGGAAAGTTCGTCCGTTACTTAGCGGTTCGGCAAAAGAGACAATGAATAAATACTAGTCTTAAAAAGAATAAGTCCTGGGGGTGATTTGCTCGTAACACGGTTTTGCTAGCATGGCCACGTCAAACGATGAAACAAGTAAAAAAAAATGATATATAGTACACACACACACATATATATATTATAGATATATATAGATATATATAGATATATATATATATTATAATATATATATTATATATAATTATTTATATATATATTATATATATATGTTATATATATATATATATATATATATATATATATATTTATATAGATAATATATTATATATCATCACATCATCGTTTGCGTCCGCTTCCATGCTAGCATGGGTTGGACGGGTCAACTGGGGTCTGTGAAGCTGGAAGGCTTCGTCAGGCCCAGTCAGATCTGGCAGTGTTCTACGGCTGGATGCCCTCCTAACGCCAACCACTCCACGAGTGTAGTGGGGTGTTTTTACGTGCCACCTGCACAGGTGCCAGACAGAGAGCTGGCGAACGGCCCACGAACGGATGGTGCTTTTACGTGTCACCGGCACGGGGCCAGGCGAGCGATGCTGGCAACGGACACGAACGGATGGTGCTTTTACGTGCCACCGACACGGGCCAGACAGAGCTGGCAAACGTGAAGGACGGTGCTTTACGTGTCCCGGCACGGGGCCAGCCGAGGCTGGCAACGGACATGAACGGATGGTGCTTTTACGTGCCACGACACGGGGCCAGACAGAGCTGGCAAAACGGCCACGAACGGACGGTGTGCTTTTACGTGTCACCGGCACGGGGCCAGGCGAGGCTGGCAACGAACACGAACGGATGTGCTTTACGTGCCACCGACACGGGGGCCAGGCAGAGCTGGCAAACGGCCACGAGCGAATGGTGCTTTTACGTATCACCAGCACGGGTGCCAGACGAGGCTGACAGCGGACACGAACGGATGGGTCACTTAACCCCTGCTTTTCTGAATATGATTTTTGTTTTGATTGTTCTCACTGGTCTTTGCCGGGTCTTCTCACGCACAGCATACTTCCATAGGTCTCGGTCTCTGGTCATTTCCTTGGTGAGACCTAGAGTTCGAAGGTCGTGCTTCACCACCTCGACCCAGGTTTTCCTGGGTCTACCTCTTCCACAGGTCCCCTCAACTGCCAGGTGTGGGCACTTTTTCAACACCTATCTTCATCCATCTCACCACCATGACCATACCAGCGCAATCGTCTCTCTTGCACACAACATCTGATGCCTCTTAGGTCCAACTTTTCTCTCAAGGTACTTACACTCTGTCGACTATGAACACTGACATTACACATCCAGCGGAGCATACTAGCTTCATTTCTCGCGAGCTTACGCATGTCCTCAGCAGCCACGGCCCATGTTTCACTGCCATGTAGCATGGCTGTTCGTACACATGCATCATACAGTCTGCCTTTTACTCTGAGCGAGAGGCCTTTAGTCACCAACAGAGGTAAGAGCTCCCTAAACTTTGCCCAGGCTATTCTTACTCTAGCCGTTACACTTTCAGCAAACCCCACCCCCACTACTGACTTGGTCACCAGAGTACGGAAGCTATCAACTACTTCTAGTTTTTCCCCCTGGAAAGTGACGGAAGTTGTTTTCAGCAGATTTTCAGTGGTTAATGCTCCCGAGCATCTGCCACATACAAAAACCATCTTCCTAGTTAGCCTTCCTATGACATTGCTGCACCTCTTATGTGTCCATAGCTTACACTTGGTGCATCTTATAGAGTTTCACCTACACCTTTTCTACAGATCGAGCAGGGCCATCTACCTGAAGGCGTTTGTGATTTGTCTACCTTCCTACTTATTAGGACTTTGGTTTTAGCTAGGGTGACTCTAAGGCCCTCGATTCTAAACCATGCTTCCACACCTGAAACTTCTTCTCCAGTTCTGTAATGACTCAGCAATTAGAGCAAGGTCATCAGCATAGAGGAGCTCCCAGGGGCATCCTGTCTTGAATTCCTCCGTTATTGCCTGGAGGACTATGATAAATAGGAGGGGGGCTGAGGACTGAGCCTTGGTGGACCCCTACCTTACCCGGAATTCTTCACTGTACTCATTGCCAACCCTCACTTACTAGCAGGGTCCCTGTGTACATGGCTTGCACAGCTCTCACTAACCATTTCATCTATTCCTAGTTCCTCATTGACCACCATATGAGGGATCGGGGGACCCTGTCGAAGGCTTTCTCCATGTCAACAAAAGCCAGGTACAGGGGCTTATCTTTGGCTAGGTATTTCTCTGCAGCTGTTCTTACCAGGAATATAGCATCAGTGGTATTTTCCCTGGCACGAAACCAAACTGCATCTCATTTAAACTAACTCTCTCTCTAATTAGTTGGCTTATGGACCCTCTCTGTAACCTTCATCACCTGATCCAACAGCTTGATACCTCTGTAATTATTTGTATCTAGGGCATCACCTTACCTTTGTAGCAGTTGACTATTTGCTGCTACACCAGTCATTGGGTATGACTCCTTCATGTATCACCTGATTAACTATACAGGTGACTAGGCTATAGCCGACACTACCAGATATTTTGAGCATCTCTGCAGTGATACCTGATGGGCCTGGGGCTTTCCCTGTCTTCATGCTTCTAATTGCCTTAGCTACTAAGGAACTATCAACCTGATAGCTGGTCCCTCTGTTGGTCCAACGTTCGGCAGACTCTCTTTATCCCATTCATTTTCTTATTCAGCAACCTTTCATAGTGGCGTCTCCAAGCCTCTCTTTGCATCCTCGTTTAGCGCAAGTGAACCATCTTCCATGCGAACACACTTCTCTCCCACCACATCACAATTCTCTCTCACACACTGTCTTGCAACGCGAAACACCTCCAGTCTTTGGTCCTCACGGCGCAGAACATTGGCAAATTTTTTTCTTATCTGCTTCCCTCTGGCTAGATAGACCTGTCTCCTAGCTTCCCTTTTAGCAGTCTGATACAATTCCGCTACCACCATTCTTCCAGTGCTTCCAAGTCTGTCTTTTCTCTAAGCCCTGTCTAACACACTGTTCCACCACCACGTTACCCTGGGACGAGAGGGGACTTTGCACCAGCACAGATCTGGTCAGTGGCTCTCAGCAGGTTGTCCCTTAGAAATGTCCACGTTGTCCTCTACCCCATGTGATACTCTATCCCCTTCTACTTCGTCAAAGGCTTCAAGTAACATGTCTCTAAATCTCTGTCCATTCACAGGATCCTTCTTCCAGATCCTCTTCTCCATGTTGGTCGTCTTCTGGTTGTCCTCCTACTCCTGATCCTAAAGTCACTAACTACCAGTCTATGTTGTGGGGTACATTCTTCGCCTGGGAAGGTTTTGGCATTTATAAGTAGCCATCTCTCCCTTTGCCTGGCAAGGATGTAGTCAATTTGGCTGGTATGTTGGCCCGATCGGTAGGTGACTAGGTGGCTGGTAGGTTTCCTGAAGTTAGTGTTGCAAATCATAAGATTATTTGCATCGCAGACACTCCAGCAGCCTGGTTCCCTCCTCGTTGCGGGAACCAGAGCCATAGCCTCCATGTACGCCATGGAAGCCCCCAGCATGTCGTCCAACGTGACCATTGAAGTCACCAGCCCAAAGAGAAGGTCTCTGTCGTTCGTCAACGAGGTAGTCTGCAGTAGAGTGTCATAGAATCGGTCTTTCTGTCCATCAGGTAGCCCCGACTGAGGAGCATAGGCTGATATAATGGTTGCTAAACTATGATGAAGCGCTAATCTAATCTTAAGTATTCTGTCGCATACTCTGATTACCTCAATTACTTTATCTACCCATTTCTCAGCGATAAGTATACCACGCCTCCAACCCCGTCAGTTTCCCTGCCCAGAAAATCTTGTACCTGTGTTCCTTGCCTGTGAGGAACCTAGCAGAACCTCCTCTCCACCTTACTTCTTGCATGCAACATATATCCACACATCTCCGTTCAAGCATCTCAATATCTCGCCAGACCTACCTTTCAGTGTGCCAACGTTGAGGGGTGCCAACCCTGAGGGTGTGGGAGGTATGGGCCCTAGAGACCCTGCGTCGGTGGACAGTAGCTTATGTACCTGGAAAAGAAAGCTCGCATTTTGGCAGAATTCATGAGCAAAGTAATACAGTAGCCTTCAATTCAACCTGCATAACACTACCATTCATATTTTGCACTGATGATCATTACTTTCCTAGGTCGAACTAGGGGTAGGTAGGGATGGTGAAAGAGCATTTGCAGTCTTCAAGGGAAGCAACCCAGGGATGAAAAGAATAGGAACTTCCGGCCATGTGTGGAGGGGTGGGTGGGGGGGTCAACCCCAAACTAGCAAGAGGATTCTGTTAATGTGGATAGCAAGAAAGTAGGTTGAAAGTATCAGAGAAGTCAAATTTTAGGGGAGACAATGAGTGGCTATGAATGGTATGTTGAAAACTGAAGAAAATATGAATAGAGGGTACTGAAGGAAAATATGAGAGAAAGATTTAAGGAAACTGAAAGAATAGTGATTCTACGTGCAGCAGGGTAGTAGAAAGCGAAGTTGAAAGAAGAAATCTAAACTTTTAGCCGTTCATGAGCTTATATAATGTGTAATCTATTTACAAATGATAATTATTATTATTTAATTATTGTAACATAAATTGCAATCAATCTGTTGTTGATTAAATGTAAAATCTGAAAATCTAAATATTTTTGTTTTCTTCTTTTCAGGTTGGCAAGAACAGAAAGTTATAATATTACTCAAAGTGGTAAATGGATCAACAAACCTTTTTCTCCTTTTAAACTAGAAACTGTCTTTTCAATTCCATTTCTTTACTTAACTCAGTTTTTAACCACTTTTTAAAAAAAAAACTTTTTCCAATCAGCTCAATTTCATTTAACATTACAAAAAATATTACAAGCATGGAAAAGTGGACGTTAGAATGTTGTTGATGATGACGATTGATGATGCAATTGATGATGATTGATGATTGATGATGATGATGATTGATGATGATTGATGATTGATGATGATGATGATGATTGATGATTAATGATGATTGATGGTGATTGAGTTGGCTAATTATTAAGGATCCGACAGGCTGCAGGACTTTGACAAGATCCAATGACTGAGGAGAGGGAGAGATAACTGAAGGGAGAGAAAGGATGCGACCAGTGAAGACAGTGCAGGAAGGGAAGAGGACATAATGGAAATAAGGGATGAAGTTGTTCTGGCAGGGTGGATGGGGTGGGGGGGAAAATAAACGGTAAGGGAAAGAAAATGGCAAGGAGTGATATGTGACGATTCTGGTTCCAAATGAATACAACCCCTGAGTAGTGCCATTGACAGATGAGTGATGGAGAACTGGATGTTAAGGGGAAAAGATGTGGAGAAAGCTTGAGGAGGAAGAAGAATGGCTTACAAGCATAAACAGAATGCATTTTGGACATCATCTTTTACTGGGATGGATGAGTCTTCTCAATCATTGTGCTTTGTCAATCATCTCAATCTTTTGTCATCTTTTCAAGTCCAGCATCTTGAGTTCAGCCTTCACCACTTTATCCCATGTCTTCCTGGGTCTCCCTCTCAACAAGTTCATCCACTTTAAAGCACTTCTTTAAACAGCTGCCCTCATCCTTATGCATCACATCACCAAACCATTGCAGTCTTCTTTTCTGTAGCCTTCATCTGTTTCCGCTTTTGCCTAATTTTTCTCTTGATATTTTAACTTTCTTTGTATGTACACTTAGGAAGCACATGGCCTAGTGGTTAGAGCAGCAGACATGCGGTCGAGGGATCGCGGCGTTCGAATCTCAGACCGGGCGATGTGTGTTTTTATGAGTGAAAACACCTAAGCTCCACGTGGCTCCGGCAGAAGGTAATGGCGAAACTTCTGCTGACTCTTTTGCCACAACTTTCTCTCACTCTTTCCTCCTGCATCTTGCAGCTCACCTGTGATGGACCAGTGTCCCATCCAGGTGGGGAACCTATATGCCAAGAAACCGTGAAACTGGCCCTTATGAGCCAGGCAAGGCTCGAGAAGGAACAAACAAGTATGTACGCTGGCATTGCACATCCAAAGGAACATACTAGCTTTATTCTCTCTATTCTTTACGCGTCCTCTGCATTTAGGGCCCATCTCTCACTATCATGTAGCTTTTGCTGTTCATACATGAACATCATACAATGTGCCTTTCACTCTGAGAGAACTTAAGTTGCCCAAGCTGTTTGCTTCTTCAGAGATGACTGTATCAGAGATTTCTGCAGGTCAACGAATACCAATTGCAATGGTTTACTATTAGCTAAATACATCTCTTGCAGTTGTTTTACTCAGTAGATGGCAGCAGTAGTCCTTCTTCCTGGCAGAAAATCAAACTGTATCTCATCTAGTCTAATTCAGTTTCTAATTAATTATAACTTTTCTTGACCTGGTCAATCAATTTTTAGAGGCCTCTCCTTTATGGCTTGTAACATCTGACTACAACTTAATTTCCTTCTCACGATGCCAGGCTCATAAGGGCCAGTTTTCTGGTTCAGTGGCAAAGAAATTTCTGTACAACTTGATTAACTTTATGGGTGACAAGGGTGTATCTTACTCTGCACAATCTTAGTAAACAAAAGTTCGTTTATATGGGGTCGTTTGTTTCAGTTTACTAGGTAAAAACATGACTTGACTCTTTGCTATTCAATAGATTGGGATTTAGGACAGGAAGAGCATCCAATTGTACACAAGAAAATGCTGCTCCCAAGTAGGGAAAAGCAGGTGTTTTAAATGGCAATGATGAAAAAAAAACCCTGAAATTTTTCATATGGGCAACCAATCACTAATGTTGATTCATCTTTTTACTTTAGAACCAGTTGCATTAGGAGACAATGTCACACTTCATACTGAAGTAGCCGAGATGACAGGAATTGTTTTCTGGAAAAACGACACAATGGTAGATATGAATGTAACCCGACTTGTTATAATTACGGTAACTATGAAGTTACACAAGATGGTAGCAAATCTACTCTTTTGATCCGAATGGTATCAGAACAAGATTTCATTTGGCGTTTTTGTGACTTGTATCTCTGCTCTGCAAAATATACCTTAGTGACAAAAGGTAAGGAAATTACTTTTGCTAATAATAATGATAATAATAATAATAATGATAATAGATGCAAATAGGCCAGACATCATATTGAAAGATAAATGCAAATAGGCCAGACATCATATTGAAAGACTTCAAACAAAAGAACATGCCTCCTCATTGATATGACTGTCCCAATCGATATAAACGCATCTGTCAAGACCTACCAAAAACTGAGCAAATATAAAGATCTTGAAATAGAAATCAGTAAAATGTGGAACCTGAAGACTAAACAATACCTGTTGTCATAGGTGCCCTGGGAATGATAGCAAAAGGGGCTGATAGCTACCTAACTCAGATACCAGGAAACCCCAAAATGGCAGAAATTCAAAAGATAGTGCTCAAGGGAACTGCTCATATCCTACGCAAAATACTTTCTATGTAATCTCAAGTTTTAAAACAAACAATTTTCGGTTTTAAAAAAAAAAAAATTTTTTTTTAGACATTCATTAGTACAAACCCCACCCCCAAATATATGGCACACTAGGCATAACAACAACATGAACTTCCAACCTGTTGTCTCTTGAGGTCTCTGGGTGAGACTTGGAGCCAACTTGTACAAATATAAAAGCAAAAGTCAAACATATAATAATAATAATATAGTAATAATAGTAATAATAATAATAGTTCTTTCTAATTATGGCACAAGATCAGGAATTTCATGTGGAAGCGGTTCTTTGATTACATTAATTTGATTATATTTAGTCGGTCCTTTATTTCATCAACCCCAAAGGGATGAAAGGCAAAGCTGACCTTAGCAGTATTTGAACTCAGGACAGAAAGTCAGAAGAAATTCCACTGAACACTTTTTTCTGGTGCAGCAGCAGCAACAAACAACAATAACAATAACAACAATAATAATAACAACAACAACAACCTCAGTGCAAATATTTTTATAATACTTCAGCAAATTCAAAGTTTGTATCACATAGCATTGCTGTTCATATACAGGCATCATACAATGTGACTTTCACTCTGAGAGAACACAACCCATCGCCTGGTACAGGAATCGAAACCACAATCTTACAATCAATGAGTTCAACACCCTAACTATTAAGCCACGTGCCTCCACCTAATGCTATATAACCCTTCTAAATAATCGACTCATCTGTTGACCTTACATTTTTGTGTTAGAAAGAAGAAATTTAATCCCCTTTGCTAATGCAACATAACCTTTCTAATTGATGGATTAATCTGAAGGGGAACATCTAATCATTTAGACATAATAATCTGGGATTTGGTGTGTGTTGATCCGTTTCTTACCATATTTCTGCTGAAATGCATTGCCTTTGTTTCAATAAATTTTGGAAATGATAAAGAATCATTACTAACTATTGTTTGGAACATAAGGAAGGTTTTCTTTAGATCTCTTCAAAACTGAGGATTTGTACAGAAACAAAAGCAATTTAAGCAGGATGGTATGAAAAAGGGTTTAAACCTGGCGTGTATATGGGTGTATGTATCCATGCTGGTATGTATGTACAAGATGACCAATTAACTCAAGGAACTAGATTAACCACTCAACAGATCTGATTTACAACACACTACAGTCCCCAGACGCCCTGTGATTCTACAAACTGGATTTTGTCATTTTCCTGACCACCATGTTTGGTCCGTAACCACTATACATCCCTTATCCTTATATATTTTTTTATTATTTTTATTCCTATTTATTCATATTTTATTTTTTTGCTTTTATTTTTATTTTTATTTCTATTTCTATTTTTACTTTATAACTTGATACCTTTATATTCATTTATATTTTTTTATATTCTTTATACCCCCTTATATCTCCTTATATCTCTTTATATCTTTATACTCTACACTTTTACATTTTTCTATACTTACACTTTTTATATATTTTTTATACTTCGCCTGAATCTCGCCTCGCCCCTCCATCTTTACCCCTATTTACTCTTATCACCAGGTCCCTTCACGTCTATATATGTATTTATTTGTTAATTTATTTACATTACTTCAACATCTAAATTCCCTCATTCTACATTGAGAGAAGAACGAGATGGACGCTTCAATTCTATGCTGCTGCCGCATTATGTCGTACGTGAATGAGAGGATTTGCATCCCCAACCAAGAATTTTTGATGTAACACACGTCCTTGTGAAGTTGTTGTGCGCGGCTGAAGAAGGCCACAGACATACATTATGCATTGTTATAAATCTGTCTAATAAGGCCCGAAACATATGTACCGCTGAATCCTTGGCATCATGTTTTTATTTTGATCAATTTTATATATATATATATATATATATATATAAATATATATATATATATATATATATATATATATATATATATATATATATATATATATATAAGAGGGAGTGGTGTTTCCAAGCTGGAAAAGAAATATATAGGAAAATGCGTTGCTGAAAATGCACTTAAATTTCGAGACCTCTACCATAACAAATACTTTTGTGTGTTACCAAGAAATTTATAGAGAGTGAAAAGAAAAAAACACTTCTAAGCAAACAATTGTAGACTTGTGTTTTAAAAAGAAATCTACAAGTCTGTCTACAAGTGCTTGTGAATCGGTGATCACATTTTCAAGTGATGGTGTGCGTGAGTTTAATGCGAGGGACAGTGATTCAGAAAACAATTCTAATAATAATACTTCTTATTATAAATGATCTCAACATTCTTTTTACTTTACATAAATATATTCTTTACATTCTGCTGTTGTTATTGTCATTTATTGTCGAGTATTATAAATTTTATTCATAAAATATTTTCTGGGAATGACTTATAACATTGCTATTATGGGAATTATGGCACTGTTTTGCGAGTTCTCGCTTTACGAGCGATCTCTGGGACCAAATTAACTTGTATATTGAGGCATTACTGTATATACCTCCCTACCTCCCTACATTCATACATATATATATATAATATATACACACACCACACACAACATACGTCACACATCCTCTTCCAAATAAAACATCCAGAACCCAATGAAAAACAAAACCGAGAAACCTAGAACACAGGGAAACAATGACACATGTCCAGCTCCCAACACCACAACTGAAGACCAAAGTGGTGTGATGGCCGCAAGAAAAGAAAAGCACCCTAAAATTGATGGGAAGCAGGAGGTAAAAGGCGACAAAATCAAAGCTAAAAGAAACCCTGTCCAGAGAAAACAAAAAGGACCCCAGCAAGAACTATAAGAGCAAAGAAGAAACATCTGCAAATTCTACCTGAAGGGGGACTGCTGGTACGGCGTCGAGGGTGCAAACTGTCGCTTTGCACATCGGAGGCCCTACCAAAACCGCACGGACGCGAGACAGAGGTCCCTCCCTCAGGGAGAACAAAAAGAAAAAGTTAAAAGAAGGGAAAAAAGCGCACTGACCACTCCTGAAAGACGATATGTGGATGTAGTGCGCGGTAACCCAACAAATGGCCAGCTTCACCCAGATGTGAGAAGGGCAGCAGCTGAACAGCAATCTTTTTTGTGCATGGCACAAAAAATTGTTCAGCAGCTGACCTGGCTACAAGCACAAAGCTGGAACTACCACCACATAAGGCCACCTCCAACAGATGCAGGATGGCCACCACAGACACCAACACCAACACACACACCACAAAAATATTTCTACTGAATGTAGGAGGGCTGCTGTGCAGAAACTGTAAAAAGAAAATTTCATTCCTGAGAGACCTTGTGACATGCAATCAAGCTATATGCATGGCACTCACAGAAACGCATCTTGAACCCGATATAGGTGATGCAGAAATACACATACCGCAATATGCAGTCATACGCACAGATAGAAAGGGAGGAGCCATGGTGGAGTTGCAATGTGTACATCCGAGATGACCTCACGCCCCAGGTCCTGTTGTCATATTCAAACTCAGTGTATGAAACCTCAAATTGTACACATAAGACAACTGAATATCGTCATATGCACTACAAATCGCCCACCAGATGCCCCAAAACACTCAGGCATGTTTGAAGACTGCCTAACAAAAATAGGAGAAGTCCTCACCAACCTTGAACAACACAACAGTGTATTCTTCATGGGTGACTTTAACCTCCCCAATGTGGAATGGCCTGGGGGGGCAGATGCTCCCAGGGATGACACACCATCAGCAGGCACAGGTAGAGTCCCTGCTCCATCTCATAAATGCCTCTTTCATGGAGCAAATAGTTTTGCAACCAACAAGGGCAGATAATATACTGGATCTCTGCTTCACAAACATATGGATATTATCCATAATGTTAATGTGATGCTGACAATGATCTCGGATCACAACATAATAGAGCTGTCTATGTATGGAACAAAAGCCCCCGTAGACACACAGCCTATACGAAGCATCCCCATATCTCCAACTTAAACTTTCATAAAGCCAATGGAAGTTGATTGAAAAAGAGATCCCCAAACAGGATTGGCCTGAATGTCTCTCCACACCGGACATAAACATGAAACACAAACACTTCATGTCCATAATACAAGCCATATGTGACAAATATGTCCCAGTGTGAAGGGCCAGCACACTCAAGAACAAAAACAGGATCCCAAGAGAAAGGAGGATTCTTATGAGACGACGGACAAAGATTGCGGACTGCCTGAGCATGCACACACCAAAAGTGGTGAAAAGTCTCGGCTCGAAAGAATGCTAATGGAAACTGAGGAAAGTCTACATCAGTCCCATGAAAAGGAGAGAGCAGATAAGAAGCTTGGGTAATAGAAAATATAAAATCAAACCCTAAAGCTTTCTTTAAGTTTGCCAAAGAGACAGCCACAGTGCACCAGAGAATAGAACCTCTCTTCCAAAAAGATGACTCTCTCACAGGAAATCCCACGAGGATAAGTGAAATACTGAACGAACAGTTCCAAAGTGTGTTCACTACACCTCTAGGACACAGGCAAGTAAAACAACCCAGAAGAATTCTTTGCCACTTTACCTGCGGCCAAGAGGCAAAAAAATTGAGTACATCAACATCGAA
>NC_043023.1:11335280-11395280 GCF_006345805.1 Octopus sinensis
ATACATCCGTGCCTATGTATGTATGTATGTATGTATGTATGTATGTATGTATGTATGTATGTATGCATGTATGTATGTGTGAGCATGTATGTATATGCATAATATATATATATATATATATATATATATATATATATATATATATATATATATATTGGGCGAATGTATTCCACTGTAGCCTCGGACTGACCAAAGCTTTGTGAGTGGATTTGGTAGATGGAAACTGAAAGGAAGCTTGTTGCATGTATACATATATGTGTGTGGTGTGTGTGTGTGTGAGTGTGTGTGTGTGTGTGTGTGTGTGAGAGTGTGTGTATGTATATGTATATGTATATATGTATGTGTGACTTTCTGTCGGCCCGAGGCTATAGTAGAAGACGCCTGCCCAAGGTGCCACGCAGTGGGACTGAACCCGGAACCATGTGGTTGGTAAGCAGGCTATTTACCACACAGCCACTCCTGCACCTATATATATATATTGAAAAAGTGCCACACCCTAGCAGTTGAGGGAACCTGTGGAAGAGGTAGACCAGGAAAACCTGGGACGAGATGGTGAAGCATGACCTTCGAACATTAGGTCTCACTGAGAAAATGACTAGTGACTAAGACCTTTGGAAGTATGCTGTGCGTGAGAAGACCCGGCAGGACAAGTGAGACCATAACCCGTGGCCTCTACCAGGGATGTAGCCAGTCCACTTATGCATACCTTTCCTTCTTGGGACAGAAAACTCTACTTGTGAAGACTTGAAGACTTGTTGAGGCAAGTGAAAATCAAAATCAAAATCAATCAACATCAATGGAAATTGTAGTTGTGATACCAGTGCCGGTGGCACGTAAGAGATCCATCCGAACGTGGCTGTTGCCAGCGCAGCCCCGACTGATGATGATGATATATATATATAATACACACACACATATATACATTAGGTATATATGCATATTCATATCTATTATATAAAAGTCAATGTCTTTATGTGTGTTCGTGTGTTACTTATACATTTGAAAACTGCTGCATTGATCCAAATGAAATTGGTAGGGAAGAAGAAGAAGATGATGATGATGATGATGATCATCATCATCATCATCATCATCATTATCATTACTACTACTACTACTACTGCTGCTGCTGCTGCTGCTGCTACTACTACTACTACTACTACTACTACTACTACTACTACTACTACTACTACAACTACATGTAAACCGCAAGCTAATTTGTTAAAATAAAGGTGGGTTCTGTGCCAGTAATATCGGTGCTCACGGCAACCCGTGGCGTTTAAGCCGGATGCTGATCGCTCAAAACCGTGTTCCAAAATTCCAGATTGTTGGATCCTTCTAAAAGGTATCAAAAGGAAGAAACCAGTTATTTTACTTCGGTCGCCAACAACTTTAATGTCAGTTTGGATACATTTTTTGAAATCTGATAATTACTACTTATTTTTTTCAGCCTAGTTTTTTTTATTCTATCGGCCTTTTTCGCAAAACCAGGACATAAATACACCAACACCTGTTGTCAAACGGTGATAGGACACAAACACAAAGACACACACACACACTGAGCTTCCTTTCAGTTTCCGTCTACCCGATCCGCTCAAGGCTTTAGTGAGCCTGAGGAAATAGTAGAAGACACTTGCCCAAGGGGCCACTCAGATATAGATATATCAAAACAAAAAGGGATTTATAAGGTTTTAGTAATCCAGGGGAAATATTTCTTAAGCTCTCTGTAAATAAAAATAATCAATCGATAAGATTATACGATTAACCTACCAATAGTTAAGTAGCAGAGGGTGTAGGATGATGTCTGGTGAAAATTAATATAATTATATATATATATTAAATTAAAGTCCCTACTCCTAATGACCTCAAACTGAGAGCCATAATAGCAGGTCCCGCATGCGAAACCCACCGCCTCAGTAACTTTTTAGACACCCTGTTAAAACCACTCCTCAAACATGTCAAAAGCTATATAAGGGAAGACCTGGATATGCTCAATCACCTACCTAATATTATAAACAAAAACACCCTACTAGTATCCTTCGATGTAGTCAACCTCTATTCCAATATCCCCCATAACCTAGGAATAGAGGCAATTCAATTCTGGTTAGAGAATCACGCCAACGAACTCCCACATCGCATCAAAAAAGAATTCGTGATAGAAAGGGTTAAATTCATCGTGGAAAATAACTTCTTCGCCTTCAAAGACAACTTCTACTGACAAAAATCAGGGACTGCGATGGGTACACGAATGGCCCCCTCCTTTGCCAACCTAGTCATGGGATATCTAGAAATCAGTCTGTATCGTAAGGTTCTAGAAAGATATGGCAGCCCTTTCTCCCTCTACATAGAAAACAACTGGAAGAGATACCTAAATGACTGTTTCATTCTTTGGCATGAAAATATAGAGAAACTCAAAGAATTCCAAGCAATTTTAAATGGACTGGACGTAAACATCCAATTCACGATGGAATATAGCCAGCAACAACTCACCTTCCTCGATATCCTCATTAAGAAATCTGATAATGTAATAGAAACAGATATATACTATAAGCCTACAGATTCTAAGCAATATATTCCATTCAATTCATGCCACCCCAGACACACCAGAATGAACATCCCCTTCAATCTAGCAAAAAGGATATGTACTATAGTTTCTAATGCAAACACCAGAGACACACGACTACAAGAACTAAAAGATACCCTTATCACCAGGAACTACCCACCTTCACTTATTGACATATGCGTTTTAACATGCCCTCCAACTCAGACATCCAAAATCAAAGAAAAATTTACGACCAAAAGCCTTACCATGCATCTCCACACACAACCCTCTCAACAATGAAGCCTTCGACACCATCCTCCAAAACATACCCCTCCTAAAAAAAGACCACAAAATGAACACAATCCTCCAAACACACACGATCATAAAAAGCAAGAGACAGCCTAAATCTATGAAAAGTCTCCTAACACAAGCCTGAATACGCTCTTCAACACAGAAGCCGACAGTAAAAAAATGTGGAAGACCCAATTGCGGGATATGCGATTATCTAATTGAGGGATCAGAGTTCTCCTTCAAACAGGGACAACGGTTTACAGTGAAAAGCAACTTCACACGTGCTTCGGAGAACCTAAAACACACACTAACCTGCTCTGGGTGTCAAGAGCAATAAATAGGCCAAACAAAAAATAGTTTGCGTAAAAGAATGGTCCTGCACAGATCCCAGATAAAAATTCCCCAAAACAGAAAAATAGCATTCAGCCAACACATAGAAATTTGCGCCAACAACAAAACACCAAGCTTCAGGATTTTCCCCCTCTACCAATTCAGAGACGATACGACCTCGAGCCAATGAATAAGTAAAGAAACTCTCTTTATTACAAAATACAGGCCCCTTCTGAACGGGTCTACGACAAACGATATATCCACCTCGGCTTTAGAATAACACAAATACACACGCAAATATTAAATTCCTAAGATTCCATTAAAAATTAGCCCCAATCACAGCTATAACCCATAATGTGCCAACTTTAAGTCATACAACACCTCACTACTTCCACTCATTCATATTCTCCCTTCTCTTTCTTCTTTTTCATCATCATCATCATCATCATCGTCGTCGTCGTCGTCGTCATCATCATCATCATCATCATCTTCTTGAACGGTTCTTCCTAAATCCTGCTTATTCTTTATGCAACAATTTGTCAACTGCTGTCCTCATCATCTCTAAAAGTATCCTGTTAAAATCTTTTCAGGGAGCCGATAATAGCATAATCCCTCTATAATTTTCGCAAAAGCTTGAATCACCTTTTTTTGGCAATTTCACAATGAGTCCCTCTTTCCAATCATTAGGCACATTTTCTTCCTGCCATATCTTAGATATATTTCTAAAATACATATATATACATGTACATGTAATATGTACCATTATATATATATACATATATACATATATCATCATCATCGTTTAACGTCCGTTTTCCACGCTAGCATGGGTTGGACGGTTCGAACGGGGTCTGGGAAGCCAGGGGCTGCACCAGGCTCCAGTCTGATCTGGCAGAGTTTCTACAGCTGGATGCCCTTCCTAACGCCAACCACACCGTG
Source organism: Octopus sinensis (assembly GCF_006345805.1). Lineage (NCBI taxonomy): Eukaryota > Metazoa > Mollusca > Cephalopoda > Octopoda > Octopodidae > Octopus > Octopus sinensis. Next base: position 11,339,380 of record NC_043023.1, read on the forward strand.
AGTGTAGTGGGTGCTTTTTACGTGCCACCTGCACAGGTGCCAGGGGGGTCCGGCATCGGCCACGATCGGTTGGAGCTTTTAACGTGCCACCGGCACGGAAGCCAGCCAAGGCGGCGCTGGCAACAGCCATATTCGGATGGGGCTTTTTATGTGCCACCGGCACAGAAGCCAGTCGGGGCGGTGCTGGCATTGGCCACGTTCAGATGGTGCCTTTTATGTGCTTCCGGCACAGGATCCAGTTGAGGCGGCACTGGCAAAGGCCACGTATGGATGGTGCTTTTTATGTGCCACCGGCACAGGTATCATAACTACTATTTCCATTGATATCTATTCGATGTTCATGTTCATGTACTTGACTCAACAGGTCTCCTCAAGCACACATACATATATATATATATACATGTAATATGTACACATATATATATACACACACACACACATATATATATATATACATGTACATGTAATATGTACACATATATATACACATATATACATATACATGTACTTGTAATCTGTACACATATATACATGCATATAAATATATATATATATATATATATATGTATGTATATATATATATATGTATATATATATGTATATATATATATATATATATATATATATATATATATATATATATATATCATCATCATCATCATCATCATCGTTTAGCGTCCGTTTTCCATGCTAGCATGGGTTGGAAGGTTCTACTGGGGTCTGTGAAGCCAGAAGGCTTCATCAGGCCCAGTCAAATCTGGCAGTGTTTCTACGGCCGATGCCCTTCCTAACGCCAACCACTCCGTGAGTGTAGTGGGTGCTTTTTACGTGCCACCCGCACTGGTGCCAGACAGAGCTGGCAAACGATATATATATATATATATATATATATATACGCCCATACATACACACACATATATATAGGTACAGGTGTGGCTGTACAGTAGCAAATTTGGTTCCCAAACGCATGGTCCTGGGTTCAGTCATACCGTGTGTTGACTTGACATGTATCTTCTGCTATAGCCTCAGACCAACCAAAGCCTTGTCAGTGGATTTTGTAGACAGAAACTGAAAGAAATCAATAGTATATATATGTACGATTATATGTAAGTCTATGTGTATGTTTTTGTCTGTGTTTCTCCCTCATCACTGCTGTTTGTTTATTTACATCCCCATAACTTACTGGTTTCATAAGAAGAAACTGATAGAATAAGTTCCAGGCTTATCAAAATAAAAAAAGCACTAGGCAGTGTCTCATATTTTGGTTTGCCAACTAAGTTGTATCTATCAATTTATCATTGTGTGTGTGTGTATGTACATATATATATATATATATATATATATATATATATATATATATATATATATATATATATACATGAAGAAAAAAGAGGTTCAGAATGCTGGATGGTTGTAAAAATAGATATTTATTTATATATCACATATTATTACTTCATATTAGCGCTTTCGACTACTCCTGTAGTCTCATATATATATATATATATTTATATATATATGAATTTCGTAGACAGAAACTGAAAGAAATCAATCGTATGTATGTGTGTAAATTTATATGTGTCTTTGTCTCTATGTCTCACCTTCGTCACTGCTGTTCGTTTATTTACATCCCCAAAACTGATAGGATAAACTCCAGGCTTATCAACATAAAAAAAGCACTAGGCTGTGTCTCATATATTTCTTTGCCCACCCAGTTGTATCTATCAATTTATCTGTGAGTGTGTGTATAGATATATATATATAGAATACACACAAACACACATGTATATATATACATGTACGTATGTGTGCACATTCATATCTATTATATCAAAGTCAGTGTCTTTATGTGTTTGTGTGTTACCTATACATTCGAAAACTGCTGCACAGATCCTAATGAAATTTGGAACAGAAAATCCAAGCCTAGGGAGAAGGGTAATGCTGCATGTTTCATACAATTTCATGGACCAAAATTACTGAATAGATCCTTATCATATTTGGAACTTAGATTCAATGCATAAGGGTGGGTATAATGCAATATGTTTGGTTTGAATTTCAGGTGGCTTAAAGGGGGCAGAACCCCCATGAAAATTCATAAATTTTTGATGTTCATGAAAGTTCAACCATGGGTAATCAACAGGCATCAAAAAGTATTCTCAAAGTTTCCACTTCTCATGAGGATTTTATGACACAGTAATGAGGGATTTAACTCCCAAATTTTAGTAATTTCTTTTATGATCCAAAACTAGGTTACAAATACTGAAGGGATCTTTATGAAATTTGGAAATTATATTCTATGCATAAGGGCCATAACCCTCATGACAATTCATATATTTTTGCCGTTGATGAAATTTTAACCATACATATTAGACACAAATGAAGTAATATTAATAAAATTTCATCTTCTTAGAAGTTAAAAAGACCTCTTTATGGGGACTTAACACCCACAATTTACTCATTTTATCTAAGCAAAGATGAATACAGTTGTACTCTTGGAAGCTGTAGGGTCACCCGAGCATAAAAAATGAGCATTATTTGTAATTCAATGGTACAACAGTGTAAGACTTTGCTTTCAGATATACTTAGATTGTGATTTCTACAATGTGGTGCGTAAATTGTCAAGTAAATAAGAGGCATCTTTGCTTCAACTAATTCAGTTGCAAAGTGTTGAGTAAAGTTATTTGGTTGCAGACCTCCTTTCAGTCTTTTTATTATCACTGGATCACACTTAGACCCCAGATGGTAACATTGATTTCTAGGTCTTCCCAGATGAGTGACTGGTTATTCAAAGACATTTGTAGATTGTAAATTTATTCTTCTCAGTTACGTATCAGTATAGTGGTCATTTGCAAACTCCAGACGTGACACTTTCATTTCTCCTTCAAACAAATTCAAACAATAGATATAAGACCCAAGTTACATACATTCTCAAGAATTCAACTTCTCTGCTTGACATTAAAATACCCACCCCCAATAACTCACACATTTTAGAGCCTCATGACCTCCAGTTTTCAGGAGCAAAATCCTTTTAACAAGTTCTATAAGACTGGAATTTTGGAATCTGTGCATAAAAATCAGTAGTATGGGATACATGTGTCGGGATTACAATTTCTGCAATTTTGATGAAATTCGAATCATAGGTATTCCAGTTCATTACAGAAAAGTCTAATTCTTCAATTGCATATAACACAGGCAATGCAGGGTATCTCTGCTAGTATATATATATATATATTTATATATATTATAGGTATTATTAATAAGTTAGAAAATGGCGACATCTATTGGATATAAATTATTTTATGAATTATTTAATATCATCACCTCCAATTGTTTCATTTCATAATCAAAAATAAAATTACAAAACATTTTTTAATTCAATAATTATGATAATAATCATGAATAATGATTTACAACATGTAAGAGTAAGATTATATAATGAACCAGCAGAGGCACCCAGCATTGACTGGCAATGAAATTTTCCTCACATATTGGAAGAAATAAAGCAAAATAGGTTGCAAAGAATTTGTTACTGTAATTTCAGTTTATTCTTCAATTGGGATATAATTTATTCTTTAATTGGGAATTCAATTCTGAATTCATTAGAAAATAACAATAATAATAATGATAAAACAAAAAACAAAATTGACCACTTTTATGAAAGGAGTGAAATTCTATGACATATGTTGAAGGAAATTATCTAAGAGCTCCTGGGTAAATAAGTCTTGCAAATTACCTGCCCTGGAGCAAGCAACAAGGTTGACCATGAGAAAAGCAAACCAGTAGATTTCAAAGACTGACCTTGACCTTTATGAACGGACAGTGCAAAGTGAAGTAGTACTGGGAATTGTTCGTTTGAACTGAAAGGGCATGTCTGTTGGTTTGGTTGTAATTCTTGGAATGAAAACCTCTTCCCCAGAGGCACATCCAGTGATGATGGTAGCTTCTCTTACATTAGGTGATAATGTCTTCACAATCAACCTTGTCCCATTGCATAATTTAGGAGGATCTAAATTTCTTGGAAGTATTATTGGGACTCCTATCTTCGGAAAAAGTTTCTGTGGTGGAACTCGAGGTGGCTCCAGAGAATTAATGAACTCTGTTGGGTAATGGACAGCTTGGAGATGAAAATGATGATGATGTCAAGGATGTGTTTCCTCTCCTGTATGGATGAGTTTGTGTTTAATTAAAGTATCATTCAGAGCAAATGATCTACCACAGATATCACACTGATATGGTTTCTCACCTGTATGAATACGTTTATGATGAATAAAATCATTCATATGAGAGAATGTTTTACCACAAATATCACAGTGATATGGTTTTTCGCCTGTGTGAATGCGTTTATGAGCTGTGAAGGTACTATTTACTGCAAAGGACTTACCACAGATATTACAGTGGTATGGTTTCTTACCTGTATGAGTGCGTTTGTTATTAGTTAATACATCATTTAGAGCAAACGATTTATACAGATATCACAGTGATATGGTTTCTCACCTGTATGAGAGTATTTATGTCAAGTTAAGTTACTCTTTACAGTGAATGATTTACCACAGATATCACAGTAATATGGTTTCTCTCCAGTAGAAATGCATTTATGAGTAGTTAGGTTCCCTCTCCAAGAGAAAGACTTTTTGCAGATATCACAACAGTATTTTCTCCTTTCGTCATCTCTTCAGGAAATAAGCCATCTTTTATAACATAACTCATTCTTCTATAATGTTTCTGATAATACCACAATAAATAATAATTATTTTTCTTGTCTTTTATATATATATATATATATATATATATATATATATATATATATATATATATATATATGTATATATATATATATATATATATATATATATATGTATATATATATATATGTATATATATATGTATATATATATATATATATATATATTTCTAGGGATTTTGTCAGTATCTGAAGATTACAAATTTCCTTGTAAATGTATCTATGTTTAATTAGAATGTGAAATACAATGTGTAAGAAAAATGTCGCTATTAATCTCAGTTCAGAACAAAGTATTTCACAGTTATTGATTCATAGATATATTATATAAACATGTTCATATCTGTTATTTATCACATCTTCCTTTAGTCTTTCAAAGATTATTAATATTCTTGATGTATCTCCAGTAGAAATCCATCCATGTCACAGACGTCTGATATTCTGAAATGATATAGAAACAATATAAAATAGAGAAAATAGTTAAAAAGAGAGATTCAATAATAGAAATGTTAGTATGTATTTATAAGGATAAACTGTGAATATAAATTTTTACCTAAAGGGTTACTTTCCTTTGTTATTAAAATAGGATCTATTCCATCTCAATCACAAAGTAAACAAACAAATTTTAACTAAACAGTTTGAATCTTCAAATACTGGTAGAATTTCTCTGAACGTTTTTGACAAAATTTCCTATTTTAGAAGTTATTTCATGTTAAAGTTGTCGTATTTGGGTAATTTCAACCAATCAACGATGTGTATTTGGTTGAAGAAAGCTACAACTTCCGGGTCATCTCTACTAAACGTCACCCCTCTGTTGTATTCATCACGTATATCCATCCTAGTGAGCAATGTTCATTCCTTACTCTTTCCCTCCCTTATACACTATCAACCAGCATCCAGTGAGCGAACTTGTCACTGCCACCAGTTACCCTATTATCCGGTGTATAAGCCGCTATTTGTTCTTTTTTTACCTTCATGTTTTGATAATGTTATTTTTATTCTAAGAAAGACTTTTATATTTATTTCTTTATTTCCAACAGGGGGCTAAACATTGAGGGGACAGGCATGGACAAAGGCATTAAGTCAATTCCATTAACCCCAGTGCGTAACTGGTACTTATTTAATCGACCCCGAAAGGATGAAAGGCAAAGTTAACCTCGGCAGAATTTAAACTCAGAACATAATGGCAGAAGAAATACCGCTAAGCATTTCGCCTGGTGTCCTAACGTTTCTTATTTCGTTATTGCCCACAAGGGCTAAACATAGTGAGGACAATCAAGGACAGACAAAGGCATTAAGTCGATTACATCAACCCAAGTGCATAACTGGTACTTATTTAATCAACCCCGTTCCAGCTTGCCACCTTAATAGAGACTTTCAAATTGATGAAATGTGTTTGTTGTGCCTAAACGTAGAGGGGGCAAACAAGGACATAGGCTTTGAGTCGATTCCATTAACCCAAGTGTGTATCTGGTACTTATCTAATCAACCCCCGAAAGGGACATATTCATAGGGCACAGAATACTTTTTAACTCAATAGACGCCAGTGATTGGTTGAAATTGCCTAAATGCAAGAAATTAAAGACGAAATATGTTACAAACTACAGAATTTTCTCAAGAAAGCCAAGAGAAAAAGATGTTTTATAAACACATTCTACCAGTATACAAAGTTTAAAATATTTTAGTTACCTAGAAATTATGTTAAAAACTGCCGTTCAAACTGAAAATATCCGATAGTTGCTGGGCCTTATAGGCTGCCGGGTCCGATCTCTTAATCTCTTTGTTCGTGCTGGAAAAGAAAAGAGCGCCTCCTAGTTGTTAACGATGTGGGGAGATAACTCCAGATGACTCATTAAAACATGATGGAACTGGTTTCAAATAAGGTTGCCTACATACGGCTCCTTTCATCTAACCAATCAGTTCCACCACATCTAGCATCCATATCTACAAATCAGCAATTCCTTTACACCGATAATGTTCTTTCATTCAACAAAGCAATGGCTTAGCTTTCTTCCTTTCCTTTCATTCAAATCGGTTCCCCGACGTCCCTTTTGTTTCTCATAAGACATTTTCAAATGAAATTTTGCAAATACTTTTTCCAAAGTGATACAGAACATCGCACGACAAAATAGTAGATAGCTTACAAAAGCCATTTCAAAATATTTCATTATCGATATCTAAGAAAAGTTGTTAAGTTTACATGTTGGATATAAAAGCAAACAAACCCTCCCCAACTCCTTAAAAGAATTTGAAATGTCGTTAAAAACAGAAGAACAAAAACCCCGATAATATTAAAATTTCGTCCTTCTTTACGTTCTGAGTTCAAATGCCTCCGAGGTCAACTTTGCCTTTCATTCAATCGGGGTGGATAAAATAAGTACCAGGGTAGCTGGGTCGGGGGCGTAAGGACGGCACTTTTAAAAGGGCCACCTCTTTGGGGTCTGCTGTATGTGTTTTTTGTAAGGGCGGCACACACTCTAGCTACGTTTGTGGATCCAATCGACTTACCCCTTTGCCCCGAAATTGCTAGCCCTGTGCCAAAATCTCAAGACTATATTAATTTATTACGGATACCAAAATCTGGAGAGGAGTGTCAAAGAGAAAGCGGATATAAAGTATTCAGACATAATTTTGTTAACATTATTTCTACAGAAATTATATCCAGCACTGATTCTTTTGCTTAATGAATATGGCTAAACCTTTACGAGTGCTTTTAGAACAATGTCGTTTTATAAGATTTTGCCGGCAAATTCAACATAAACATCTATTTACATGAAATAATTTACCAGAGAACTTTCATCGGTTAAATTAAAGCGTTAAACCCGGTCAAAAAGACCAAAAAAATAGTGTAATAGGTGTAAAACAACTTGCTCTAAACGAATATGATGAAAAAAAAAACGCGCGCACGCGAAGGGGTGGGGTGGGGGGAGAGTACTCGGATAATTCACATCTTCAGTCCACGGCCTTTAAACTAAGAAAAATATAGTGTAATTGGTGTAAAACAACTTGTTCTAAACGATTATCAAGAACACACAGAATCATAAACTCCGTATTTTTGTACGTGTTTCGCAAAAAAAAAAAAAAAGAAAGAAAGAGAGAAGAAATTCCGGAAAAAGTGAAGAAATGTTGGATCTCCGCCTTGTGAACCAAAGTGCGTGTCAGAAACATCTTGAAATACTACAGAAATTACGTTACGAAAATGATAATGTATACATACCTCTTTCTACCAGTATTTGAAGATTCAAACTGTTTAGTTGAAATTTTTTTTTACTTTGTGATGGAATAGATCCACTTTTAATAACAAAGGAAAGTAACCCTTTAGCTAAAAATTTATTTCCACAGTTTATCCTTATGAAAACATACTAACATTTCTATTATTGAATCTCTCCTTTTTAACTATTTTCTTTATTTTATATTGTTTCTATATCATTTCAGAATATCAGACGTCTGTGGCATGAACGGATTTTTACTTGGGATACATCAAGAATATTAATAAACTTTGAAAGACTTAAAGGAAGATGTGATAAATAATAGATATAAACATGTTTATATAATATATCTATGAATCAATAACTGTGAAATACTTTGTTCTGGACTGAGATTGATAGCAATATTTCACTTCCTCACTGCCTGAAATATTTACATTTCACATTCTAATTAAACATGGATACATTTACAAGGAAATTTATGGCCTTCGGATACTGAAGTCAACAGAAACATATATATATAAAAAGAAACACAAGAAAAATATTTATTTATTGTGGTAGTATCAGAAACATTATAGAACAATGAGTTATGGGGGAAATGTAAAGGATATCTTACTTCGTGAAGAGATGACGAAAGAAGGAGAAAAATTATCGAACTGTTGTGATATCTGCAAAAAGTCTTTCTCTCAGAGAGGGAACCTAACTACTCATAAATGCATTTCTACTGGAGGAAAACCATATCACTGTGATGACTGTGGGAAATCATTTGCAGCAAATAGTACCTTAAAAACTCATAAATGCAGTCACACAAGAGAAAAACAATATCACTGTGATATTTGTGGTAAAACATTCCCTGGATTTAGTAACTTAACTACACACAAACGCATTCACACAGGTGAGAAACCATATCACTGTGATATCTGTGGTAAATCATTCACTCAAAAAGGTAGCTTAACTACTCACAAACGTTTGCATACAGGTGAGAAACCATATCACTGTGATGTCTGTGGTAAGTCATTCACTGAAAAAGGTATCTTAGCTACTCACGTACGTTTGCATACAGGTGAGAAACCATATGACTGCGATATCTGTGGAAAGTCATTCACTCAAAAAGGTAGCTTAACTGCTCACATGCATTTGCATACAGGTGAGAAACCTTATCACTGTGATATCTGTGGTAGATCGTTTGCTCGAAATTTAGCATTAAGTATTCACAAACGCATTCATGCAGGTGAGAAACCATATCGCTGTGATATCTGTGATAAGTCTTTCTCTCAAAAAGGTATCTTAACTACTCACAAATATCTGCATACAGGTGAGGAACCATATCACTGCGATATCTGTGGTAAATCATTCTCTGTAAGTAGTGACTTAACTACACACACTCGCATTCACACAGGTGAGAAGCCATATCAATGTGATATCTGTGGTAAATCATTCACTCAAAAAGGTAGCTTAACTAAACACAAATGTATTCACACAGGAGAGAAGCCATATCACTGTGATATCTGTGGAAAGTCATTCACTGAAAAAGGTAGCTTAGCTACTCACGTACGTTTGCATACAGGTAAGAAACCATATCACTGTGATATCTGTGGAAAGTCGTTCACTCAAAAAGGTAGCTTAACTACTCACACACGTCTGCATACAGGTGAGAAACCATATCAGTGTGATATCTGTGGTAGATCATTTGCTCTGAATGATACTTTAATTAAACACAAACTCATCCATACAGGAGAGGAAACACATCCTTGACATGATCATCATTTTCATCTCCAAGCTGTCCATTACCCAACTGAGTTCATTAATTCTCTGGAGCCACCTCGAGTTCCCCCACAGAAGCTTTTTCCGAAGATAGGAGTCCCAATAATGCTTCCAAGAAATTTAGATCCTCTTAAATTATGCAATGGGACAAGGTTGATTGTGAAGACATTATCACCTGATGTAAGAGAAGCTACCATCATCACTGGATGTGCCTCTGGGGAAGAGGTTTTCATTCCAAGAATTACAACCAAACCAACAGACATGCCCTTTCAGTTCAAACGAACAATTCCCAGTACTACTTCACTTTGCACTGTCCGTTCATAAAGGTCAAGGTCAGTCTTTGAAATCTACTGGTTTGCTTTTCTCATGGTCAACCTTGTTGCTTGCTCCAGGGCAGGTAATTTGCAAGACTTATTTACCCAGAAGCTCTTAGATAATTTCCTTCAACATATGTCATAGAATTTCACTCCTTTCATAAAAGTGGTCAATTTTGTTTTTTGTTTTATCATTATTATTGTTATTTTCTTATGAATTCAGAATTGAATTCCCAATTAAAGAATAAATTATATCCCAATTGAAGAATGAACTGAAATTACATTCACACATTTCTTTGCAACCTATTTTGCTTTATTTCTTCCAATATGTGAGGAAAAAATTCGTTGCCAGTCAATGCTGGGTGCCTCTGCTGGTTCATTATATAATCTTACTCTTACATGTTGTAAATCATTATTCATGATTATTATTATAATTATTGAATTAAAAATGATTTGTAATTTTAATTTTGGGTATGAAATGAGGCAATTGGAGGTGATGATATTAAATAATTAAGAAAATAATTTATATCCAATCTCTCCATTTTCTAACTTATTAATAATACCTATAATATATATAAATATATATATATCTATACTAGCAGAGATACCCTGCATTGCCTGTGTTACATGCAATTGAAGAATTAGACTTTTCTGTAATGAACTGGAATACCTATGATTCGAACTTCATCAAAATTGCAGAAATTGTAATCCTGACACATGTATCCCATACTACTGATTTTTATGCACAGGTTCCAAAATTCCAGTCTTACAGAACCCGTTAAAGGGACTTTGCTCCTGAAAACTGGAGGTCATGAGGCTCTAAAATGTGTGAGTTACGGCCCCTATTGAAGTTGAATTCTTGAGAATGTATGTAACTTGGGTCTTATATCTATTGTTTGAATTTGTTTGAAATAGGAAGTATATGTATGTTTACTGGGTTTGTAAAATAGAACAAAGCTACAGGAAACCAAAAGATGAATGATCATAATAAGCAGTCAGCTACTGTACCCAAGTCATTACCACTCCCAATGTAGGATTCCTCACCATCCAGGTGACAGGAACAGTTGTATGATGCATTATGTATCTATAGCAATTGTTAGGGTGTGACCCAACAGAAATAAAAATTAACAACTGTGTGACGTGAGGGTGAAGGAGAAATGAAAGTGTCACGTCTGGAGTTTGCAAATGACCACTATACACACACGTAACTGGGAAGAATAAATTTACAATCTACAAATGTCTTTGAATAACCAGTCACTCATCTGGGAAGGCCTTGAAATCAATGTTACCATCTGGGGACTATGTGTGACCCAGTGATAATAAAAAGACTGAAAGGAGGTCTGCAACCAAATAACTTTACTCAACACTTTGCAACAGAATCAGTGGAGGCAAAGATGCCTCTCATTTACTTGACAATTTATGCACCACATTGTAGAAATCACAATCTAAGTATATCTGAAAGCAAAGTCTTACACTGTTGTACCATTGAATTACAAATAATGCTCATTTTTTATGCTCGGGTGACCCTACAGCTTCCAAGAGTACAACTGTATTCATCTTTGCTTAGATAAAATGAGTAAATTGTGGGTGTTAAGTCCCCATAAAGAGGTCTTTTTAACTTCTAAGAAGATGAAATTTTATAAATATTACTTTTGTGCCTAATATGTATGCTTAAAATTTCATCAACAACAAAAATATATGAATTGTCATGGGGGTTATGGCCCTTATGCATAGAATATAATTTCCAAATTTCGTAAAGATCCCTTCAGTACTTTTAACCTAGTTTTGGATCATAGAAGAAATGACTAAAATTTGGGAGTTAAATCCCCCATTAGGGTGTCTTAGAATCCTCGTGAGAAGTGGAAACTTTGAGAATACTTTTTGATGCCTGTCGATTACGCATGGTTGAAATTTCATGAACATCAAAAATTTATGAATTTTCATGGGGGTTCTGCCCACTTTAAGCCACCTGAAATTCAAACCAAACATATTGCATTATACCCACCCTTATGCATTGAATCTAAGTTCCAAATATGATAAGGATCCATTCAGTAATTTTGGTCCATGAAATTGTATGAAACACGCAGCATTACCCTTCTCCCAAGGCTTGGATTTTGTGTTCCAAATTTCATTAGGATCGGTGCATCAGTTTTCAAATGTATAAGTAACACAAGAGCACACATAAAGACATTGATTTTGATATAATAGATATGAATGTGCATACATGTATAGATATGTGTGAGTGTATATATATATATATATATATATATATATATATATATGTATATACACACACATACACAAAGATAAATTGATAGATACAACTGAGTGGGCAAAGAAAGATATGAGACACAGCCTAGTGCTTTTTTTTATGTTGATAAGCCTGGTGTTTATCCTATCAGTTTTGGGGATGTAAATAAATGAACAGCAGTGATGAAGGTGAAACATAGGGACAAAGACACATACAAATTTACACATATATATATATACGATTGATTTCTTTCAGTTTCTGTCTACGAAATCCCGACCACTCCCCTCCCCTCCTCTCTCTTCTCTCACTCTCCTCACAACCCCCAGCTGAACCCACACCCCACATGGGTTTTTCCCACTCTGCCCCCCCCCACCTCCCCACAACATCACACCAAACTACACTACACCATACGACATTACACATCACAGCACACTGCTCACACACCCATCCCCACATCTTTACACCTACACATACATACACATATCATATCACAACACACCACCCACACACCCATCCCCATATCTCCACACCCACACATACATACATACACAGGTCCAGACCACCAGCCCTCTTTCATACGCACATACATACTCTCTTATACACACACGCACCTTCGTTTTGGAAGTCACTTGACCCTGTTATCTCCCCTACTATCCCCCTAGCGTCTAACGTCTGACCTCTGAACTCTGCCTGAAGTCAGAACGCCATGATAGACCGTTAGCTCCTACATGCTTTTTTTTTCTCTCCTTGTTTCTTTTCTGTGTATCTTTCTGTCGAAGAGCGTAGGCTCGAAACATAAAAGACTTGTTCTATTTCTATTCCTCAGCGCCATACTAATACATTTGTTTGTTTGTACTCCACCTGCCTTCGTCTTTTCTTTATTTTTGTAAACCTTCCCGTTATATATATATATATATATATATATACACACACACAATGATAAATTGATAGATGCAATTTAGTTGGCAAACCAAAATATGAGACACTGCCTAGTGCTTTTTTTTATTTTGATAAGCCTGGTGCTTATTCTATCAGTTTCTTCTTATGAAACCAGTAAGTAATGGGTATGTAAATAAATAAACAGCAGTGATGAGGGAGAAACACAGAGACAAAGACACACAAATAGACTTACATATATTCGTACATATATATACAATTGATTTCTTTCAGTTTCTGTCTACAAAATCCACTGACAAGGCTCTGGGTGGTCTTTGGCTATAGTAGAAAACACATGCCGAGTCAACACACGGTATGACTGAACCCAGGACCGTGTGTTTGGGAACCAAATTTGTTACCGTACAGCCACACCTGCACCTATATATGTGTCTGTGTATGTATGGGTGTATATATATATATGCATGTGTATATATATCTGTACATATTACATGTACATGTATATATATATATATATGTATTTTGGAAATATATCTAAGATATGGCAGGAAGAAAATGTGCCTAATGACTGGAAAGAGAGACTCATCATAAAATTGCCAAAAAAAGGTGATTTAAGCTTATGCGGAAATTATAGAGGGATTATGCTATTATCAGCTCCCGGAAAAGTTTTTGACAGAATACTTTTAGAGATGATGAGGACAGCAGTTGACAAATTGTTGCGTAAAGAATAAGCTGGATTTAGGAAGAACCGTTCATGTGGAGTTCAAATCGCCACTCTTTGTATCATCGTAGAGCAAAGCGCAGAGTGGAAAGCACTGCTTTATATTAACTTTATTGATTTCGAAAAAGCATTTGATACTGTAGATAGGGAAGGCTTATTGAAAATTATGCAGCACTATGGCATACCAAACCAGTACATATCTATAATAAAAGCATCTGACATTACAGTTGAAAGATGTTTTTGTTTCACTTTTGACACGTAATACTGAAACAGTGGAGAAAATATGATATCGCTGTGGGCTCGCCCTAGGCAAGAAGTAACAACTTTTTTTGCCCATGACACTACATGGACGCTAAGTAAGGCATGTGTATGATTTGAATGAAATTGTTTGTGTAGTTCTCAAGTTTTAGGGATTCACGCTGACAGACAGACACACATTCTCATCTTTATAGATATAGATGTGTGTGTGTGTGTGTCTGACATCAACATTCAACAGACTGAACTAAAGTAAAGTGAGGTTCTGATCTTGTGATGGTTTTCAATCGTGGCATAGAGAAATAGAGGGACATAGCAATGACGTGAATGGGTATAAGTCTGATCGATTAAGAAGCAAAAAGCTGGGTTAGCCAGCTGTTTTTATTAATGAAATGCTGGACGTTCTAGAAACTTCCAAGAGAAATGCCAAGCTTTTGAATGATTAAGAATCAGGTCTCATAACTTTGATGCTTAGAGAAGACTATGGAAGGGAGGTTGCTCTATCATCTTTCTTGCAATGGAGATCATTCCAGCAACTAGATTCTGCTACAGACTCATTCCTTTCTTCCGAAATTGCTGGCCTTGAGCAAAAATCTAATTCTGATATTAATTTATAATTGGTATAAAAACTTTAGAGGAGAGTGTGGAAGAGAAAGCGAAATAAAGTATATGGGCAACAAGATTCTGTTAAGATTATTTCTACAGAAATTCTAGCCAGCATTGATTTTTAGCTACAACGTTTGGCATCGAGAAGACAGATGTAAATAATAAAACTTCAGATAACATAATATTGTAAAGATCACTGCTAATGCCGTAGAACGTGGTGTTGGCTTACAAGAACATTTAATATACGTTATGATATATTACGGTTGCTTAATGAAATATGCTGCCGATTTAGGATTTAGGATTGGCTAAAATAACATAACTTTTAGCTCGTAACTTTATAATTCATTTCTAGAAAATAATCTTCAGCAATTCGAAACAACATTTTCCTTCTTAAATAATAATCTGACGAAATTTGAGATGTATCAAATTCCATATCTACTATTAAGCATAATGATGAAAATTTTCCATTTTACCAAATTTAAAATTACCAGAGAATCATAATATTAAAAATGATCAGCTATCTCAGATGCTTCTGTGGAATTTTTGGATAAACTTAACTTCTGTAAATTTGATTTAAATATATTTTAATTTATTCCAAATAATCTTGTTTCTAATCTTTTGACCAGATACTGAAGGTTCGTTTCCTTTATTTCATTTCTAGTTTTGTATCTTCTTTTTATAATTTCCATTCATAAAATATAATTTCGTCTAGATATCCTATACAATCCATGCTTTAAAAAGTCTGTATTATATTTTTAAGTGTATTTTGAGGCAATTAAAAAAGGACAAATTTGGTAACATTTATTTTATAAATAACAAATGATTGATGACATAACGTACACAATCTCCAGACTTGATTTCGTTTCACTGTTTACTGTGTCGTTGTTTCTATTGTCTTACAATTCAATTATCCGTTGAAACGTCTCTTAAGCTTAATTAAAGACATTTCACATTAAACCCGTATGTATGGCCGATTCAGTGTACACTGAATCGGCCATACATACATACATACATACTTACACACCCACACATACATAGATACATACTCACACACACATACATGCAGACATACATATACACATACACCGAGTAAAAGATTACACTGAATCGGCCATACATACATACATACACACACACATACATAAATACATACACACACACACATGCATACATACATATACACATTACTCTCTCTGTCTCTTCACACACACTAACAGAAGCACTTCACTTACACAACATACTGTCTGTCTCCCACACCCCATCAAACACACACACACACATGTACATCAATGCTTCCCATGCACGGTAACTTCAAAAGAACTTCCCTCGTCATACAATCGCTTTCTCTTAGTCTCTTTCGCTCTCATTACTTCAAAAGTTCCCGCAAGCCCATATGTAAAAAAATAAAAGTTTTTTACGGAAATCGACGGAAAAGTCTACTAGAGACGAAAAATTGCCAGAAAAGGGTTTCTGTTATCTTCAGCAATGTAAACAACGCCAAGTGTGTACTTATACCGAAGGATTGCCAATTTTTTAAAAACAAAGTAAATAAAACAAAGGATCGACTAGTCACAACTAGCAAGCGCGGGTACCGAGACCACTCTTCTTAAGTAGTACCGAGGGGCAATTATCGTGAAATCCGTGTGGAGTAAAGGGGAAGGAAAAGGACCGAGAGGAGAGGAAGTGACGTCAGAAATTAACAGAAAGGCGCCACGAAAATGACGTGACGTCAGGAAGGGACGGGTTAAAGACGACATCTTCCATCCAAGATCAGCAACGCGGTTATTTCGTGTGCTGGAAACGTTTGCAGAGTAGAATATGAGTGGACTTTGTTAAAATAATCTGGAGAAAATCTGGAAAAAGTTGAAGGGAAATTGTTGAGAGAAAAGAACAAAGGAAAACCCTGGAAAGAACTGCCATCTATTGGGGAATTAAAGAAAGACAATCATAGTAAGGGAAATAACTTCTACAACACCTCGATTCTTCTCAATTATTAATTAAGGTGCTTAATTACTGATCACTGACTCGCAGTTTATATCTGAAGACGGTAAGTTGACAAAGATTTACTTGAAGGCTATAATGGTTTTAATACTACTAATAATAATGTAAATAATAGAATTCTGTGAACCTCTCGATGTTACAGTAATTATTTTTCGAAGCGGGAACCTGACAATAATTAGGAAAATATATTTCTTTGACTTAATTAATAACTTTGAAGCTGAAATGTTGATTTGTTGTTTATAAAATACTATGACCGACTGTTACATGCGATAGAACTGAAATTAATTGGTAAAGTGAGAATAAAACAGCGTAATTAATTAGTAGAATGTGAGGAGTCCGATTGAAGAATTCCACATTAATATATGTTATCCTGTTGTTTATGAGGCATTGATAAAACGGTAAGTTGATAAAGATTTACTCTAATGTTATATTAATAATAGTAATGATGATGATGATTTCAAAACTGGCCCAGGGTCAGCAATCTTTAATACGAGCGATAAGTCGATTGCATGGGTCCCGGTTTTTTCCCCGGAAGAGATGAAAGACAAAGTCGATCTCATCCGTATTTGAACTCAGGACTTTCCGCCGAGGTTGGCTTTGTATTTCATTCCATTCCGTGTGAAGAAAATAATAATGATGATGATGATGATAGTAATCTTTTGATAATTAAAACAATAATCATTTGTGCTTTTGACCTGAAAATTGGCGGGAGGGCATAAGTGAATTATATGGACCCTAGTACTTGATTGCTTCTTATTTTTTCTACCTGGAAATGATGAAAGGCGACCTTGATGTGATTTGAACTTTGAGAGTAATGATGCGATCTTTTCACTTTTTTATAATAATGTCTATGTAACTATAAAATGTTAAACTTCGTATACTGGTAGAATGTGTTTATAAAACATCTTTCTCTCTTGGCTTTGTTGAGAAAATTCTGTAGTTTGTAACATATTTGTTTAATTTTTTGCATTTCGACAATTTCAACCAATCAATGAGGTCTATTGAGGTGAAAACGATTTCTGCCGTAACATTTTATGGCGGCGTTGTATGAAAATGTCCCTGTTACATATTATATATTCGTTTAAGAAACAGATTGGGTTTATTTACATTTCTGAAGAAAAAAAGATACCCTTCCCGACCAACACTAACCCTAAAACAGATTGAAATGCAATAGATCGATACCAGGGTCATAATTATTGGTGGACACTAAAGAGGGAACGGTTTTGTTATCCAGCTCTGTTTACGAGTGACCCCTCAGGTTATGGTCACAGGGTATCTTTTTTCTCATAAAAAACAGGGACATTTTCATATGACGCCACCAGTAAATGTTACGGCAGAAATCGTTTTCACCTCAATAGACGTCTTTGATTGGTTGAAATTGCCAAAATGCAAGATATTAAAGAACAAATATGTTACAAACTACAGAATTTTCTCAAGAAAGCCAAAAGAAAAAGATGTTTTATAAACACATTCTACCAGTATACGAAGTTGAAAATTTTTTAGTTACATAGAAATTATTTTTAAAATATGCTGGCCAAAGCAAAAAGATCCTAATGATGTGTAGGGCACTGCCCATGGGCTCATCGTAGACAACATGAAGGTAGGGACCTTCACTGCTGGCTAGCTAGTGAGCTGGTCCAGAAAAGGGAATTCCGGTCGGGCTACATGAAGTCTTAAATCAAACATTTTTCTGAATGGTTGTAAAGGTGAAGTGTGGGTATACCAATGTTTCAACGCCTCAATGAACTCTGACCCCTGTAAACATTGACATTAAATGACTGACAGTGTTCATGTTGTAATATTTACAATGTTGAATTACTATGTCACTTAACTATCCTCTTTATCTTACTGTTTCTTTTTCTATTTCAGAATATCACATCATGTTGACATAAAAGGAATTACTTCGTTCAGATGTGCCTCTGATATTTTTATCAACTTTCATCAACTAAAGGAAGACGATATATTTATAAGGAGCCTTCATCTACACATCAACGCTTCTATATAAATATAATCTATGACCTATAACGGCGAAATATTTTTCTTGTCTTCACTGTCTGGAATGTAGAGGAGGTGATTGCTTTACAAGTTTGGATAACTTTATGAAGGACCTGACAATTTTCACCTGCTAATTTAGATATTAAGTAAGATCACAGATGAAAGAAACATAGTATTAAATTCTTCCCAGAAAATAGTGACACAACACAAGCATATTCATACAAAGGAAAACAACAATATCCTTGTGATATATATGACAAATTATTCTCTCATAATGAATAATTTAACTAAATCTAAAAACCCTGGTACAAAAAAAACCCCATATTCCTGTGATGTCTGTGGAAAATCATTCTCTCAAAAAAGTAACTTGACTGTACACAAACGTATTCATACAGGAGAGAAGCCATATCATTGTGATGTCTGTGGAAAATCATTCTCTCAAAGTAACTTGACTGTTCACAGACGTATTCATACGGGTGAGAAGCCATATCATTGTGATGTCTGTGGGAAATCATTTTCTCGGAGAAGTCACTTGTCTGTTCACAAACATACACATACAGGAGAGAAACCATGTCATTGCGATACCTGTGGTAAATTATTCTCTTGTAATAGTCAGTTGACTACTCATAGACGTATTCATACTGGTGAAAAACCATATCCCTGCGATTTATGTGGTAAATCATTTTCTCAAACTAATGCTTTAACTAGACACAAACGTGTTCATACAGGTGAGAAGCCATATCATTGTGATATCTGTGGGAAATCATTCCCTTATAACGGTAACTTGATGATTCACAAGCGTGTTCATACTGGGGAAAAACCATATCACTGTGATATCTGTGGTAGATCATTTTCTGGAAGTAATGACTTGACTAGACACCAGCGCATTCATACAGGAGAGAAACCATATCGTTGTGATATCTGTGGCAAATCCTTTTCTCTATATAGCGCTTTAACTAGTCACAAATATATACATATGGGAGAGATGCCATATCATTGTGATATCTGTGGTAAATCATTCTCTGGAAATAGTCAGTTGACTAGTCACAGACGTATTCACACAGGTGAGAAACCATACTGCTGTGATATCTGTGGTAAATCATTTTCTGAAAATAGCACTTTAACTAGACACAAGCGTATTCATACAGGTGAGAAGCCATATCAATGTATTATCTGCGGTAAATCATTTTCTGGAATTGGAAATTTAACTCGTCACAAACGTATTCATACTGGGGAAAAACCATATCAGTGTGATATCTGTGGCAAATCATTTTCCGAAAGTAGCAGTGTAACTAGTCACAAGCGTATTCATACAGGAGAGAAGCCATATCATTGTAATATCTGTGGTAAATCATTCACTGCAAACAGTGACTTGACTAAACACAAGCACGTTCATACAGGAGAGAAGCCACATCACTGTGATATCTGTGGTGGGTCATTTTCTAATGCCATTTACATGAAAAGGCACAAACATATTCATAGAGCTGAGAAGCCATATCACTGTGATACATGTGGCAAATCATTCTCTAAATGTATTGTCTTAACTAAACACCAGCGTATTCACACAGGAGAGAAACCATACCATTGTGATATCTGTGGTAAATCATTTTCTGAAAATAGTAACTTGACTGAACATAAACGTATTCATACTGGGGAAAAACCATATCACTGTGGTATCTGTGGTAAAACATTCTCTCAAAGTAATGGCTTAACTAAACACAAGCGTGTTCACACAGGAGAGAAGCCATATCAGTGTGATATCTGTGGTATATCGTTCTCAAGAAAGGATCTCTTAACAGTGCATAAACGTATTCATACTGGAGAGAAGCCATATCACTGTGACATTTGTGGTAAATCATTTTCTAAAAATGACACTTTAACTAGTCACAAACGTATTCATACGGGTGAGAAACCATATCATTGTAATATCTGTGGTAAATCATTTTCTGAAAATAGCACTTTAACAATTCATAAACGCATTCATACAGGTGAGGAACCATATCATTGTAATATCTGTGGTAAATCATTTTCTCAAAATAGCACTTTAACTAGTCACAAATATACTCATACAGGGGAGAAGCCATACCATTGTGACATCTGTGGTAAATCATTCTCTTGTAGTAGCCACCTGTCTAAACATAAACGTATTCATACAGGAGAGAAGTCATCATTGTAATATCTGTGGTAAAACATTCTCACGTTCACACAGGAGAGAAATTATATCCTTGAGATATCTGTGGTTAATCATCCTCTTATAATACTCACTTGACTAATCATAAACATATTCATACTGGGGGAAAAACCACATCACTGTGATATCTGTGGTGAATAATTCTTTCAAAATGGCCACTTCAGTACACATGTGAGTATTCACACACAACTGTAACTGTACCAGTATTGAAATTTATTACAACACGACAACAATAACTTCTATTTTTCTCTGCTAAAAGGCGTTTTTTTTTATCTCTTCAAATTTGATGTTATCAACTTCAAATTCATGAATACGAACCTGAATTCCGTGTATTTATGGAAATATATCGACACAACAAAGCCTTTGAGGTGTCTTAACAAGACACCAGCATATTCATACAGGGGAGAAGCCATATCATTGCAATATCTGTGGTAAATCATTCTCAAAACAATCCCACTTCAGTACACGTTTGTGTATACATGCACAAGTGTGACTATATAAGTATTAAAATTTGTTACAACATGCCTAAAATTACTTCTAGTTTTTCTGCAAAGAGACAGGGATTTTTTTTATCTCTTCAAATTTCATGGTATCAACTTCAATTTCATCAATGTCAACATCAAATTCAGCAAAGACTTTAATTTCTGAAGATGGTCATGCTGGAGTTTTGAGGAATTTGTTATTAGAAAATAAAGAAATGGGAATAATGAATAAAAACTGAATTAAACTGAAATTGGTTTTGTCTATGAACTTTCATCATTGTCGTCATTTTCATCATCATCATCCTTCAGCGATAGCTTTTCTTTATATGCTGTCATGGGTGGGACAGTGTGACATGAGCTGGCAAATCAAAATGCTGCACTAGGTTCCAGTCTGATTTGTTTGGGTTTCTTTGGATGTATTCTCCTAATGTTAACCAGTTTACAGTTTATACTGTGCTTTACATATACATACATGTATGTATATACTCTTTACTCTTTTACTTGTTTCAGTCATTTGACTGTGGCCATGCTGGAGCACCGCCTTTAATCGAGCAACTCGACCCCGGGACTTATTCTTTTGTAAGCCCAGTACTTATTCTATCGGTCTTTATTTGCCGAACCACTAAGTAACGGGGTCATAAACACACCAGCATTGGTTGTCAAGCAATGCTAGGGGGACAAACACACACATATATATGACGGGCTTCTTTCAGGTTCCGTCTACCAAATCCACTCACAAGGTTCTGGTCGGCCCGAGGCTACAGTAGAAGACACTTGCCCAAGGTGCCACACAGTGGGACTGAACCCGGAACCATGAGCCCTTTTTGATACCGTTAGTACAACCATGGGATCTTTTGGTTTGAACGGCAGTTTTTTCTAGCGGTGTCATATGAAATTGTCACCAGTAATTATGACCCTTGTATCGATCTATTGCATTTCAATCTGCTTTAGGGTTAGGGGTTGGGGGAAGGGTATCTTTTTTTTCTTCATAAATGTAAATAAACCCAATCAGTTTCTTAAACGAGGGACATATTCATACGGCACAGAATGTTTTTTTTACCTCAATAGACGTCATTGATTGGTTGAAATTGCAGAAATTGAAGAAAAAAAACAACAAGTATCTTATAAACTATAGAAATTTCTCGATAAAGCCAAGAGAAAAAGATGTTTTATAATGACTGAAACATGTAAAAGAGAATGTGTGTGTGTATATATATATATATATACACACACACATTCTCTTTTACATGTTTCAGTCATTATAAAACATCTTTTTCTCTTGGCTTTATCGAGAAATTTCTATAGTTTATAAGATATTTGTTGTTTTTTTTCTGCAATTTCAACCAATCAATGACGTCTATTGAGGTAAAAAAAACATTCTGTGCCGTATGAATATGTCCCTCGTTTAAGAAACTGATTGGGTTTATTTACATTTACCGTCTGCCCCAAAAGAATGAAAGGCAAAGTCGACCTTGGCGGAATTTGAACCAAGAACGTAACTGCATATGTTTACATACATATATATATATATATGCATGTTTGCATTTTATATCCTCATAATTGTACTTTATAATCTCTGACGAGGCTTTGAGATATATATATAAGTAACTCATTTTTAACTGCATATTACCTCAATACATCTGACTAATATGGGCATAATGAGATACACTTATCTATAGGCTGAAACAGCTGTAAGATCCATTTTATATGTATTATTTTTATGGTATTATCTCATTGATGTATATTGTTTCATTCTGTCTTATTCTGTTGGGTTTGGATGTTCCTATTTAATTAATTAGTTAATAAATCATATGAATTGGTATTATCTGGAAGTTGATGATTGAAAGGAAACTATTCATCGATTTTCTTACTTTGTATTATGTATACATATATATGTGTATATATATATGTAGTGGACTGGATGTGATGTGCCATATCAATCAGTATGAAATAGCCCACAACTAAATGTAGCGTATAGATGTAACGCTTCAAGGTTCTGGCGTCAAAGTAACCAGTGAACATAGAAGAATTAGCACCAAGAAGTGTTATTTACATATATCTATTTGTTTACCTGACGCATAAGAGGAAGAGATAGAAAATTCTCTCTGTTATATAGGCTATTTTTAGTAATAATAATAATAATAATAATAAACATTGTGTACAGTGCTCAGGTGCACTACAACTCATCTAAAGTGCATATATAATCAGGTGTAGTTTCGACGGATTTCGGAAAGCATGAGGGCCTTAAAGGATGCAGTGTCATGGCAGTCAACAACTGACGCAGACAGTTTATTCCATGCTTCAGCAACTCTGAGCGTGAAGAAATGTTTCCGAAAGTCATGGGAGCTGTGTTGTTTTCTGACTTTGTAGGCATATCCACGTGTGTTAGACACATGGAGATCAAAAAGGTGTTCAGTGTTGGTGAGGTGGTTGACAACTTTGTGGGTGTTTACCAAGTCTGGTGCCAGACGCCGGAGCTTCAGTGAATCCATGCCCAGGGAAACAAGGCGCTCAGAATATGGTAGGTGTCTGATGGAGGGTATGTGTTTGGTTGCACGTCTCTGAACAGATTCCAGGAGGTCAATGTTCTGAGCAAGATAGGGGTTCCAAACTGATGATGCGAATTCCAAGTGTGGTCGTACCATAGCTGTATACAGTTTTAAATAGATGGCTGGAGAGCGGGTAACAAAAGTCTTGCTGAGTGATGCCAAGACACCCTCGGCCTTCTTGACAATTTTAGAGATATGCTTTGTCCAACGCAAATCACTGCTGACAGTGATGCCTAGGTCACGCTCGCAAAAGGATTTCTTGATATCAGTGTTGTGGACGCAGGGTTTTTTCTCCCAAAATGCATGGTGGTACACTTGTCCACAGTCTGTGATCCATTGCTGCATTGTGTCCAGGTCTGATTGCAGGAAAGAGCTGTAGACAACAGGATCTGTCCTCTTGATTTCAAGGTACAGCTTGATGTCATCTGCATATTTTAATACTGTGGCATTCTTTAAATTTGCATCTATGTCATTAATGTATGCCACAAACAAGAGGGGACCAAGGACAGATCCCTGTGGTACACCCGATGACATCTCATATGGTGTAGAATGCTGTCCTAGAACTGTGACTACCTCCTTTCGGCTGAGGATGAAGGATTTCAACCAGTTAAAAAGGTCATCCCCCACACCCATTGCAGAGAGTTTCACCATAAGCCTTTTGTGTGGCACAGAGGTCAAACCTTAAACAAAGGTCTGACCTTTCCTTGACCAGTAGGGTGTGGAGTGTTTCCTCATCAATCAACTAGTGTTGTGGATATCCCGCTCGTTTTGACAAGCAACAAGCCAGTGGATTTGGTTTCAAATCTCAGGCAAGGTCAAGTTGGACCCTCACCTATATATATATATATATGTATGTATACATCATCATCATCATCATCGTTTAATGCCCGTTCTCCATGCTAGCATGAGTTGGACGGTTCGACTGGGGCCTGGGAAGCCAGATGGCTGCACCAGGCTCCAGTCTGATCTGGCACTGTTTCTATAGCTGGATGCCCTTCCTAACGCCAACCACTCCGAGAATGTAGTGGGTGCTTTTTACGTGCCACCGGCACATGTGTCAGGCAAAGCTGGCAACGGCCACGATTGGGTTGGTGCTTTTTATGTGCCACTGGCATGGAAGCCAGTCAAGGTGGCGCTGTCATCGGCCACGTTCAGACGGTGCTTTTTACGTGCCACCGGCACAGAAGCCAGTCTGGGTGGAGCTGGCATCGGTCATGTTCAGACGGTGCTTTTTATGTGCTACCAGCACGGAAGCCAGCCTAGGCGGAGCTAGCATCGGTCATGTTCGGATGGCAGTCTTTTTTGTGCCACCAGCACAGGTTTCACAACTGCAGTTTCCATTGATCTTTGATGTTGGTGTCCTTGACTCAATGGATCTCCTCAAGCACAGGGTCAAAACGGTGTTTCTTTACTTGCCACCTGCACAGGATATATATATATATATAAATTACTCATGAGTAGTCAACGGCCATCCATTAATATGTGTAGAGGCACATACCATTTTACCTTCTATTTTTATAAAATAAAGTGGAGGTATTTAATTCCATATATTAGGGGGCAGATGGGACTCCTTAACCTTGTTGAAGGTATATTATTTAGGAGAGGAAAACTTATATAAACCAGGTCTTTGGTTGTGAGGGTCTCCTTAACAGGGCTGTAGTCTCAGTACAATCCTGACTCATAAGGTAGACTAGGCTCTCCAGCTTGCTTATAGCGGCTTGTCTAGGAGATGAAAACCTTTAAAGAAAAAACCTGAGTTGTGTTGTTTTTAGTATTGTGAGCATATTCTTGCTATCATCACTTCCAAAATGTGTGGCTGGTTCTACACAAGCCTTCAACACTCGAATCAAATATTTCTGTTTGGGGTTTCTGACAACTTACATTTATTCATTCAATACGGCAGAGCTTCAAGTTGTGAAAATCAAAAGGAGAGTGAAAGTGATAAGACAGGTAAAGGATATTACTGGAAGTCTCATGCTGGATCCCTCTACAGTCGGTGACCATTAGGTGATGGCCGTACCAGCACAGAACTTGTGGATAAACGACAAGAGGTCATCCAGAAAAGAGAATGCCTACAAAAAATACAGAGGCCCGGGCCAACGAACCCCCCCTCCAGTCGGAAGCGCCATCTATGGGAGAAATACAATAATATAAGAGGGAGATAACTTTTACAACACTTAAAGCGACGTCCAATTAAATTATTAATTACGGTGCTTAATTACTGATCACTGACTCGTTGTTAATATCTGAATACGGTAAGTTGACGAAGATTTTCTTTAAGGCTGTAATGATAATAATAATAATAATAATAATGTAAATTATAGAATTATGTGACCCTCTCGATGTTACAGTAATTATTTGGAAGGCATAACAATAAGGAAATGTATTTGCTCGTCTTAAATAACTTCCGAAGTGAAATGTTAATTTGTTGTTTATGAAAACCTATTATCAACTGTTACATGTGATATAAAGTAAATTTATTAGTAAAATGAGAGTATTGTGGTATAATTAATTAGTAAGATGAGAGTATTGTGGTATAATTAATTAGTAAAATGAGAGTTTTGTGGTATAATTAATTAGTATAATCCAGAGTAATGTAGCATAATTAATTAGTAAAATGAGAGGACTATCATTTTACTATGGTTAATGTGATGAAGGCTGTCGCATTAATAAACGTTGGCCTGTTGTTTATGAGGCACTGATTAATCGGTAAGTTGGCGAGGATTTCTTCTAAGGTTATACTAATAATAGTAATGATGATGATCGTTTCAAATTTTGCCAGTCGAATACATAGAACTCAGTATTTCCCGAAAGGGATGAAAGGCAAAGTCGACCTCGGCCGTATTTGAAGTGAGGACTTAACGCTGAGGTCGACTTTCGTTCGTTTCGGGTGCATAAAATAATAATGGTGATGATGATGATATCAATCTTTAGTACTTTAAAGGCGCCAAGCTGGCAGAAACGTTAGCACACTGGGCGAAGTGCTTAGCTGTATTTCGCCTCCCGTTACGCTCTGAGTTCAAATTCCGCCGAGGTTGACTTTGCCTTTCGTCTTTTCGGGGTCGATAAATTAAGTACCAGTTACGCACTGGGGTTGATATAATCGACTTAATCCGTTTGTTTGTCCCCTCTGTGTTAAGCCCCTTGTGGGCAGTAAAGAAATAAGAAACGTTCGGACAGTATTTCGTGTGTTTTTACGTTCTGAGTTCAAATTCCGCCTCCGCGACTTTGCCTTTCATACTTTCATGGTCGATAAATTAAGGGTTAAACTAAAACGTTAGACCCGGTCAAAAAAACAAAAAAAAAAAAAGTGTAATAGGCGTAAAACAACTTCCTCTAAACGAATATGAAAAAAAATGCGCGCACGCGAAAGGGGTGTGGGGGAGAGGCCTCGGACAATTCACATCGGGGATTTCCGAAAGCGTCTGAGGGGCTGACCCGGGCATCAAAATAAAAAAAAAATAGTGTAATATGTGTAAAACAACCTGCTGTAAACGAATATGACAAAAAAACAATGCGCACTCGCAAAAGGGGTGGGGGAGAGGCCTCGGAAAATTTATATCGGGAATTTCCGAAAGCGTCTGACCCGGGCACAAAAGCAAAAACAAAAACAGCGTAATAGGTGTAAAACAACTTGCTCTAAACGAGTATCAAGAACACACACTCACACATGAATCATAAACTCCGTATTTTTGTACATATTTCGCAAAAAAAAATAAAGAGAAGAAATTCTGGAAAAAGTGAAGAAATGTTGGATCTCCGCCATGTGAATCAAAATACATGTCAGAAACATCTTGAAATACTACGGAAATTATGTTACGAAAATGATAATGTATACATACCTCTTTGAGTGGTCCATCGACAGTGTTGATAAAGAAATGAGATGGGTTGCGTTTGGAGGAAAAAATTATCTCGGGCCAGGATAAAGACTTGCTGCTGCCAATAAGAATACGTGTATTCTCTTGGCAGCACGTTTAATGCTTTCCATAAATAGGAACTTGGAAAGGTATTGCTTTAAGTAACAGACACGAATGCCTGGGCGAACAACCGATCTCTTAACTGACCCCCACAATCTCTCTATCTTCTGTGTGTACACCTATTACACACATTTTTTTTTTGTTTCTTTGAGTAGTGTAACGCTTTCTTGGCCCAGGGCCAGCAATTTTTTTAGCGCGAGTGGGAGTCGATTACATGGGCCCCAGAATTTCCTGAAAGGAATGAACGGCAAAGTCAACCTCGGCTGTATTTGAACCCAAGACTTAGTGTCGAGATTGACTCTGGGATCTTTTCGGTTTGAACGGCAGTCTTTAAAAATAATTTCCACGTAACTAAACACTTTAAAACTTTGTATACTGATAGAATGTGTTTATAAAAGATCTTTTTCTCTTGGCTTTATTAAGAAAATTTTATAGTTTGTAAGATATTTATTGTTTTTTTTTCTTCAATTCTGCAATTTCAACCAATCATTGACGGCTATTGAGGTGAAAACATTCTGTGCCGTATGAATATGTCCCTCGTTTAAGAAACAGATTAGGTTTATTTACATTTGTGAAGAAAAAAAGATTCCCTTCCCCCAACCCTAACCCTAAAAGAGATTGAAATGTAATAGATCGATACTAGGGTCATAATTATGGGTGACAATTTCATATGACACCGGTAGAAAAAAATTGCCGTTCAAACTAAAAAGATCCCCCAAGACTTACTGTCAAGATCGACTCTAACTTTAATTTTTTTCAGGGTGAGTAAAAAATAATAATAATCAAGGTGCCGCGCAGTGGGAATGAACTCAGCTTGATGAAATACCACTCAGCATTTCATGCAGCGTGCTAATGATTCTGCCAGTAAATAATGGAATTCTGTGAACCCTTCGAAGTTACTGCAATCTGTGAAAATGCATAGAAAGATTGAGAAAATATGCTCCCTTGTCTTAGATATATCAAACATGAATTTGTTCTGAAAGGTATGAGGAAGGTAGGTGTAGGGCCGACCTAAGCCTTGTGAGTGGATTTCGTAGATGGAAACTGAAAGAAGCCCTTTGTATATGTGTGTATATATATATATATATGTGTTTGTGTGTCTGTGTTTGTCTCCCCAACATCGCTTGACAACAGATGCTGGTGTGTTTACGTCCCTGTAACTTAGCAGTTCAGTAAAAGCGACCGATAGAATAAGTAACTAGGCTTCCAAACAATAAGTCCTGGGGTCGATTTGCTTCACTAAAAGGCGGTGCTCCAGCATAGCCACAGTCAAATGACTGAAACAAGTAAAAGTTGTGTAGGTATGCCAGTCTTTCAACACTTCAATAAACTCCGATCCTTGCGAACATTGACATTAAACGGATGACAGTATTGATGTTGTAAAATTTGCAATGTTGAATTATTATGTCACTTAACTATTCTCTTTATCTCACTGTTTCTTTTCCTCTTTCAGAATATCACATCTTGTTGACGTAAAAGAAATTTTGTCATTCAGATGTGACTTTTGATATTTTTATGGACTTTCATCAACCAAAGGAAGACAATATATTTATAAGGAGCCTTCATCAATACATCAACCTTTTCATACTGATATAATCTATGACAAACAACAGCAAAATATTTTTCTTGTCTTCAACTGTCTTGAATGTAGAGGAGGTGATTGCTTTACAAGTTTGTGTAACTTTACGAAGGACCTGACAGTTTTCACCTGCTAATTTAGATATTAAGTAAGATCACAGCTGAAAAACATAGCATTAAATTATTCCCTGAAAATACTAACTGAACTATACACAAAAATATTCATAGAAAAGAAAAAAGCAATATCTTTGTGATATATATGAGAAATTATTCTCTCAGAATGAATAATTTAATAAAATCTAAAAACACTGATACAAAAGAGAAACCATATTCCTGTGATGTCTGTGGAAAATCATTCTCTCAAAGAAGTAACTTGATTAGACACAGATATATTCATACAGGTGAGAAGCCATATCATTGTGATGTCTGTGGGAAATCATTTTCTCGGAGAAGTCACTTGTCTGTTCACAAACATACACATACAGGAGAAAAACCGTGTCATTGCGATACCTGTGGTAAATCATTCTCTTGTAGTAGTCAGTTGACTACTCATAGACGTATTCATACTGGTGAAAAACCATATCCCTGCGATTTATGTGGTAAATCATTTTCTCAGATTAATGCTTTAACTAGACACAAACGTGTTCATACAGGTGAGAAGCCATATCATTGTGATATCTGTGGGAAATCATTCGCTGCAAACGGTGACTTGACGATTCACAAGCGTGTTCATACTGGGGAAAAACCATATCACTGTGATATCTGTGGTAAATCATTTTCTGGAAGTAATGACTTGACTAAACACCAGCGCATTCATACAGGAGAGAAACCATATCGTTGTGATATCTGTGGCAAATCCTTTTCTCTAAATAGCGCTTTAACTAGTCACAAATATATACATATGGGAGAGATGCCATATCATTGTGATATCTGTGGTAAATCATTCTCTGGAAATAGTCAGTTGACTAGTCACAGACGTATTCACACAGGTGAGAAACCATACTGCTGTGATATCTGTGGTAAATCATTTTCTGAAAATAGCACTTTAACTAGACACAAGCGTATTCATACAGGTGAGAAGCCATATCAATGTATTATCTGCGGTAAATCATTTTCTGGAATTGGAAATTTAACTCGTCACAAACGTATTCATACTGGGGAAAAACCATATCAGTGTGATATCTGTGGCAAATCATTTTCCGAAAGTAGCAGTGTAACTAGTCACAAGCGTATTCATACAGGAGAGAAGCCATATTATTGTAATATCTGTGGTAAATCATTCACTGCAAACAGTGTCTTGACTAAACACAAGCATGTTCATACAGGAGAGAAGCCACATCGCTGTGACATCTGTGGTGGGTCATTTTCTTATGCCATTTACATGAAAAGGCACAAACGTATTCATAGAGCTGAGAAGCCATATCACTGTGATACATGTGGCAAATCATTCTCTAAATGTAGTGTCTTAACTAAACACCAGCGTATTCACACAGGAGAGAAACCATACCATTGTGATATCTGTGGTAAAACATTCTCTCAAAGTAATGGCTTAACTAAACACAAGCGTGTTCACACAGGGGAGAAGCCATATCAATGTGATATCTGTGGTATATCGTTCTCAAGAAAGGATCTCTTAACAGTGCATAAACGTATTCATACTGGAGAGAAGCCATATCACTGTGACATTTGTGGTAAATCATTTTCTAAAAATGACACTTTAACTAGTCACAAACGTATTCATACGGGTGAGAAACCATATCATTGTGATATCTGTGGTAAATCATTTTCTGAAAATAGCACTTTAACAATTCATAAACGCATTCATACAGGTGAGGAACCATATCATTGTAATATCTGTGGTAAATCATTTTCTCAAAATAGCACTTTAACTAGTCACAAATATACTCATACAGGGGAGAAGCCATACCATTGTGACATCTGTGGTAAATCATTCTCTTGTAGTAGCCACCTGTCTAAACATAAACGTATTCATACAGGAGAGAAGTCATCATTGTAATATCTGTGGCAAAACATTCTCTCAAAGTAATGGCTTAACTAAACACAAGTGCATTCACACAGGAGAGAAATTATATCCTTGAGATATCTGAGGTTAATCATTCTCTTATAATACTCACTTGACTAATCAAACATATTCATACTGGGGGAAAAACCACATCACTGTGATATCTGTGGTGAATAATTCTTTCAAAATGGCCACTTCAGTACACATGTGAGTATTCACACACAACTGTAACTGTACCAGTATTGAAATTTATTACAACACAACAACAATAACTTCTATTTTTCTCTGCTAAAAGGCGTTTTCTTTATATCTCTTCAAATTTGATGTTATCAACTTCAAATTCATGAATACGAACCTGAATGCCGTGTATTTATGGAAATATATCGACACAACAAAGCCTTTGAGGTGTCTTAATAAGACACCAGCGTATTCATACAGGGGAGAAGCCATATCAGTGTGATATCTGTGGTAAATCATTCTCAAAACAATCCCACTTCAGTACACGTTTGTGTATACACGCACAAGTGTGACTGTATAAATATTAAAATTTGTTACAATATGCCTAAAATTACTTCTAGTTTTTCTGCAAAGAGACAGGGATTTTTTTTATCTCTTCAAATTTCATGGTATCAACTTCAATTTCATCAATGTCAACATCAAATTCAGCAAAGACTTTGATTTCTGAAGATGGTCATGCTGGATTTTGGAGGAATTTGTTATGAGAGAATAAAGAAATGGGAATAATGAATAAAAACTGAATCAAACTGAAATTGGTTTTGTCTATGTACTTTCATCATTGTCGTCATTTTCATCATCATCATCCTTCAGCGATAGCTTTTCTTTATATGCTGTCATGGGTGGGACAGTTTGAGATGAGCTGCCAAATCAAAATGCTGCACTAGGTTCCAGTCTGATTTGTTTGGGTTTCTTTGGATGTATTCTCCTAATGCTAACCAGTTTACAGTTTATACTGTGCTTTACATATACATACATGTATATATATACTCTTTACTCTTTTACTTGTTTCAGTCATTTGACTGTGGCCATGCTGGAGCACCGCCTTTAATCGAGCAACTCGACCCGGGACTTATTCTTTTGTAAGCCCAGTACTTATTCTATCGGTCTTTTTTTGCCGAACCACTAAGTAATGGGGACATAAACACACCAGCATCGATTGTCAAGCAATGCTAGGGGGACAAACACAGACACACATATATATATATATATACGACGGGCTTCTTTCAGTTTCCATCTACCAAATCCACTCACAAGGCTTTGGTCGGCCCGAGGCTACAGTGGAAGACACATGCCCAAGATGCCACGCAGTGGGACTGAACCCGGAACCATGAGCCCTTTTTGATACCGTTAGTACAACCATGGGATCTTTCGGTTTGAACGGCAGTTTTTTCTATGAAATTGTCACCAATAATTATGACCCTTGTATCGATCTATTGCATTTCAATCTGTTTTAGGGTTAAGGGTTGGGTGAAGGGTATCTTTCTTTTCTTCATAAATGTAAATAAACCCAATCTGTTTCTTAAACGAGGGACATATTCATATAGCACAGAATAGACGTCATTGATTGGTTGAAATTGCAGAAATTGAAGAAATAAAACAACAAATATCTTACAAAGTATAGAATTTTCTCAATAAAACCAAGAGAAAAAGATGTTTTATAAACACATTCTACCAGTATACAAAGTTTAAAAGTGTTTAGTTACGTGGAAATTATTTCTAAAAACTGCCGGTCAAACGGAAAAGATCCCAACCACGCAGATAGTAGTAAAATTTAAAGGGGAGGAAGAATACAAGGATGTCAAATTTCTGTAAATAGACATATGGGATGGGTAGGAACCAGAGAGGAGGAAAGAAGGTATAATGACGTGTGCATATATGCATACATTTAAGCACACATATATACATACACATGCATGCTGATGCTAATACAAGTCCCACATTAAACTCCTCACTCATTTCACTATCGAACCATGAGTTTAACTAGGGTCTGTCCATCGCACTTCCTTAGTGTTACCTGCCACACATTGGGTCTTCTAGATACCAGTACCTCTCATATATATCTCTTATTATAAAAGGCAGATTTTATCTGCCTCCCTTTGGGAGTTATACAAATCTACAATATAGGATTTCTTCAATTACAATTTACCTAGCATTTTTGAGAGTACAATGCATCGCGTCATGCCAGGTCCAGTTTTTAAAATTTAAACTCCAATTAAGCAAAATTTACAGAAAACTCACATTCTGGTGTGTGTGTCAAATGCTTTTCTTAGTCTGGTTTACAGCACACGCAAACGCACACACACAGTGGGCAACGAATAAAATGAAAGTAATTGACTTACTGTAGTGAGTGATTCTTTCACTCTGCCTCCCACTTCCTCTTTCAACACATACACACGCAAATATATAAATAAAATTGTAAGCTAACGTGCGTGTGTGTGTGTGGGTGTGCGTGTGTGTGTGTGTGAGGGTGCGTGTGTGTGTGTGCGTGTGCGTGAGTGTGTGACAGGAAAGATTTTTACTACAAATATAACACCTATATCCAAGTAGCAGAAAGATAAGACAGTAAGGTGTGATTTGAGGGAGATTTGGCTGCTATTTCTACCATGTCAAGCTGCCATGTAGGGGTCTCCCTCATAGGCTCATACATACATATATACATAGATAAGACAGTAAGGTGTGATTTGGAGGAAATTTGGCTGCTATTTCTACCAGGTCTAGCTGCCATGTAGGGGTCTCCCTCATAGGCTCATACATACATATATACATAGATAAGACAGTAAGGTGTGATTTGGGGGAAATTTGGCTGCTATTTCTACCAGGTCTAGCTGCCATGTAGGGGTCTCCCTCATAGGCTCATACATACATATATACATAGATAAGACAGTAAGGTGTGATTTGGGGGAAATTTGGCTGCTATTTCTACCAGGTCTAGCTACCATGTAGAGGTCCCCCTCATTGGCTCATATATATATATATACATACATAAGACAGTAAGGTGTGATTTGAGGGAGATTTGGCTGCTGTTTCTACCAGGTCTGTTAGGCCTTCTCATGTAAACTCAAGCTTTCTCATGCCTTGAACATAAGACCAAAGCAGAGAATGTATTCTTTTATTCTTCTGCTTTTTCCAGCCATTGGTCTGTGGCCATGCTGGGGCAATGCCTTGAAGAATTGTAGTTTAATGAATCAACTCCAGTTTTATTTTTGTAAGCATTGTACTTATTCTATCTGTTTCCTTTGTCAAACCACTAGGTGACAGGGATGTAAACAAACCAACATTCGTTGTCAAGCAGTGGTGGAGGACAATCACAAGCACAGACACGCACACACACACACATACATGCATACACATATACACACATACATACATACATACATATATATATATGTGTGTATATATATATTGCAGCCTGGAAGGTGTTTGTAAGCCATTTAAGAAACACACAAAAACCGTTACATTCACTTCAACATTTAAATTTAATTTGCCAAAATATTTTCGTCGCTTTGAGACCGCGACCTGTTCACTGACAAAAATATCGTGCTAACAGGTCGCGGTCTCAAAGCGACGAAAATATTTTGACAAATTAAATTTAAATGTTGAAGTGAATCTAACGGTTTTTGTGTCTTTCTTAAATGGCTTATAAACACCTTCAACGCTGCAACTGTTTTCGTTCCAGCACACGATCTCAGATCAAGTCACTTGCTATGCAAGTACATCTCTGTAACTATATATATATTTATATATATATATATATATATATGTATATTGGTAAAAACAGTAAGATAACAAAAGAAAGAAAGAGACCTCAATATTATGTAAATAGAGGAAATCTTTATATATAAAAGTGAGGTTGTGTGTCTGTCTCCTACGATTTAGATTCCTAACTACTCCCACATTTTGCGGTGCAGTTTAACCAAAACCGGGTATCTTATAGTCGTGATTCATATCGAGACCGTCTGGGTATTAGCGCGCGTCTACGATGAGTCTACGATTTAAAAAAAAATTTACCATCAATTTTTCCCATTTTTAATCCATTTTTGACATATATAAGGGAAGTAACTCTCTAAAATTTATTATTAAATCTCAGAACGTAAAAAGCTACAGTAACACCCCTCCCCCTTTGTGGTTAGCCATATTGAGATGGCTACTATACTTTACATCTCTAAAAATGCTTATATAATTATTTCCCTTACAAACCCGAGCAACGCCGGGCGATACTGCTAGTATATATATATATATATATATATTTATATGTATATGAACATATATATATATATATATAAAGTTAATCCAAACAAAAAAGCACAAAAAAACTCGAGGACGTGGAACAAATATAGTATTATTGGATGCTCAGGAAAGAAGGAGGTTTTAACGTTTCAAGCGGAGCTCTTCGTTGGAAACATAGGAGAAGGGAAGACAGAGGGAAAAAAATCGCCAACGGTACACACGCGGTCACATACGCACAGGAGTGGCTGTGTGGTAAGTTGCTTGCTTACCAACAACATGGTTCTGGGTTCATTCCCATTGCGTGGCACCTTGGGCAAGTGTATTCTACTATAGTCTCGGGCCGACCAAAGCCTTCTGAGTGGATTAGGTTGATAGAAACTGAAAGAAGCCTGTTGTATATATGTGTATGTATATATATATATATATGTTTGTGTGTCTGTGTTTGACCACCAACTGATGGTGGTGTGTTTATGTCCGTGTAACTTAGAGGTTTGGCAACAGAGACCGATAGAATAAGTACTAGGCTTACAGAGAATGAGTCCTGGGGTCGATTTCCTCAACTAAAGGCAGTGCTCCAGCATGGCTGCAGTCAAATGACTGAAACATGTAAAAGAGAATGTGTGTATATATATATATATATATATATATATATATATATATATTTCTTTACTACCCACAAGGGGCTAAACACAGAGGGGACAAACAAGGACAGACAAACAGATTAAGTTGATTAGATCGACCTCAGTTTGTAACTGGTACTTAATTTATCGACCCCGAAAGAATGAAAGGCAAAGTCGACCTTGGCAGAATTTGAACCCAGAACGTAGCGACAGATGAAATACCGCCAAGCATTTCATCCGTCGTTGGCTATGTTTAGTAATGTAGGTCAAACCTTAAACAAAGGTCTGACCTTTCCTTGACTAGTAGGGTGTGGAGTGTTTCCTCATCAATCAACTAGTGTTGTGGATTTCCCACTCGTTTTGACAAGCAACAAGCCAGTGGATTTGGTTTCAAATCTCAGGCAAAGTCAAGTTGGACCCTCACCTACATATATATATATATATATATATATATATATGTATGTATGTATGTATATATGTATATATATATATGTATGTATATATATATATGTATGTATATATCATCATCGTTTAAAGCCCGTTCTCCATGCTAGCATGGGTTGGGCGGTTCGACTGGGGCCTGGGAAGCCAGATGGCTGCACCAGGCTCCAGTCTGATCTGGCACTGTTTCTATAGCTGGATGCCCTTCCTAACGCCAACCACTCCGAGAGTGTAGTGGGTGCTTTTTACATGGCACCGGCATGGAAACCAGTCACGGTTGCGCTGTCATCGGCCAAGTTCAGACAGTGCTTTTTATGTGCCACCGGCACGGAAGCCAGCCTAGGCGGAGCTGACATCGGCCACGTTCGGATGGTGCCTTTTTTGTGCCACTGGCACAGGTTTCACAACTGCAGTTTCCATTGATCTTTGATGTTGGTGTCCTTGACTCAATGGATCTCCTCAAGCACAGGGTCAAGACGGTGTTTCTTTACTTGCCACCTGCACAGGATATATATATATATATATAAATTACTCATGAGTAGTCAACGGCCATCCATTAATATGTGTAGAGGCACATACCATTTTACCTTCTATTTTTATAAAATAAAGTGAAGGTATTTAATTCCATATATTAGGGGGCAGATGGGACTCCTTAACCTTGTTGAAGGTATATTATTTAGGAGAGGAAAACTTATATAAACCAGGTCTTTGGTTGTGAGGGTCTCCTTAACAGGGCTGTAGTCTCAGTACAATCCTGACTCATAAGGTAGACTAGGCTCTCCAGCTTGCTTATAGCGGCTTGTCTAGGAGATGAAAACCTTTAAAGAAAAAACCTGAGTTGTGTTGTTTTTAGTATTGTGAGCATATTCTTGCTATCATCACTTCCAAATGTGTGGCTGGTTCTACACAAGCCTTCAACACTCGAATCAAATATTTCTGTTTGGGGTTTCTGACAACTTACATTTATTCATTCAATATGGCAGAGCTCAAGTTGTGAAAATCAAAAGGAGAGTGAAAGTGATAAGACAGGTAAAGGATATTACTGGAAGTCTCATGCTGGATCCCTCTACAGTCGGTGACCATTAGGTGATGGCCGTACCAGCACAGAACTTGTGAGTAACTGCGGATAAACGACAAGAGGTCATCCAGAAAAGAGAATGCCTACAAAAAATGCAGAGGCCAGGGCCAAATGACCTCTCCATTCCAGAACGCCATCTATGGGAGAATTGAGGAAATACAATAATATAGAGGGAGATAACTTTTACAACACTTGAAGCGACGTCCAATTAAATTATTAATTACGGTGCTTAATTACTGATCACTGACTCGTTTATATCTGAATACGGTAAGTTGACAAAGATTTTCTTTAAGGCTGTAATGATAATAATAATAATGTAAATTATAGAATTATGTGACCCTCTCGATGTTACAGTAATTATTTGGAAGGCATAACAATAAGGAAATGTATTTGCTCGTCTTAAATAACTTCCGAAGTGAAATGTTAATTTGTTGTTTATGAAAACCTATTCTCAACTGTTACATGTGACATAAAGTAAATTAATTAATAAAATGATAGTATTGTGGTATAATTAATTAGTAAGATCAGATTAATGTAGCATAATTAATTAGTAAAATGAGAGGACTATCATTTTACTATGGTTAATGTGATGAAGGCTGTCACATTAATATATGTTGGCCTGTTGTTTATGAGGCACTGATTAATCGGTAAGTTGGCGAGGATTTCTTTTAAGGTTATACTAATAATAGTTATGATGATGATCGTTTCAAATTTTGCCAGTCGAATACATAGAACTCAGTATTTCCCGAAAGGGATGAAAGGCAAAGTCGACCTCGGCCGTATTTGAAGTGAGGACTTAACGCTGAGGTCGACTTTCGTTCGTTTCGGGTGCATAAAATAATAATGGTGATGATGATGATATCAATCTTTAGTACTTCAAAGGCGCTAAGCTGGCAGCAACGTTAGCACGCTGGGCGAAATGCTTAGCTGTATTTCGCCTCCCGTTACGCTCTGAGTTCAAATTCCGCCGAGGTTGACTTTGCCTTTCGTCTTTTCGGAGTCGATAAATTAAGTACCAGTTACGCACTGGGGTCAATATAATCGACTTAATCCGCTTGTTTGTCCCCTCTGTGTTTAGCTCCTTGTGGGCAGTAAAGAAATAAGAAACGTTAGTACTGTATTTCATCTGTCTTTATGTTCTGAGTTCAAATTCCGCCTACGTCGACTTTGCCTTTCATAGTTTCATGGTCGATAAATTAAGTACCAGTTGTTGACTGGGGTCGATCTAATCGACTGGCTCTCGCCGCAAAAATTCCGGTTCTTGTGCCTAAAGTAGAAAAGAATGTTTAGTACATGAGACACAATGTCTGACATTTGGCGGGAGAGTGTAGTTCGATTCAATGGAACCCAGCGCTCTGTTTCTTCTTCTTCTTTACCTTACTGCTTCTTTTTCTATTTCAGAATATCACTTCGTGTTGGCATAAAAGAAATTTCTTCATTCAGATGTACCTCTGGTATTTTTATTGACTTTTATGGATCAAAGGAAGACCATATTTTTATAAGGCACGTTCATCAATACTTCAACCTCTTTATATGAATAAAATCTTCATCAAGCGATGGGAAAATATTTCTTCTGGACAATGCAATTAACAACAATATTTTTTTACCTTCACTGTCTGGAATGTAGTGCAGATAATCAATTTATTGATTAATTAAGCGTTGATAACTTTTCAAATGAGTTAGCAGTTTACATCTTGTGTTTTAGATATTCAGTAAAATCACAGATGAAAGAATTGTTGCATTAAATTATTCTCTGAAAATAGTGACACAACTGAACACAACCATATTCATGGAAATGAAAAAACACTATCATTGTGATATGTATGAAAAATTATTCTCTCGTAATGAATCATTTTACTAAACGAAAAAACCCTGAAGTAAGAGAGCCATATCACTGTGATATCTGTGGTAAATCATTCACTGAAGAAAGAGTCTTAGCTAAACACAAGTGCATTGATACAGGAGAGAAACCACATCACTGTGATATCTGTGGTAATTCATTCACTGAAGAAAGAGTCTTAGCTAAACACAAGTGCATTGATACAGGAGAGAAATCACATCACTGTGATATCTGTGGTAATTCATTCACTGAAGAAAGAGTCTTAGCTAAACACAAGTGCATTGATACAGGAGAGAAATCACATCACTGTGATGTCTGTGGTAAATCATTCTCTCAAAGAGGTTCTTTGACTTGTCACAAGCGTATTCATACTGGGGAAAAGCTATGTCATACAGGAAAGAGGCCGTATCATTGTAATATCTGTGGTAAATCATTTTCTCATTGTGGTCAGTTGACTAAACACAAACGTACACATACAGGAGAGAAGCCATATCATTGTAATATCTGTGGTAAATGTTTCTCTCGAAGTGATACCTTAACTAATCACAAAGCTACACATACAGGAGAAAAACCATATCAGTGTGATATCTGTGGTAAATCATTTTCTCATTGTGGTACCTTGACTACGCACAAACGTACACACACAGGAGAGAAGCCATTTCATTGTGATATCTGTGGTGAATCATTCTCTAGAGATAGTTACTTGACTAGACACATACATACTCATACTGGGGAAAAACCATATCATTGTAATATCTGTGGTAAATCATTTTCCC
Organism: Octopus sinensis; assembly: GCF_006345805.1. NCBI lineage: Eukaryota > Metazoa > Mollusca > Cephalopoda > Octopoda > Octopodidae > Octopus > Octopus sinensis. The sequence continues at coordinate 11,379,922 of NC_043023.1, forward strand.
AAAATATTCAATTGACTAATCACATACGTATTCATACTGGGGAAAAACCATATCAATGTGATATCTGCGGTAAATCATTTTCTGAAAGTGGAACTTTAACTCGTCATAAACGTATCCATACCGGAGAAAAGCCATATCAGTGTGATATTTGTGGTAACTCGTTTTCTCAAAGTGGTGACTTGCCTAAACATAAACGTACTCATACCGGTGAGAAGCTATTTTATTGTAATATCTGTGGTGAATCATTCTCTAGAAATAATCACTTGAGTAATCACATACGTATTCATACTGGGGAAAAACCATATCATTGTAATATCTGTGGTAAATCATTTTCCCAAAATATTCAATTGACTAATCACATACGCATTCATACTGGGGTTAAACCGTACGTGTGTGGTATCTGCGGTAAATCATTTTCCAGAACTGACACTGTGACTCGTCACAAACGTATTCATACAGGAGAAAAACCATACGTGTGTGATATCTGTGGTAAATCATTTTCTCGAAACGATGACTTGCCTAAACATAAACGTGCTCATACAGGTGAGAAGCCATTTTATTGTAATATCTGTGGTAAATCGTTTTCTGGAAGTAGTGACTTGATTAAACACAAACGTATTCATACAGGAGATATTAAACACAAACCTAGCCATACAGGTGAGAAGCCGTATCATTGTAATACCTGTGGTAAATCATTCTCTACAAATAGCTATTTGATTAGTCACATGCCTATTCATACTGAGGAAAACCCATAGCCGTGTGATATTTGTGGTAAATCATTTTCTCACAACAATCCTTTAAATAATCACAAACGTATTCATACAGGAGAAAAACCATATCAGTGTGATATTTGTGGTAAATCGTTTTCTCATATCAGTGCTTTAAATAATCACAGACGTATTCATACAGGAGAGAAGCCATGTCATTGTGATATCTGTGCTAAATCATTCTCTTGAAAAAGCCACTTAAGTACACATGTGAATATTCATACACAAGTGTAACTGTATCTGTATCAAGATTTATTATAATAGGACAACAATTACGAATATTTTGTCTGTTAAAAGACTGGATTTATTCCTATTCAAGTTTGACCTCATCAACTTTAATTTCATCATTAGCAATTTGATATTAATGAACCCCAACTTCAATATCATTTATATATCTAAATATATCAACACAGAGATAACTTTGATTTCTGAAGATGATTGTGCTGGATTTTTGAGGAAATTGTTATGAGAGAATAAAGGAATGGGAATAAGGAATAAAAGTTTTAAGTGACATTGGTTTTGTCTTTGTTGTGTTTTCATCAGCATCATAATCATCATACTTTAATGTCCATTTTCTTTGCAGGTTCAGGTGGGAAAGTGTGACAGGTGCTGGCAAGCCAGAGTGCTTCTCCAGATTCCTCTTAGATTTGGTTTTGTTTCTTTGGCTGTATGCCCTTAAGATACATGGTGTATTTTATAAATATGCCTGTTCATGTATCATAACAGCATGAAACTTGTAGTAGCTCTCTCGGTTATGTATTTAATTTGATATGTGTGTGTGTTTTTGTGAACACAGTGACAGTCTGATGACTATAATAAGTGTATACAAATCTCGTATTTTGAGTGTATTCATGTCTGGGGCAGAAGCATGGACTCCCTTTTACAGAGAAATAAAAAAAAATTGAAACTTCCTACATGTGCTGTTTGTGCAACAAAATAGCAAGATAAGACATCAAATGTCAAAACCTTAGAAATATGTGGTATGTCCAGCATCCAAAGCGTGTTGATGAGAATTCAGTGCAGATGGTTAAGACGTTTTAACCTAGTTTTGGATCATAAAAGAAATGACTAAAATTTGGGAGTTAAGTCCCCCATTAGGGTGTTTAGAATCCTCATGAGAAGTGGAATCTTTGAGAATATTTCTTGATGTGTGTCGATTACCCATGGTTGAAATTTCATGAACATCGAAAATTTATAAATTTTCATGGGGGTTCTTCCCCCTTTAAGCCATCTGGAATTCAAACTAAATATATTGCATTATACCCACCTTTATGCATTGAATCTAAGTTCCAAATATGATAAAGATCAATTCAGTAATTTTGGTCCATGAAATTGTATGAAACACGCAGCATTACCCTTCTCCCTAGGCTTGGATTTTCTCTTCCAAATTTCATTAGGATCATTGCAGCAGTTTTTGAATGTAAAAGTAACACAAGAGCACACATAAAGACATTGATTTTGATATAATAGATATGAATATGCATATATGTATAGATATGAATATACGCACACATACACAAAGATGAATTAATAGATACACCTCAGTGGGCAAACAAAAATATGAGACATTGCCTAGTGCTTTTTTTTATGTTGATAAGCCTGGTACTTATTCTATCAGTTTCTTTTCAAACCAGTAAGTTATCAGGATGTAAATAAACGAACAGCAGTTGGGAAACAGTGATGAGGGTGAAACACAGAGACAAAGACACACACATAGACTTACCTATATACATACATATATATACGATTGATTTCTTTCAGTTTCTGTCTACAAAATCCTAAAGAAAAAGAAAGAAAGAGAGAAGAAATTCTGGAAAAAGTGAAGAAATGTTGGATCTCTGCCATGTGAACCAAAATGCGTGTCATAAACATCTTGAAATGCTACAGAAATTACATTACGAAAATGATAATGTATACATACCTCTTTCTACCAGTATTTGAAGATTCAAACTGTTTAGTTAAAGTTTTTTTTTACTTTGTGATGGAATAGATCCAGTTTTAATAACAAAGGAAAGTAACCCTTTGGGTAAAAATTTATTTCCACAGTTTATCCTTATGAAAACATACTAACATTTCTATTATTGAATCTCTCCTTTTTAACTATTTTCTTTATTTTATATTGTTTCTATATCATTTCAGAATATCAGACGTCTGTGGCATGAACGGATTTTTACTAGAGATACAAGAATATTAATAAACTTTGAAAGACTAAAGGAAGATGTGATAAATAATTGATATAAACATGTTTATATAATATATCTATGAATCAATAACTGTGAAATACTTTGTTCTGGACTGAGATTGATAGCAATATTTCACTTCCTCACTGCCTGGAATATTTCCATTTCACATTCTAATTAAACATGGATACATTTACAAGGAAATTTATGGCCTTCGGATACTGAAGTCAACAGAAACATATATATATAAAAAGAAAAAAAACACAAGAAAAATATTTATTTATTGTGGTAGTATCAGAAACATTATAGAACAATGAGTTATGGGGAAATGTAAGGATGGCTTATTTCTTGAAGAGATGACGAAAGAAGGAGAAAAATTATCGTACTGTTGTGATATCTGCAAAAAGTCTTTCTCTCAGAGAGGGAACCTAACTACTCATAAATGCATTTCTACTGGAGAGAAACCATATCACTGTGATATTTGTGGTAAAACATTCCCTGGATTTAGTAATTTAACTACACACAAACACATTCACACAGGTGAGAAGCCATATCACTGCGATATCTGTGGCAAGTCATTCTCTCAAAAATGTAACTTAAATACTCACACACGTATTCATTCAGGTATGAAACCATATCACTGTGATATCTGTGGTAGATCATTTGCTCGAAACTTAGTATTAAGTATTCACAAACACATTCATTCAGGTGATAAACCATATCACTGTGATATCTGTGGTAAGTCATTCTCTCAAAAAAATAGCTTAACTGCTCATACACGTCTGCATACAAGTGAGAAACCATATCACTGTGATATCTGTGGTAAATCATTCTCTGTAAGTACTAATTTAACTAAACACAAACGTATTCACACAGGAGAGAAGCCATATCACTGTGATATCTGTGAAAAGTCATTCACTGAAAAAGGTAGCTTAATTACTCATACACGTATTCATACAGGTATGAAACCATATCACTGTGATATCTGTGGTACATCATTTGCTCTGAACAAGGCATTAACCACACACAAACACATTCACACAGGAGAGAAGCCATATCACTGTGATATCTGTGGTAAATCATTCACTCAAAAAGGTAGCTTAACTAAACACAAACGCATTCACACAGGTGAGAAACCATATCACTGCGATATCTGTGGCAAGTCATTCACTGAAAAAGGTAGCTTAGCTACTCACGTATGTTTGCATACAGGTGAGAAACCATATCTGTGGTAGATCATTTGCTCTCAATGATACTTTAATTAAACACAAACTCATCCATACAGGTGAGGAAACACATCCTTGACATCATCATCATTTTCATCTCCAGAGTTCATTAATTCTCTGGAGCCACCTAGAATTCCACCCCAGAAACTTTTTCCGAAGATAGGAGTCCCAATAATGCTTCCAAGAAATTTAGATCCTCTTAAATTATGCGATGGGACAAGGTCTATTGTGAAGACATTATCACCAAGCTTAGATTCGAAACCGAAACTAAGGATTCTCGCTCGTCTGAGCCACCACCGACCAATAGGCGCCAAAGGAATTTTTTTGTCCTGTCAAAAAACGATAAATTATCTCCCTTTGACCTATGACCTCGGCCATGTCAGGCGAAGTTCAAATGGACAGAAGCTGACCTATTTAGACACAATCTCTCCTGCAGCATGTCTGTCTTTCTAACTGCCATGGCTGTTATAAATACTGTGGTCAGTAAAGGGACAGGCAGAAAGGATCGGGACACGAGATAGCCTACAACTTTCTCAGATAAACGACGCACACACAGACACAAAACATATTCAGTTCTACCACATCATATCCACAAATGTACATTGCTTTTATTTCTCTCAACTCGTAGCAGTTGACAACAGATTAATGTAGTGAAAAACTGTGTATATCAACAGCGAATGCAAGTCCCGTAAATAAATTATTTAAACTATAAATCGACGTCGTTCATTTGTTTATTTCGAAGGCATCCACATGCCTATCACATCCGTTCACCTCACCATATTCCAATACACCGTAACCATTCCAGATTGTCAAGTGATGGTGGGGCACAAACAATGACACAAATACACACACTACGGGCTTCTTTCAGTTTCCATCTACGAAATCCACTCACAAGGCTTTCGTTGGCCCTAGGCTGTTGTACATGACACTTCCACAAGCTGTTATGCAGTGAGACTGAACCAAGAACTATAAGGATGTGAAGCAAGATTCTTACCCCACAGCCACACTGAGAAAATTCTTTCGGTTTACGAACATTTCAGATGAGAAAATGTCTTCAGGAAAGATGAAAATTCGTAAACTAAGGTTCACTGTTTAGTTATCTAACCCGCTATTTCCAGCGGATCGGGAGACCACATAAACGTTTCGTGTGTGTGCTGATCAGTACAGATGATATATCACCAATGTAGACCTTTGACTGGCCAAAATAACAGAACTTTTAGCTTGTAACTTTATAATTCACTTCTAGAAAATAATCTTCAGCATTTCAAAACAACATTTCTCTTTTTAAATAATAATCTGACGAAATTCGAGATGTAAGAAAGTCTATATCTACTATTAAACATGATGATAATGAATTTTAAAATACCACAGTATCATTATATCAAAAATGATCTACTATCTTAGATGTTTCAGTGGTATTTGGGGATAAATTTAAGTCACGTAACTTTAATTTAATTCTTTTTTATTCTATTCTAAATAATCTTCGTTCTGTTTCGTTTTTGGATTAGGTTTGCAAGATTCTTTATATGAGTTTGTGTATTGAAGCATATTCTGTTGTGTCTGGGGAGAGTCATTTTCTTTTTGTGCCTTATTATTTAACACACTCACCCGTAAACATTTTTTATTTTTTATTTCTGTATGTAAGCATTTAGATATGTACATAAACAGATCAATATACAGACGGATAGGTATATAGACTATATGAACAGACAGGAGCGGCTGTGTGGTAAGTAGCTTGCTTACGAACCACATGGTTCCAGGTTCAGTCCCACTGCTTGGCACCTTGGGCAAGTGTCTTCTACTATAGCCTCGGGCTGACCAAAGCCTTGTGAGAGGATTTGGTAGACGGAAACTGAAAGAAGCCCGTCGTATATATATATATATATATATGTATGTGTATATGCCTGTGTGTCTGTGTTTGTCCCCCCAACATCGCTTGACAACCGATGCTGGTCTGTTTACGTCTCCATAACTTTGCGGTTCGGCAAAAGAGACCGATAGAATAAGTACTGGGCTTACATAAGAATAAGTCCTGGTGTCGATTTGCTTGACTAAAAGGTGGTGCTCCGGCATGGCTAGTCAAATGACTGAAACAAGTAAAAGAGTATAAATATATACATACACACACATACATACAATATAATTCATACTCTTTTTGTTTCTCTTTACCCTTGCCTGCACACTCTAAGGTCACGATGTTTGCTGGGAGGCGATTTCTGCTACACTAACACAGACCACACAACTCCCCCACCACAAACATCATAAATATCTTCATTCTTTGGTTCCATGGTCATTGGCAAGTTATCTATTTTATAGTATTTCTTATTTTCCGTTGTCGCTGGTGAAGATTGTCTGGTGGTCAAATAAATTTTCACCCATCAGACTAATTTTAGTACCAGTGGAACCGTTTGTACTGACTGGCCATGAGATGTGTCGAAGAGTTTTCTTTGTCATCTAATAAATTTTTTATATATATATATATAAGTATATGAAAGAATGGAGTTGAACGACTAGTTAACAAATATCCTTTATTCTCGACATAAGATAATTCATTCAATTACTCAAATATATATATATACACATATAGATAGAGATAATGGTGTCATTGAGACCCAAATGTGTTAGGTAAGGCTGAATAAGTGCTATAGACAGACCATAGTTAAGTTCCAGATTCAGTAATATTGCAAATAAAGGGTTCAACGTTGGTTCTATCTCAGCGTGTGTATATAAGAATTTTTTGCGTAATAAGATAAAAAACCGAAGCTGTATAGATATTAGAGCATTTATAGATAGGTCTTACAGCTGTTTCTAGGATATCAATTAATTTTTCCTCTCACACCGTCTACGATGAAGGGATATTATTAATTAATATCCTAGAAACAGCTGTAAGACCTATCTATAAATGCTCTAATATCTATACAGACTTGGTTTTTTATCTTATTACGCAAAAAATTCTTATATATATTTCTTTATTGCCCACAGGGGGCTAAAAACAGAGAGGACAAATAAGGACAAAGGGATTAAGTCAATTACATCAACCCCAGTGCGTAACTGGTACTTAATCGACCCCAAAAGGATGAAAGGCAATGTGTGCTAATGATTCTGCCATTTGCCATCTGTGGACAAGACTGCGTGACATTCGACTACGAATAAAAATTAAGAAAAGACATGTTAAGTAGAGGACATCACCAATAAGTGAAAATTACATAAAGACGTAAGGAGAGACGGGTACAAGACAAAGTACCAAAAGATGTCTAACCCCTCCTCAGCTGTCGGCTATTTCTTACTCCCTATTTCATACTGTCAATGAAGAGATAGGAAAACTTCATAAGGGGGCAGCATCCAGAAATTTTGAAAATATAAAATTTGTGGAGATTTAGGGCTTTGAATGAACAAAGAGCAACAGAGTGGACGTACAGAGTAAACAATCTACAGAGACAAACATTAGGGGCCGTTAGGCCAAGACAAATTTTAATGGGCCATGCCTGGGAGAAATTTTGAAAGGATATATATATATGTATGTATATGCATACCCACACACATATATATAAAGCACACAGCATAAACTATAAAGTGGTTAGCATTAGGAGAATACATCCAAAGAAACCCAAATAAATCAGAGTGGAACCTAGTGCAGCATTATGGCTTGCCAGCTCATCTCAAACTGTCCCACCCATGACAGCATATAAAGAAAAGCTATCGCTGAAGGATGATGATGATGAAAATGACGACAATGATGAAAGTACATAGACAAAACCAATTTCAGTTTAATTCAGTTTTTATTCCTTATTCCCATTCCTTTATTCTCTCATAACAAATTCCTCAAAAATCCAGCATTACCATCTTCAGAAATTAAAGTCATCTCTGTGTTGATATATTTAGATATATAAATGATATTGAAGTTGTGATTCATGAATTTCATGTTGACATCCAAGTAACTGAAGTTGATAACATCAAATTTGAAGAGATAAAAAAAAAGCGCCTTTTAGAAGAGAAAAATAGAAGTTATTGTTGTCGTGTTGTAATAAATCTATTTTCCTAATTGTTGTCAGGTTCCCGTTTTGAAATAATTACTCCAACATCCAGAGAAGTTCACAGAAATCTATTATCTTCCATTATCATTAGTAGTATTATTATCATGATTACAGCCTTAAAGGAAATCTTGCTCAACTTACCCGATCCAGATATAAACGACGAGTCAGTGAGGAGTAATTAATCAACGTAATTAAGAATTTAATTGGCGCGAAGATCAAGTGCTGCTGGAGTTGTTTCCCCTTAAATAATTATATTACATGACTTCTCCTATAGATGGCGCTACTCACTTGGGTCAATTTTGATTCTTTCACCCGCAAAATTTTCAATGAGAAAAAAAAATTCTCGGTTTTTTGAGGGAAATCAAATACCCTGACCCTTAATATGCTGCAAACCCATCATTTTTGCTCGCAAAAAAGGGTTGGGTGAGAAACTACACCCCATCCCGGAATCACTTGAAGTTTTTTTCTTTTTATTGAATGAATTCTGGTGACCTCATATTATTCCACAAAACCCCTTTCTTTGTGGTTCGGAAGACGGGATGGGGTCTGGTGGAAGTCTCAGAAATGTCAGCCAACCCGCCACCCCAATATTTTTTGCTGTTTCTTTCTCTACCCATTTTTTTTAGATAACATTTGGCAGAAATGTTTTCAAAAGAGTGTGGATTACATTAAATTGAAAATTGAAAGAAGTTTGAAATAAATAAGTGAAAAATGCAGAACTTATAGAAGTTCGAGTGGTACCGAAGTCAGTGGAGAGATAAATAAGGATAAATCATTAATCTAAAGAGAAATGCACGTTAGTTTGTGTATGAAACAACTAAACGTATAATATAAAAATACACATGTAAATACATATATATAATATATATAGATATATAAATCAGTAGAAGACTTAGTATCGGCACTTGCCTTTCCCTTGGATAACACTGGTGACGTGGAGAGGAGAGGCTGGTATACATGGGCGACTGCCAGTCTTCCATAAAGACAACCTTGCCCAGACTTGTGCCTCAGAGGGGAACTCTCAAAGTGCAAGCCCATGGTCAGTGTCTGACCGAAGGGGGTCTCACACACACAGACTAGACTTACAAAAGACTAGGTCTTGGGACTGATTTCTGCCACTAACACCTATGAAGGTGGTACTCCAGCATGGCCTCAGTCAAATGACTGAAACAATAAAAGACTAAAAGAGTACAAATAAATTCCAGGAACCAATGGAAACAAGGCATTTGAATAACACACTGTTAATAGCAGCCCTTTAACAGTGTGTAAGGACATGTAACATCAGCATCAAAAGGGTCACCAAATCCCTAGGTGACAAAAAAATCCCACAACAGGGAGGTGGGCAGTTAGTATTGAACGGGTGTGCCATTGTGCCAGTTGAGAGATTTAAGGTATAGAGGAGACAGTGTCCAGATATTGAGTAACAAAACAAACACAAAATGGTCTAACTTTTATTCTGATTTTTTATTCATTATTCTTTTCTAGCAAATTCCTCAAAATCCAAACGCAGGCATTTTTAGCAATCAAGTTAACTCAGAGTCAATATTTTAGAGATTATGACAGGTTTGACGTTCACACAGACGGTATTCAAATTGATGATGGGAAAAACCCTGAATGACAGCTGACAATACAGACTTCATTGTTGTAATGTTTTAATAAATCCTGGCATTGGTACAGTTACAATTGTTGTGAATACCCAGGTGGATGGATGTAGCTTTTTTCAAGAGAATGGTTTAGCACAGATGTCGCTCTGACCTGGCTTCTCTCCTGTAGGTATCTATTCATTTACAGTAAAGTCTATGAGAGAATGATTTACAATAGATTTGACCATGATGTAGATTTTGTGTGGTATGAAAATGTACATTCGCAAGAGAATGATTTACCTCAGGTGTCACAATGATAATGGCTTCTCTCCAGCATGAATATGTTTGTTACTAGTTAATTCACAATTTGAAGAGAATGATTTATCACAGATATCACAGCGATATGGTTTTTCCCTCATGTGAATGTATCTGAAATTAGGTATATGATAATTTTCAGAAAAGAATTTATCACAGATATCACATTGATATGGCTTTTATCCTGCACGTATATATTTATGCTGAGTCAAGTTACTACTTTGAGAAAATGGTTTACTACAGATATCACAATGATATGGCTATTCTCCCGTATGTGTACATTTATGATTAGTAAAGTTACTCCTTTGAGAGAATGATTTACCACAGATTTCACAATGATATGGCTTTTCTCCCGTATGCGTGCGTTTGTGTTTAGTCAAGGCACCACTTTCAGAGAATGATTTACCACAAATATCACAATGATGTGGCTTTTCTCCCGTATGTGTGCGTTTGTGTTTAGTCAAGCTAGTCCTTTGAGAGAATGATTTACCACAGATTTCACAATGATATGGCTTTTCTCCCGTATGTGTACGCTTGTGCTTAGTCAAATCACACCTTTGAGGGAATGATTTACAACAAATATCACACTGATATGGCTTTACACCTGTATGTCTTCGTTTATGAACAGTGAAGCTACTCCTTTGAGAGAATGATTTACCACAGATATCACAATGATATGGCTTTTCTCCTGTATGTGTATGCTTGTGTTCAGCCAAGATATTCTTTAGAGAGAATGATTTACCACAGATATCACAGTGGTAAGGCTTTTCTCCTGAATGTGTACGCTTGTGCTTAGTTACGTCCCAACTGCGAGAGAATGAGTTACCACAGATATCACAGAAATATTGTTTCTCTCTTGTATCTGGGTCTTTTGGTCTAATTGAATTATTCATATGTGAATGTTTGTGCCAAGTCAAGTAAATCCTTCTAATGAATGATTTAGCACAGATATCGCATTGATATGGCTTTTCTCCTGTATGTGTACACTTGTGCAGAGTCAAGGTAATCCTTTGAGCGAATGATTTACCACAGATATCACATTGATATGGCTTTTCTCCTGTATGTGTACGTTTGTGCACAGTCAAGCCAGCAGCGTGAGAGAATGATTTACCACAGATATCACATTGATATTGCTTCTCTCCTGTATGTGTATATTTATGCTGAGTCATTTGCCTCCTATCTGAGAATGATTTACCACAGTTTTCACAATGATATGGCTTTTCTCCTGTATGAACAATTTTGTGTTTAGTCAAATTGCTACTTAAATAAAATGATTTACCACAGATATCACATTGATATTGCTTCTCTCCTGTATGTGTATATTTATGCCGAGTCATTTGCCTCCTATCTGAGAATGATTTACCACAGTTTTCACAATGATATGGCTTTTCTCCTGTATGAACACGTTTGTGTTTAGTCAAATTGCTACTTAAAGAAAATGATTTACCACAGATGTCGCAATGATATAGCTTTTCTCCTGTATGTGTATATTTGTGACTATTCAAGTTATACTTTAAAGAGAATGATTTACCACAGATATCACAATGATATGGCTTTTCTCCTGTATGAACAAGCTTGTGTGTAGTCAAATGAGCACCTTGAAGGAATGATTTATTACAGATATCACAGTGATATGGCTTTTCTCCTGTATGAACACTTTTGTGTTTAGTCAAATTGCTACTTAAAGAAAATGATTTACCACAGATATCACAATGATAAGGCTTTTCTCCTGTATGTGTACGCTTGTGCTTAGTCAAATCACACCTTTGAGGGAATGATTTACAACAAATATCACACTGATATGGCTTTACACCTGAATGTCTTCGTTTATGAACAGTGAAGCTACTCCTTTGAGAGAATGATTTACCACAGATATCACAATAATATGGCTTTTCTCCTGTATGTGAATGTTTGTGCCAAGTCAAGTAAATCCTTCTAATGAATGATTTAGCACAGATATCGCATTGATATGGCTTTTCTCCTGTATGTGTACGCTTGTGCAGAGTCAAGGTAATCCTTTGAGCGAATGATTTACCACAGATATCACATTGATATGGCTTTTCTCCTGTATGGATACGTCTGTGACTAGTCAACTGACTATTATAAGCGAATGATTTACCACAAACATCACAGAAACATTGCTTCACTCTTGTATCATCGTTTTTGGCTTCAGTTAATTTATTCATTGTGAGAGAATAATTTATTATACATATCACAATAATAATGTTTCCTTCATCTCTATAAACATCTTTGTTTTCAGTTCTGCAACTATTTCCAGAAAAGAATTTGAAGCTGTGTTTCTTTCTTCTGTGATCTTAATTAATATCTATATCAGCAGGTGGAAATTGTCAACTCGTTTGTAAAGGTATCCAACCTTAATTAACCTGTAAGGCAATCACTTCGTCTACATTCCAAACAGTGAAGACAAGAAAAATATTGTATTCTTAGATTGTATTCATATAAATTTTGATGTATTGATGAATGCTGCTGATAAATTATGTCATCTTGCTTTAGTTGATGAAACGACATCAAAATATGAAAGGCACATCTGAATGAAGAAGTTTCTTGTGGGTCAACATAAGGTGATATTCTGAAATAGGAAAAGAAACATCAAGATAAAGAGAATAGTTAAATGATACACTAATACAATGTTGCAAAATTTAACATTGTCATCTATTAAATGTTTCCAGAGTTCCTTGAGGCATTGAAAGACTGGCATAATGACATAAATGTGTTATACCCTAAATTTGTTTTCCCAGGCCAAGCAAAAGAAAATCAATTACATTGACAAAATATGATTCACAGTCTATAAGATTACTGTAAATTCAAAGGGTTCATATAATTTTACAGGGTGGACTAGAAATTATGAAGGAATCTTGACAAGTCAGTGAGAATTCTAAACAATTACAAGCCTGTTAAGCTATACAAGAGTGTGTCCGTGTATTGTTTATTTCGCTTCCATCAGTCAGAAATGGTGAAAGAGGGTTCGAACAGACATTTTAGTCTCCAGACTCCTTTCCTGCCTGACAAGAAGTCCCTTCCTTGTGGACTAAGTTGCTAACCAGGCCACACAAAAGGCCCTGTCTGTAGTTCGTGTATTTTGAGTCCATGGGTAAGGCCCTGTACATCTTTACTTTCAAAGCATAAACTCTTTTCAGGTCAACTTTGTCATGCATCCTTTCCAGGTAAACAGAATAAGGTTCTTCTTTAGAAACGCATCTCTCCAAGAAAATGAAATGCAAATGAAAAACTGATGTAAAAATGGAAAAAGGCATTCCTTTGATATGCCTTGATGAAATGAAAAACGTCAAACAGTTTTACTGTTTCTATGAAAAGCATGCGGTCAAGTGTCATAAAATGGGAGGAAGAGACGAAAGACCATGGGTTGTATGTGCGTGCGTGCTTGTTCCTGTGTGTGTGTGCATGCGTGTTTATTCTTGTCACACACAGAAACAAGCAGGCAAGCACACACAGACAAGAACTGCACACACACAGAGGAACTAGCATGCACGCAGGCGTGTGCAACCCTTTAGCTTTCTTCTCCTCTTCCCATTTCATGACAGTGATCCACGTGCTTTTCAGTCGAATTGATGTTTTGATTTCGTCAAGTCATATCGAAGGAATGCCAAAAAATTAATTATAGGCGCAGGAGTGGCTGTGTGGTAAGTAGCTTAGTTATCAACCACATGGTTCCGGGTTCAGTCCCACTGCATGGCACCTTGGGCAAGTGTCTTCTACTATCCTGTGAGTGGATTTGGTAGATGGAAACTGAAAGAAGCCCGTCTTATGCATGTATATATGTATATGTGTGCGTGTGTCTTTGTTTGTCCCCCCTAGCATTGCTTGACAACCGATGCTGGTGTGTTTATGTCCCCGTTAGTTAGCAGTTCGGCAAAAGAGACCAATAGAATAAGTACTGGGCTTACAAAAGAATAAGTCTTGGGGTCGAGTTGCTCGATTAAAGGTGGTGCTCCAGCATGGCCGCAGTCAAATGACTGAAACAAGTAAAAGAGTAAAAGAGACGGAAAGCGGGCACTCTCGAATATAAACAAACACGTCAGACGATACAAGGGGTAGTAATTTACTTTTATTTTATTATTTATGCGCCCTATTTAAGCCTAACCAGGTTCATGGGCCCGGTTTCCTGATTCCTGTGGCGTATGTGTTCCACCCAGCTAGACAGGATGCCAGTCCATCGCAGCGTTACTCAAGAAACAGGAAGAGAGAGCGAGAGAAAGTTGGAGCGAAAGGGTATAACAGGGGTCGCCACCACCCCCTGCCGGAGCCTTGTGGAGCTTTAGATGTTTTCGCTCAATAAACACACACGACGCCCGGTCTGGGAATCGAAACCACAATCCTCCGACCGCAAGTCTGCTGCCTTGACTGCTGAGCCATTGCACCTCCACAATTTTCGGCATAACTTCGGTATAGGTACCGGATACATTTCAAAAAAGTGATTTTTTCTATATATGGGGGGTTAGGGTTTGTGTTAGGAGTGCAAGAAAAGGGTTTCTGTTATCTTCAGAAATGTAAACAAAGCCACTTCCGGTACCTATACCGAAGGATCGCCCAATTTCTTTTACCTGCCCGACAATATTTGTTTGCAAATTCTTGACTGTTTTTCATCAGATTTTTTTACTGAGCAAACTCGTGAGCATTAGGCTTAGGTTTAGTTTTAGGGTTAGATTAGTTTTAGGTTAAGGTTAGGGTTAGCATTAGGTTTAGGTGGTGTACACTCGCTTTACCTTCGTCCATTCTATGATGTATTGATATACGACACAAATAATTATAACACAATACAGTACATATGTTTAAGACGTATGCAAGGTTATTAATCTTTATTTCTGTTTACAGTTTACAGAGAAAATAAATTATACAAAATATAACTCAGTGGCTATGTGGTCCCAAAAGCTGAAAAATGCCTGAAAATACTCAGGCATATTATATATGCCTGAGTACAGATAAGTTAAAAACTTATTTTCACTTCTCGACCGATCATACTACATTCGCATTCGCATCTAACACTCAAAACATGTTTTATCTATTTTATCTACTTACTAATTACTAATACGCTTGTTCTCTACGTAAGCTAAGCAGTTGTCATCGTATTCCCTAATTCCTCTCATCATTATGTGCCGATAATTTCTCCATTTCTCCACCGTCCCCCCCTACATATCCCTTTATTATTAGGTGCTGATAATTTCTCCATGTTACTACGATAATTTTGCCCGTTCAAGTCCTCGCTCTCCCCTCT